>NC_092335.1:31288750-31892500 GCF_046630445.1 Rutidosis leptorrhynchoides
TCACTTCATTCATTTGCATTTCTCTCTCAAAAACACACACAAAATCCTCTCAACTTTTCCTCTCTTTTTCTCTCTAGATTGTAAGCATTATGAACTTCTTTTCTTCCTTTTCTTTTCTTACAAAACTGAATTTATACACCTTAAATCATCATTAACTTTGTTGTTTGATTACTTGTTAGTTATAGTTGTTTACTTACTTGTTGTTATTTACTTACATGTTCCAAGAATCTAACTTCCTAGTCTTGATTCTTCATAATATCTTGTATTCATCAAGAACACAAGAACTAAACTTACTAGTTTATGTTCTACATATATTGTTTCAAAAGATATAAGTTCATTGTTGTTGAAATCATACTTGTAAGTCATGAAAGTAAACTTAAAGTTTACTTTACTTAAAGATCAACTTTGGTTGAATCTTTAAAGTATGAGCAACCCTTGAACTAGTTACTTGTTTAATTAACTTGTTTCTTTATTTTATACACTTTAATTTCATGTAGTTAGTTTATATGGTCAAGTACTACAAGTTAGTCTTGATCTCATATCTCTTGAACAAATTAAGTTAACTTTGAAAGTTCAAGAACACACAATCAAGTTTTCTTTAAATATAACTTTGGATCTAGACTTTTGAGTCTTGGATCTTCAAGATCAAACTAAGAACTATGTTCTACTACTTATGATCTTGATTAGTTAGTTTACTTTCAAGTTTGTAACTTGTTATTAGCTTTAAAGTCCATGTATGTGTTAGATCTAAGACCTTGATGCAACTTTGGTTCATCAAACTTCATACAACTCTTAAGTGAGTTGTGCTTCATGTCTTAGACTTGCACATGGGTTATGATGGTCAAGACTTGGTTGAGATGATGTAGATACATCAATGAGTTGTACACTTGAAGCTATATGCATCAAGGATGAGAACCATGATGAACATCAAGCACCAAGACCACCGGAACCCTTTTAAACTCACTATTCTGTCCAAAACCTACTGACCTGATGCTTCTGGAACAGACCATTAGACCTGAGCTGTTCTAACCTTGATTTTTAGATAGAACTTTTCGAGTAGATAACTTTTCATATAAGACTCGTCTTAATCCGAGTTACGGTTTAGAGTCTACGGCCCTCCGAGCGTCACTATGTCCATTTACTTTTCTGTTTTCTGTGTACAGTTTCTGTTTTTCTGGTTTCTGTAACAGACCAGTACACCTGGGCTACTGTAACCTTGATTTTCAGATATCTCAGTTCGTGTAGATAACTTTTCATATAGGACTCATCTTAATCCGAGTTACGGTTTAGGATTTATGGCCCTCCGATCGTTACTATGTCCTTTAACGTTGTGCAGAAATTTCTGACCTACTCGCACTTAGACCGTCGCCACGGTCAAACCAAGACGATTTTGCTTCTGTAAATTTTACCACACTTAAGGGACTCATAGATAGAGCCATGGCCACTGGTCTCACCTTAATTCAGTAACGGTAGAGTCCGTGGTGACTGACTGAAGTCAGACTTTGTTTTACATTACTTTCATAAACGAAACCTACCTTACGCCTTTTGTTTGATGATGAATGATGATGACCCTTAAGACCTTAATTACATACTTTTAAACCTATTAAGACGATTTAATGACTTAGTACTATTTGACTTAGGTTGAGGACTTCGGACCATTTACTTGCACACCTTTCCCGACTACTACCTTACCGCTACATATCATTGTGAGTTATAGCATTCCCTTTTTACTTTAAACTTATTTTGGGAACTGAGAATACATGCGGATTTTATGTTTTACATACTAGGCATGAGTACTTAAACTTTATATATGTGTGGGTTATATAACGGCAGAAACATTCCCTTTAGCTCGGTAACGTTTAATCATTGGTTTATGAACCGGTGAACGCGAATCTTAGATATGGATCCATAGGGTTTGACATCCCCACTCGGGCTAGTCGCGCTAGCAGTCAACGAGTGTTTAATACTTCATAAACATACGCACTCGCCAAGTGTACTTTCAGGGGGTATTTTAAACGTTAAGTTAGTTACCAAGTGCCCACGGTTAACATATACTTTATCATACTGTTTTGAAACGCTCTTTGTAGCACTGAAATCTCGTGGCCTACCTTACATACTGTTATACTTAAACTATAGCTCACCAACCGTTGTGTTGATGTTTTTAAGCATGTATTTCTCAGATGCTTGAGGTTGCTTCCGCTGTGTACTAGTCATGCTGTAGAACCCGCTGCTTAGAGTTGTTATCGCATGACTACTTATCTTGCATTCAAACTTATTTACTATTGAAACTATGTTATGTAACGACCTTTGGGGTCACGTACACTTATTTATTTGCTTCTACTTAGTGAAGCAGGCTTTTGAAATGTAAAACATTTGATGTCGGTTATGACATCACCTTTTTATCGTGAATGCAACTTCTTTAATTACAGCATATAGTACTTAACCTTGTAATGATCCTGTTGTTGATGATTCGTACACGATGGTTTTGTACGGGGCATCACACATATGGTCTTTGCGTTCCCAGGTATATTCGGGGCCTCTACGCGAATTCCAACAGACTTTAATGATAGGTATGTTGCTTTTACGCGTTTGTTTGACCTCTCCTTCCATGATTTCTATAGGTTCTTCAACGAAGTGCATTTTATCATTAATGCGAAGATCATTCAAAATGATGATGTGATACAAGTCATTTCAGTAAATTGGATACATGAAATGTGTTATGAATAGTATTGAGCTCATTTAAAACCTTGAGCATTTTATGCCACAATATTAGGGCAGACAAACAGAGAGGAGTTCGTGAAAATCACAGTCATGAAATTTGATAGAGAACTTCATTGTTTACAACAAGAATATTTTAATGATGAATATAAGTTGAAAAATAAAGTTTTATCACTATTGGATAATATGGATAAAACGATTCGTTTATAGGAAGAGTATAAACGAAGCAATCATAAAAGAGTGAAATGAGAAAATTAAATGTTCGCCTTAACTTTTGACGTAGTCACGATTGATTTCCGGAATTCAAGGAATTAAAGGAAATATTCGTAATCTATAAGATTTGATTCTCCGGTAATTAAGGAATTTGAGATTTTCTTTGATTAAATGCGGTGGATTGTTTCGATTGTTGTGTTTGGAATTTTGCTATAAATTAGCTTCTTCCATTTCATTATCTTCACCACTTCTATACTTTCTTCCTCAATTCAAACTTCCAAAAGATTAAGAAAATGCTTAATCCAGTTCTGATCCTGGTTATTATATTGACCATATATGCAGTCATTCTTCTTTTTCTTTTACCGCCAGAGGAATCTATTTACTTCTACTATGCTCTTGGGGTTATAGTGTTTTTAATTATCCCGTGTCTTTATATTGCTATACGCATTGATATACACGGTTTGTAATTTCGGAGTCGTTATCGGGCTTTATATTTTCCCTTATATGTCGGAGCTTTATGCTTTTGTTTCTTCTTCTCGACTTCAAGTCAAGCGAGTAATGGTCCAGAATTCATAGGTATGAAGTTTAAAATGATCATAATATATAAAGTAGAAAGGAAAGGTAATAGCACGATTTGATTTGTCATATTACCAGAATATCCAGAAAAGACCGAATCATCAAGAAAAATATTTTCTTGATATGTTTAGAGGTTAAATAGAATGTAAGAGTCGTGTAACATGGCAAATGATGATTATAAAATCTATGAATCATCATCTTCCATTAAAAACTTAGCATGACTTACTGTAATATAATCACGTTGGCCTGACGTCATTATATTATACTAACTCATGCTTCAATTCCCAACACTTTTTCAAAGCATTTATAATTTAAACTCGAATTTTACAGAATATAGAAACTAAAAAAGTTTCCTTTATAAAGATATCGCAAAGAGATACTTAATTGCGGACATGAATCGTTATGAAGATATCTTCCGAAATATAGAGGATATTTATGATGATATTTTGGAATTTCTAAGTTTGAAAGTTGATGAAGAAAAATTTTCCACAAGCTTTTAACATGACTTCGGAGCAAGATATTCTCTAAAGATTTCACCGGATCCAGAATTACCTGGATTCTTTGAATATAGGGTTTGGCCCTTGTGTTTGTCCTTGGTCTCCTCCATGGTTAGCTCAATCCGTTTTTCAGTTCAAAATTTTCTTTTGAGCTTTTCCAACGTACCATTCTTTATTATCAAACTGTTGGCCCTTAAGACCATCTAAAATTTTTCTGTTTCCTCTGCATTTAATGCAGCCATATTTGAATCATCGGTTATCAATCCGAGATGGTTTCAAGAAATTTCATTTTTAGATGATTAAACGCTGATTGCGATCGTCAAGATTCAAAGGATGTTTTCAAGAATTTTGAATTTGAAGTGTTTAAGCGTAAGATGCATCCATCAATGGATCTAACGGTTGACGAAGAAATGTTGTGATTTTCAAAAGTAAGGAATGGTAAGTTCGGTGGTTTGATGTGATAATTCATCATAGAATACGAATGAATATAATTCATGAATGTAGTGATCTTTAGGAAGATAACACTTGCTAAAGCTTTACTTAAGTTCCGATATGTCAAAATCAGAATATGTAACTGAATTTGTATGAAAATGGTTGTTCTTTGGTGAACATATACATATATCATGTGAATGTAAGTAGTATAGTTAACAACTACTGAATCAGAATGGAAGAATGTACAATGTAACATATTTATATGAGATATGAATATCTCTCGGGTTTTACCTACCCGTTAAAATATTTTTCACAATTACAAAAGAGAAGATATACGTTCATATATGTATTCTTCAGATGTAATCATGGTTTTAATGAGTTAATATAATATTAAACTCATTTGATTTGCTGTTGAAACGAGAATAAATAATCTCCAAAACCTTTGAGATTTCATAATTGTCGTGAAATATTTCGCTAATGAAGTTATGAATCAATACTTCATCATTCATTATTATTGATATACTTCGGTATATGATGTTGGTGCTCGTGGAATTCTTGTGAAATTCATAAGGCACTAATGATGTTTTCTAGAAAGTTTCGAGTACATCGAAAATTAAAGTATACAATCAATCATGTATTTGAGTAATACACTTGGTTTATTACGAAATGGAGTTTATTGTGTTGAAGCAATGATTAACGATTGTTAAGTTATTAACAAAAGATGTACATCATAGCATATTATGATATGAATTAACCATGTAGTACATACTAGTTAAGATTCACACGTAATAGCTTAGTACGAAAAGATTTATTATTTTTCCAATCCATATATATAAAGTATACATATGTAATTCTTCAGGAAGAATGAGTCAATACATCTCAACTCATTATTACTAATATTCCTTGGTATATATGGGGTGTATGATGTTGATGTTTGAGGTACTGAGTGTGATGTTGAGGCGTGGAATGCGGATGTTGTCGTCGGTGAAGCTGGTGATGTTGGTGGTGATGCCGATGGTACTGGTGGTACTGGTTATGCTGCTGGTGCTGCTGGTGCTGCTGCTGGTGTTTGTAGGTTTCGCACCATATTCTCCAGAGCCACTACTCGAGCGCGAAGCTCGTTGACTTCTTCTATTATTCCGGGATGATTGGCGGTTCGGACAAGGGGATGAATAAGATCTAAAATTTTAGATATTATATATTCGTGACTGGATATCCTGGAAATGAGGGTGAAAATAGTGTTCCGAACGGGTTCGCCAGTAAGTGCTTCAGGTTCTTCACCAAGAGGTGAATTCGGTTGGTGGAAGGGATCACCTTCTTCTTGTCTCCATTGATTAAGTTTACTACGAACCCATCCCCAATTCATCCAAAATAGATGATGGCTGATTGGTTCGTTCATTCCGGTTACGCTGCCATTGGAGCTCGAAGAGTTCGAGGAATCCATATTATGTGTTTGGAATAGGGTTTTTGATATGAGATTAGTGTTGAATACTGGATGATATATTCGTCTCCTCGAATACGTGTATATAGTAAAAAGATTTTCGTAATTTACGGTGGGAATTTAGGAAAAGTGTTAGATAAAATCTATTGGGATAGATACGATAAGATATAATAAGATATGATGTGTCTATACTTTAATAATGGCAGTATGACGTGTCGAGATCATAAAGTGATAAGTATGTAATCTAATAATCTTTTGATTAAAGACTTTCAATTCGTATACTGTGATAGCCCAATGACATTTTTCGATTCGCAAACCGATGCATGAAGGCATAAGGCATATAGGTACGTGATATAATAGGGAGTTATATACGTTTGATTGTGAGTAGTGACAATTATAAGAGTTTCAAAATCATGGATAATATTTCATGTAATACATATGTAATACACATAACCATGATAGATGACTTATGAATGTCAAGAATTTCTGAAATCATTGTGTCGCATTTAGATGTGGTGGTGTAATTGGATAGTACTCAGGAAAGTGAGCAGAGTTCTTAGATTAGCTCGGCATTCTAAGATAAGTAAAGTTTCTAAAGTATAGTGTAGCATTTAACAGTTAAAGGCCACAATTAAAGGCACTATGGTCAAGGAAAGTTGTAGTCCTACATTAGGAAAGAGACTTTGATTAGAATCTTTAAGTCAAGTTTGGTAAAACATGATTGTTAAGATTATAAGGCAATCCTAAGTGCTTTAAGTCTAAGGCAGGAAAGGTTATAGTTTTCTAGATTGCTAAGGCACCCTAGCTAGCAAGTAAGGCACACATAAAAATGCAATCCTGGTTCTCTATAACAGCCTGGTTATGCTCTGATACCAATCTGTAACATCCTCCCAATAGGGTCTGGAAGAAACGTTACTAATAGCAAATAAACCAACATATTATAATACGAGAACAATACTAAATGATAAAATTAACTAGAATGAGTACGCAGCGGAAAATGAAATGTCGTTACAAAAGAAATATGTAATTGTTTAAATGCAGTAGTAATAAATGCGATAATCTCTTGATCCTATGTCCAAGTAGCATCACATAAGCAGTAGATAGGAAAGCTTGAATTAAACATCACCTGAGACAAAACATGCTAAAGTGTCAACCAAAAAGGTTGAGTGAAGTTCATAGGTTTAACAAAAGTAGTTATCGTTGTTTTTAGACCACAAGATTTAGTTGTAAAGTTGATCTCCCGCAAGATCAAAAAGTAGATCTCGCAGATCCAAAAGTAGTACTGATTCGTGATATTTTAGACTAAACGTTTGTTTTGTTGCCCCGATGATAAGTTGGCAGTACCTTATCACCATGTTTAAATCATTATTAAGTAATACAAAGACATCGCGGTCAAATGTATCAGGGACGTTACTCCCGATAGGCCTACCCCCAATAATTAAGAATGCCTTATCCTGAAAGCAATTAAAAAATATCACTGTGGGGTCTTAGTAGCATAAGCTAGTCATAGTACAGTTTAGGTTCGTACTTGTGTCTAAGTTGTTTAAAGTATAAAAGCAGCATGTGTCTCACCCCAGTAAGTATAAAAAGTGCTATAGCAATAAGAGTGAGGCTATGAAAGTCACCTTAGTAAGTAGAGAGAGAGTTATTCCTCGGAATAAAGAGTTGAACGAGTGAGCAGGAAAGTCAACCTATTGACATTTAAGAGTAGTTAAGTGTTTTGCCCATGTTTAAGTTTAAGTATGTGTTTAAGTATAGTTTGTTTTACTAAGTTTCTATTCCTAGTAAGTTACTATTTTTACAAAGTTACCATTTTTAGAAAGTTTCTTATTTTACTAAGTTTCTATGACTAGAGAGTTTCTACTTTTATGAGTGTTTTCCATTTTAGGATACTTGCTGTATTAGATAAGCTTCCAATCACCCCTTTCCCTTCGAATGGCTAATTTAGATCTAGGGGCTTGAGCCATAGGACCCTTTAAATCGGAAATCCAAACCCTCTACCTAGAATCTCGTAGAAACCATTCGTCAAGAAAGTTCGAAGATCTATACATCTCTAATACATATCCCAAAATATTTTTGTGCTACAATATAAGTAGTAGGTTATAGGTGCTAGTAATAGTAATAGTGTATACATGTTAAGTACTAGTATAAGTAGTATTAGGGTTTAAGGTTTTAATATGTATATGTCTATATAATTCGTATATATATGTATATATATATATATATAAAAATATATTTTTTTTACATGTATATATGTATATATAAATCTAGGTGTGTTTATGTATATACTTATGAATAACAAGTTTATAATATGAATATGAATTAACAAAGATTAAAGTTTATGTAAATAGTTTAGGGTTTATGTTATACCTTTGAAGATTCAAGATAATTAACAAAGAAAAGATGAACACGATGAAGATGGAAGATCAAAGCCTTGAAAATCTTGAAGAACACCTTGAAGATTCTTGAAGAACACTAAGAACAAGCTTGAAGATCCGAATACCGCAAGAGAGGGAGAGGGAGAGATTGTTTTTGAGAGAGGATTTTGGTGTGATTTGTGAATGAGAAACTAGGAGTCTAGGAGTGTTTATATAGTGCAAGTATTAGAGTGTTAGTCAACATAAGGATGTTCTAATTAATGATTTTATTTTGTTTTATAATTTTTAGTCAACAAAAGGTGGTACTAGTTTATAATTAGTCAACATAAGGATGTACTAGTTTATACTTTATTTTTAGTCAACATAAGGATGTAATTTTTTAAGATTCTTTAGTCTCATTATTATTACTATTATTATTATTATTATTATTATTATTATTATTATTATTATTATTATTATTATTATTATTATTATTATTATTATTATTATTATTATTATTATTTACATTTACTACATGATAAGTATTATTTTCTTTTTACTAATTCATGACTTGTATTTATTTTTATTTAGTTCCCAATTGTTTTATTATTTATATAAATGTCACTTTTTATTTATTACTTATAGATTAATAGTTATAAATAATATTACTGAAATGCATAAATTTTAATTAGCAGTGAGTGTCGAATAAAAATTTATTATTTGGTCAACGTTAAATTGATTATGTATATAACAACCCTTAAATAATTAATACGTATAGTCAGACAGTAAACCCTAGGGTCATTTCAGTAATTTCAGAAGTCAAAAAGTGAGGGTTGTTATAGACGTTATGAACTCCGATGGCCTTTCGCGAGCGCCATTCCCTTGTACGATTGGTTAACCATGGTTATTGTGTTGTAAGCGAAAGCATATTATATTGTTCGAGTTATATATATATATTTATGCGATTGTTATGCTAGCTTGTGGTATTGGAGGTTGGTAGCCTCGTATTGATGTTAAGCGAATTGTGTTGCTAGCATGTATGTGGTATGTGTATGAGTGTTTGCAAGTAGGTATATTATATATGTATGTGTATAATTATTGCATTCACTAAGCTTTTCTTACCCTCTCGTTGTTTATCTTTTTATAGGCTCTGGCGTTGACAAGGGTAAGGACATTCGATTGGATTAGAGATCCCGCTTGTTGTTTAGGGGACGCTTTTGGGATGTGATAGCTTTTGGAGTTTGACTGAGACTTGGGTAGTTTAACCCCAAACACCATGCTCATAGTGTCGTTTAGAAATTAAACTAATGTGGTCGAAACTCATTATTTGTACGAAACTCGTAAAACGACCGATGTGGTCCCCGTTTTGTAAAACTCATTTTATGTTTGAACCGTGTGAGTTTTAACTATTATATCATGTTGTGAAAAGCGTTTTGTCTAAATATGTCGGGAAGTGGGAGATCTTTATTTGAAAAATTGCAAAATCGGACAGAACTGAAATTGAGCTGTGCGCGCCGCGCACCCTGAGGGGGTGCGCGTGGCGCACTCCACTGTTATAAAAAAAAAACTTCTTTCGAGCGTTCGGATGGTTACTGGTTTAGGTTGTTACACTTTTCCATGTTTATATATATTAAATAAAATTGATATTTAGATGATTAAGTGTTTCCAACATGTTAAGCAATCAAACTTGTTAAGACTTGATTAATTGAAATAGGTTTCATATAGACAATTGACCACCCAAGTTGACCGGTGATTCACGAACGTTATAACTTGTAAAAACTATATGATGACATATATATGATTATATATATAATTAACGTGATATTATGATAAGTAAGTATCTCATTAGGTATTTTAACAATGAGTTATATACATAAAATTGAGTTTATAGAATTAAGAAACTCGAAACGATATATATAACGATTATCGTTATAACAACGTCTTACTAATTATATATGAATCATATTAAGATATTGTTACACTATGTTTAATCATGATAAATGATAAGTAAACATGTCATTATGTATATTAACAATGAACTACATATGTAAAAACAAGACTACTAACTTAAGGATTTCGAAACGAGACATATATGTAACGATTATCGTTGTAACGACATTTAAATGTATATATATCATATTAAGATATATTAATATATCATAATATCATGATAATATAATAATTTAACATCTCATTAGATATAATAAACATTGGGTTAACAACATTTAACAAGATCTTTAACTTAAAGGTTTCAAATCAACATTTACATGTAACGACTAACGATGACTTAACGACTCAGTTAAAATGTATATACATGTAGTATTTTAATATGTATTCATACACTTTTGAAAGACTTCAAGACACTTATCAAAATACTTCTACTTAACAAAAATGCTTACAATTACATCCTCGTTCAGTTTCATCAACAATTCTACTCGTATGCACCCGTATTCGTACTCGTACAATACACAGCTTTTAGATGTATGTACTATTGGTATATATACTTCAATGATCAGCTCTTAGCAGCCCATGTGAGTCACCTAACACATGTGGGAACCATTATTTGGCAACTAGCATGAAATATCTCATAAAATTACAAAAATATTAGTAATCATTCATGACTTAATTACAAGTAAACAAAATTACACATCCTTTATATCTAATCCATATACCAACGACCAAAAATACCTACAAACACTTTCATTCTTCAATTTTCTTCATCTAATTAATCTCTCTCAAGTTCTATCTTCAAGTTCTAAGTGTTCTTCATAAATTCTATAAGTTCTAGTTTCATAAAATCAAGAATACTTCCAAGTTTGCTAGCTTAGTTCCAATCTTGTAAAGTGATCATCCAACCTCAAGAAATCTTTCTTATTTACAATAATATATCTTTCTAATACAAGGTAATACTCATATTCAAACTTTGATTCAATTTCTATAACTATAACAATCTTATTTCAAGTGGAAATCTTACTTGAACTTGTTTTCGTGTCATGATTCTGCTTCAAGAACTTTCAAGCCATCCAAGGATCCTTTGAAGCTAGATCTATTTTTTTCATTTCCAGTAGGTTTATCCACAAAACCTGAGGTAGTAATAATGTTCATAGCATCATTCGATTCATATATATAAAACTACCTTATTCGAAGGTTTAAACTTGAAATCACTAGAACATAGTTTAGTTAATTCTAAACTTGTTCGCAAACAAAAGTTAATCCTTCTAACTTGACTTTTAAAATCAACTAAACACATGTTCTATATATATATATATATATGATATGCTAACTTAATGATTTAAAACCGGAAAACACGAAAAACACCGTAAAACCGGATATACGCCGTCGTAGTAACACCGCGGGCTGTTTTGGGTTAGTTAATTAAAAACTATGATAAACTTTGATTTAAAAGTTGTTCTTCTGGGAAAATGATTTTTCTTATGAACATGAAACTATATCCAAAAATCATGGTTAAACTCAAAGTGGAAGTATGTTTTCCAAAATGGTCATCTAGACGTCGTTCTTTCGACTGAAATGACTAACTTTACAAAAATGACTTGTAACCTGTATTTCTGACTATAAACTTATACTTTTTCTGTTTAGATTTATAAACTTAAGTTCAATATGAAACCATAGCAACTTGAAACACTCAAAACGGATTTAAAACGAAGAAGTTACGGGTAAAACAAGATTGGATATTTTTGCTTGTTGTAGCTACGTGAAAATTGGTAACAAATCTATATTAATCATATCCTAGCTAACTTATATTGTATTATACATGTATTCTAATATATTATGTAATCTTGGGATACCATATACACGTATGCAAATGTTTTAACATATCATATCGACCCATCTATATATGTTATTTGGAACAACCATAGACACTCTATATGCAGTATTGTTGGAGTTAGCTATACAGGGTTGAGGTTGATTCCAAAAATATATATACTTTGAGTTGTGATCTAGCCTGAGACGTGTATACACTGGGTCATGGATTGATTCAAGATAATATATATCAATTTATTTCTGTACATCTAGCTATAGACAACTAGTTGTAGGTTACTAACGAGGACAGCTGACTTAATAAACTTAAAACATCAAAATGTATTAAAAGTGTTGTAAATATATTTTGAACATACTTTGATATATATGTATATATTTGTTATAGGTTCGTGAATCGACCAGTGGCCAAGTCTTACTTCCCGACGAAGTAAAAATCTGTGAAAGTGAGTTATAGTCCCACTTTTAAAATCTAATATTTTTGGAATGAGAATACATGCAGCTTTCTAAATGTTTTACAAAATAGACACAAGTACACGAAACTACATTCTATTGTTAGATTATTAAACTGAATATTGCCCCTTCAAGTCTGGTAGCCTAAGAATTAGGGAAATAACTCCTAATTGACCCAAATCCTAAAGATAGATCTATGGGCCTTACAAACCCCATTCTGGAATTTAGAATGCTTTAATACTTCGATTTATATGGTGATTGCGATTGCCAATTTATAACATACTTGCGAGTATGCGGGGAATATTCTATATGCATTATGTTAATGTCGGTTACCAGGTGTTCATCATAGAATGATTTTTATACACTTACGAGTGTAGGATTATTGAATAAATGAAATCTTGTGGTCTATTATATTAATTTGATAATATATAGGTTAAACCTATAACTCACCAACATTTTTGTTGACGCTTAAAGCATGTTTATTCTCAGGTGATTATTAAGAGCTTCCGCTGTTGCATGCTAATATATGGACAAGACTTGGTGTCAGCATGCTTGTATAATATTGTTTAAAACTGCATTCGAGATTTACTTTGTTGTAACATATTAATATTGTAAACCAATATGTATTGGTAGTGTGTAAGTGTGATATTTTTAGATTATCATTTCTGATAATCTAGGTGGTGTCCTTTTAACCTTGTCGATAAAATAAATGTTATGGTTTGTTTTAAAAAACGAATGCAGTCTTTTAAAAACGTCTCATATAGAGGTCAAAACCTCGCAACGAAATCAATTAATATGGAACGTTTATAATCAATATGAACAGGACATTTCAGTACCTATCTATTTCATCAGTTGACTTGTACTTGATTCTATATACCCATTTAGAACCAATAGGCTTTCTATCTTTAGGTAACTCAGTTAATATCCAAGTATTATTTCTATTTAAAGCCTTCATTTCATCATTCATGGCATTAACCCAGTTTTGATCTATACAAGCCTCTTTGAATGACTTTGGTTCATGTCCTTTGGTTAAACTTGTTACAAAACAATAATTTTCAGACCCTAGTTTAGAATAGTTCAAGTAATCATTGATACTGTACTTAACATTATTGTTAAGCACATAATCTTTGAATTTAACAGGATTTTTTGTTTTTCTACTTGACCTTCTTAACTGAGGTATACAGTTAAAAACATTATCAGTTAAATTGCCCTCAGAGACAGTTTGTGTCTCAATACTTTCATCATTAGATGTTGCAGGTACACCATCACTTTGTGACTCAATTGAGCTATAAAGTAAGCCATGATTGCCATCATCCTTAGTACTGCCTCTCCCTTCATCATTGGAACTTTCAGACTCAGTTGACTCAATAACATTTAATTTTGTTTTTTGGTTTAGATTAAAAAAAGAATCTTCAAAACAATCAAAGAAATTTTGATAATTAACATTTTCTTTTGCAAAATCAGTTTTAAAAACAGAATCTAGTTTAAAAGGAAAAATGTTTTCATAAAATTTTACATCCCTTGAAAAAATAAAAGTTTTGTCATATAAACAGAATAACTTGTAACCTTTTTGAAAATTAGAATACCCAATGAAAACACATTTTAAAGCTTTACTGGAAAACTTGTCATGATTATTTAAAATAGTAGCAAAACAAAGACAACCAAAAATCCTTAAGTGAGAGAGATTAGGACATTTCCATAAATCAATTCATAGGGACACTTGCCAGACAAAACAGAAGAAGGAATTCTGTTAATCAAATAAGTAGCAGTTATAATGCATCCAGACCACAAATACAGAGGTAATCCCCCTTGAAACATAAGGGACCTAGCCACATTAAGAAGATGCCTATGTTTCCTTTCAGCTATGCCATTCTGTTGTGGGGTATAAGTACATGTAGTTTGATGTATAATACCTTTATCTTTAACAAAACTACTCATTTTATTGTTTAAAAATTCTGTTCCATTATCACTTCTTATAACTTTGACAGTTTTACCAAATTGATTTAAAATAAATTGTAAAACATTTCAAAACAGCTAAATACTTCTTCTTTGGTTTTTAACAAATAAGTCCAGACAGCCCTAGAAAAATCATCAACAATAGTTAGAAAATATCTAAATCCCTCTAGACTTTTAACTTTATAAGGACCCCATGTGTCAAGATGTATTAAGTCACCTAAACTTTTTGTTTTATGATCACTTAATGGAAAAGGATCTCTTGTTTGTTTAGCTTTATGACAAGTTTCACAAGGTTCAGCATTGTCATTAATTTTATTAAAACCAAGTTTATCACTTAATTCATTCAAAGCTTGATATGCAGGATGTCCAAGTCTTTCATGCCACAGTTTACTTTTAGACAAATTTGAATAAATCATGTTAGACTTAAATATCTTACCATTGAAATTATCATCAAAGAAGTAAAGACCATCAAATTCACTACCAGTCCCCATCAGTCTTTTTTGAATTAAATCCTGAATATAACATTTATTTGCATCAAAACTAATAACAAGATTGCTATCTTTAATCATTTTATTTACAGACAGTAAACTAACACAATATTGAGGAATGACTAAAACATCATACAGTTCAATATTATCATACAGTCTTAAATTTCCCATTTGTAAAATTTTAGCAACAGCACCATTAGGATGATTGACAGTTAAATTTAAATCTGAAACATCAATAACTTTGTTTAAATTGTGAGAATTTGAAACCATATGTTGGTTTGCACCAGAGTCAATAATCCAACCTTTTGAATCATTTTGAAAAATATATGAACAGAAAAATTTATCAAACTGTGAATTAAAAAACACATTATTGTTTTGAATACTACCTGACATGTTTGACTCCACTTGATCGTAGACAGGTTTCTCATTAACAAGATTAAGAAGCTTCATAATCTGATCACTAGTCAATTGAACATTAGTAGCACAAGAATCATGTTTTTCAGTAATACAATTACTACTATTAAACCTAGGAGCACCTTGATTGAAAAGTTTTTTAATATAACCTGGCGGATATCCAATTAGTTCATAACATCTTTCAATAGTATGACCAAGCATGTTACAGTTAGTGCATTTCAAAGGTGGATTTTTGTATTTTTTCTTGTTATTAGTAAAATTATTATTACCATTAATAAAATTAGTTGTTTTAGAATTAAAAGCATATGAGTGCATCTTATTGACATTAGAACTAGAAGCAGAATGCAATCTATGAGACTCATCCCTAGAAATAATTGAAAAAGCAGTTTTCACAGATGGAACAGGATCAGAAGTAAGAATTTGACTTCTAATAGGCACATAAACATCATCAAGACCCATTAAAAACTGCATAAGTTTCAGAAATTGACAATGTTCTTGGAAAGATTTATTAGCAGACACAATATCATCAATTTTAACCATATCATCAAATTGTCTCCACATAGCATTCAACTTATGATAATAGTCAGATAATGATTGACCAGATTGACTACATGAATTAATTTTCCGATATAGATTAAAGGTAACAGATGCATCTATCTTATCATAAGTTTCTTTTAACTCATTCCAAACAGATTCAGCTGTTTTTGAAAAAATTTGACCATTGTAAACATCTTCAGACAGAGACATAAGAATCCATGTAAGAACAACAGAGTTACATCTATCCCATTGACCTAATAACACTTCATCATCCTCATATTCATACCTGACACATGTACCATCAATAAAACCAAGTTTATTTTTTGTTTGTAAAGCAACTTTCATAGCACAAGACCAAACATTATAATTTTCAGTTCTTTTTAACTTTTGTGTAATTAAAGAAGCACCAGATGTATCACTAGGATGTAAATATAGAGGATCATTAAATTCAAGCTTACTAATCTTAGTAATACTACCAGAACTAACAGAACTATCATCAGACATGATTGCAGTAACAAGAAGATAACAAATAAGATCAAGATAGCACAAACAGATAACAAATAATCAAGCAAGATTCAAGAAACTCAAACAAAACAATATAGCAAGAAAGTTAAACAAGTAGCACACAATAACCGCAACAAATCCACGGTTCAGACACCTGTAGGGAAAGAAAACAAACCCCAATCGACTGGTTAATAACCAGGCAACCTGTAGAGATGATTTACAGAATAAATGGTCAAGATCAATCTACGCTTGATCAGGTTTTCATAGATCTCAAAGGATCTAGATCAAGAGTTGGGCGTAGAGATCTAGTTAGGGTAAAAAAATGCACGAATAAACACGAGACTCCCCTTTGATGACAAGAAAAGCAGCGGAAGAACAAAGACGAACAAACCCTAATTTTTTAAAATTAGGGTTTTCAACCAAACAGCTTCAGATTAACAAAATCGACCCAACAAAAGAATCCACAAGCCGTTGTCGAACCCAAACACAGCAATAACAGTCACACTTTCAACCAATCTTGAAAGAATCAATTGAAGAACAGAAACCCTAATTTCCATATCTGAAAATTAGTTATCAATTAATCAATAGATCGAACGAAATCAACCTTGTCGCTCTGATACCATGAACAAACAATAGAAGAATCACAAGATATAATCCTTCAATCACAGAAGGATAAAACCTCTAATCACAAGAGGTTATTCAAACCAATCAAAGAAAATAAATGATTCAGTTTACACAATTACACAATGATTCACTCTTTAACAAGATCAATACAGTTTGATCTTGTTATAACTCACAAATTGAATCAAACAGCAAACCCTAATTTGAGAGAGAAATCGCCCAAAACTACATAAATATGAAACTGAATGAATAAATTATAAAAGAAAATAAATTATATATAGATAAATTAATTTGCAGAAAAGCCCTTCAAGTCTTCATTCCTAGTACATTCATCTTTTGTTTTTTACAGTTCAGCCACACAACTTCAGTTCCAGAAATGACAACTTTAGCCCCTGCACATTCTTAACCCAGAAATAAATACAAAATAAAGAACAAATGTTTAGATTACTTTATATAATTCAATAAGTATATTTTCAAGAACTGATGTGGAAAGTCCCAACTGCTAAGCCATGAAAAGGTGATATAATGGTAAGAAGTAATTCCATGTAAACCTTATACTGTACTCCAAATTTTTTTTTACTTGATGTTTAGGAGTAAAATAATGGTTAGTTAATTAGCATGATCAAGATGATAAATTTATTTTATTTATTATATGTCATAAATAGAAAACAAATACTTCGTATTTAGTACATTTTTAAATTAATATTTTTAAATTAATATTAGCCCGTAGTAGGAAAATGAAGGTTTCAAAATTCACTATTCGAGAAGTAATCGATCAAGACTTTAGAAAAAGTAATCGTCAATTCGAGAATTAATCGAATTGTATTTTTTATATATTTAAATATTAAAATTCAAAATTATATATGTAATTATAGAAGAAAATTATAAACATAAATATAAAGTTTGATATAATTATTTAAAATCATCAATTTTGTTCAAAAATTCTAAAAATTCTAAAAATTCTAATTTAAATATGTTAAACTGTTGATCAATATTGACTTTGACCGATTTTGATCAACAAATTCGATTTTGATCGATTAATGGTAAGAAGTATCTTCATACATCATACATCATATACATATGTGTAAATCTCTCATAATTTAAAATTAAACTTTTATTTCGTAATTTATTATGATATTGTATTAACCTATTTATATCATTCGTGACATAACATAACACATTAAGTTTTAAATCTTATCCATCAAATTTTCAAGAGGATGACTAATATAGTGCGCAAATCTCAAAACTTATTGCATTATATTGACCTACTAGATTATTAATACTAACATTATTAGTTATTATGTGTCACATTCCTGGTATAACATTATAAAAATAAGTCTTTTAATGAAGTATTTCAATGTTCATAAGAACATTCCAAATTCTCGTTTATTACATTGTTAGGTCTGCTTGACTTGAATAACTAAAGACTTGAATCATTTATTGATTTGTGTGTGTCATTTTTGCGATAGGTAGATGAAAATGATGATGATAATTTTGTTTATTTAAACATATGAACGAATATTGATAATTTAATAATTAATAATAATAAATTAATTAATAAATATATAACAAACTCAAACAATTAAAATCAAAATCTTAATACAAGGTATCCAGTATATAATTCTGAATCTCTCAAATAAAACAAAACGTCGATATGTCCGAGTGGTTAAGGAGATAGACTTGAAATCTATTGGGCTCTGCCCGCGCAGGTTCGAACCCTGCTGTCGACGATTTATTTTTAATCTCGCGTGTCAAATTAATAATGTTAAGCATGTAAATAAGCTAAAGCCAACGTCAATGTTTCTCTATTTGTGTCATTTTATCTCTTTGTTAGAAATAGAATATAGATATGAAACAAGTTGAGTTTTATGACTTTCTCTATATAGAACATTTTTTCTTTCTTAATATAACGTTTTTTTTATTAACGACAAACTTTGCATATCAATGTATCATTTATTTCAACGATACTTATCATTTGCACACACAAATTACCCCTGCTGTTTCAAATTGTTCACACAACATAAATTAAATTCCTTATAACAAGAAATATGTACACATATATTTTGTTCTGTTCCTCCGACAAAGCAAAGTACTACTTAAGATGCTTGCACTTTTGGTACTTTTTATCAACTAATCATTTTACCTTTCAACACAAGCCTATTGCATCATTTGTTTGTACGTAACACTGTTCATAAAAGAATCACACAATAAATGTGATCCAAACTCAGTACAATAAAACAGTTGTACATAATTAAAACAATACCAAAAACAACTCTCTAAATACATACAATACATAACTAACAAACAATTTAAGTTGGTAATAAAGTAAACAACACTCACACACAAAGAACAACACAAACAATGCCTTACGAATTAGAACCCAACAATGATGGCTCAAGGGACCTTTTAGTGGTGCGAGCAGGTGAGCCAGTAAATGAAAGCCGCTTCTTTGCTGATCCAACCGGTGAACCCTTATCCGAGTTGCCTTTTCTTCCTGACCCTAGTGGGCTTGGACTATTAACAGGACTAGCCATCCGGGACCGAGCTTTAGTAGACATTGTGGAAGCCATGTAATTAGGCATTGCAGGAGATGAGTTAAGACTCTCGTCATCACGCACCGAACTGGCAAGGCTATTACGTCGGTTCCTGTCTGACTGCACACTATAATAACTCCTAGATTCGTCGTCCACACTTCCTATTGGGCTTTCGGGCCTGATCCTTCGACTGGACGAAGAAGGCCTGGGTGGTGTAGACGGTGACTGGCGGCTAGCAGGTCGGCTAACCCGTTTGCCAACTTCTCTAAAAGAATTGTCTCTCTCTGATAAGCTTTGATTTTCCCAGGGACGGGCCGCCATCCAACGTTCTAACCAACTCCATCCCCAATGTGGATTGTTCGGGTCCAGGAATGTCGAATTTGCAGACTTTGCAGAGTTATTCCACAATTTCTATTTGAGAAAACAAAACAATAAACAACCATATTAACACATATACTAAAACATGAAATTAAGTGAACATAGATGACATCATGTTAAACTACTCACGCCGCAACGCGCGGGCTTCCTAACTCGTTTTATCAGAAAGTACCTGATGAGTATGAGCATATGCCAATGCCCGCTCTCGACGTAAAGCAGCATCCTGTTTGCTTTGTAAACTTGCTTCAGTTTCTTCTTTCGATTTTATACTTTCATCCCATCCATTTCCCAACTGTAAAACCATATGAGCATGTATCAGAATGACATCCCTTCTGGCTATTGTTAACAATAACCAGGGACGGATCTTTGGGGTGGCAGGGGTGGGCAGTGGCCCCTCCAAAATTTTATGTTCTAAGTGTAAATTTTATATTATTTGGATTTAAAATATAAATATTTTATATAATAGCCCCTCCAAAATTTTAGAATTTCTTTTTAATATAATTGATAAGTTTTTGAAACGATTTTGGCCCTCCCACTAAAGCCGTTCAAGATCCGTCTCTGACAATAACTGACAAAACAATCGCGATTTTAGTCAATATTTTAACACTTACAGAGGATCTACGATTGTTGAACTCTTTCTCATGTTTCATAAGCAATCGTATTTGGAGCGCCCGGTTCTCCTCAGACATACGAATGCGCCTTGACCGGACTTGACTTTGTACACGAGCCAATGTTTGCATACATTTTTTTTTTTTTTTTTTTTTTTTTTTTTTGAAAGGCAATGTTAGTGGTTAGCACACGAAGTTAATTCACGAAAATCCCCCCCCCCCCGAGACTCGAACCCTGGTCTCCTCGAACACCATGTTAACATGGTGACCAATGAGGCAAAGCCCCATTGGCTGTTTGCATACATTTTAAAGTGGTTGTTGCTTGGCGTTTAACCGATTCACCTTCAATCAACGACTTTAACCTCCCTAGCCCTTTCACAGCACGCAAAGTTCTTCGTGCCTGAAAACCACATTAACCAAACATATCCTTAAACACTTTTCGTTACATTAATTAACTATGCGTTTGTAAGTTTGTGATGCAAATTCATGATTACCAAGTGGCCGCGATAAGCAGTTTGAATCCTGATGGCTGCAATATCTTCCTTCGATTTACCTAAGAAACGCACAGTGGAGGTCAGGCGAACAACTTCGGCGGCAGCATGAGCCGCTGCCACGGCTGCTTCTGCAGCCACAGCAGTCGCGTATGCGACTGAATACGCGTGTTTGGTCTGTTCATTTTCGGCTTTTGTAAGTTTCAGTTCTTCATTTGAAGGAGAAACATGAACATCGGTCACTATTGTAGTTTCTGTTTGGGATAAATCTTTATCCACATTTCTTTGCTTCCCAAACCAATATTTCTTAGAACTTTTCTTATTAGATTTCTGTCAAAATTTATCATTTAATTTAATCATACATTAGTATTTTAATAAATTAAAAAAAAAATATTGTAAGCAGTTATGCAAAACAAACCTTGTCTTTGTTTTCCTTGAATTCAGAAGGAGTTAGTGCTTTTTTGACTGCAGATAACCAATGACTCTTTTTTCCCATTTGCAGTTTAAATCATCTTCAAAAACAATAACAATCAGTAACAAAGATTTACTATACTCTGTATGTATATAAACTACTTACAACAGTTTCCCATATGATATTTATATTTAATGTTTAATATTTAATTGAATACAGTTATTTCAAGGCAAGTATATGCTGTGATGCCAGAAAGATATGGTTAATTAAGTCTGGACATACAGTTAAAAAAACATTTTGGGGAAGAACAAAACTGTAAAGGCAATATCTTATTTCTAACAAAAAAAATAGTCAAAATAGATAGTTAAACACAAGAATCAAGATATGTCACATGATATTTTGTAACATGCATTCATCATGGTAGTTTAAAAAGTGAAATACTTGCAACTGATGGAGCAGATTATGCAAACAAAGTTTTGATTTTTGTGATAAATAACAAAAAGATAGAAAATAAAATAATCAGTTTGTGCAGGGAGAGAGATTTTGTGAGTGTTTTGTAACTTTGTTTTAAGGGAAGGGGGTGGTATTTTCATTTGGATAACGGACAGATTGATATATGAGCCATTTTAAAATTTTATTTAAATTTAATTTAATTTAATAATATACACAGTAATAAATATATTGTATTTGAATTCTTTTAATAGTTTATATAATATAATATAATATAATAATGTACAGTTATATATGGTATGGATCATTTGTAATCACTCAGCTTTTAATGGAAGTAGTTGAAGATATTTGAGGATGTCTTGTGTTGTAAGGTTTGTGTATTAATGTTTCTTCACATTCACATGTTACAGGCAGGTTTTCCTTTTCTAAACTTTTTAAATCGTTGCAAGTACGATGTATTTTTTGGTTCTTTATATTTATGAAATTTAAATTAATTCAGATCCACAAATGTTTGGATCAAATAAATAAAAATTTAAATAAAAGTTCAGAACATGATACAGAGTGATATCAACACTATGAAACATCGATGTCTTTTGTTTTACCCGTCTTTAATGCGTCTAAAACAGATGAACATAGCTTTTATTTTCATAGCGAAAATATAGTAATATAAATAATGAGATTCGGAGATTAACAAGGTATAAAATCGATACAACATGGTAACGTATTATATTTATATAGAAAAATAAAAGATGACTATATTATTATTATTTTTTTTTTTTGAAAAGCAAGTAAAATTGTATTAATATAAAGGAGTCAATTACAAATCCCTATAAGACTATACATCGTATCAAATGATGGAAATTTACATTAAGGAGCTATAATATTTTGGAACGAGGCCCCGCAACGTACCGCGACACTTAAAAATATAAGCTGGGAGGGAGCAAACCAACAGTATCGCAGTTGCGATGACAAAGTTGATCACAACCACCCAATTAGTCAAGTGCGAAACGACGACCACAGCCCAAAATATAATAGCGAATTATCACGTGTGGTTTTCGGAGGGTATCATAGACTCGATTTTAGCCTATACCCATTCTTTGCGTGTTCGAGGAAATGTAGAAAGATGGATTGATGAACCATTGATGCCAATCGATTAATGTCTTTTTTGTCCTTTTTGAGATCCATGCAAAGGTTTGGGATTGAATTTCGGTGAGGATGATTGCGACATTCCATTCCTTTTTACTGAAGACTTTAGCGTTGCGGAATTTCCAAATTATATATAATGAGGCCCATTTGGTGGCTTGCCAAATTGAAATACCGGTATGTGTAGAAGCGAAGTTTTGATTGTTTGAGGTGATGTCATGGATGTTGGTTAAAGAATTATTAGGGAGGTTCCACCATTGAAGAATAGCATTCCAAATCGATGTTGTTTTTGGACAATGGAAAAGGACATGTTCTATAGTCTCGACCTGTGAATTACAAAGTGGGCAAAGTAATGTGTCGAGGTCGATGCTACGTTTGTCAAGTTCGACTCATGTTGGGATTCTTCCATTTATTATACGCCAAATGAGAATGTTGACTTTAAGTGGTATGAGTTTATTATTTGGTGTTGTAATTGATGTGTGAGAATTAGCCAGTTTTAGGTTGTCGAGGGTGCGGGCTAGTGATTTTGTTGTGAAGGTGCTGGATGGGTCGAGATTCCATTTCCAGGTGTCGGGTTTATCGGTGAGGCAAATGGAGGTTAAAAGGGAATTTAGCTCAGATAATTCAGTGAGTACACGACCCGAGGGTGTTCTTGACCAGCTCCACAAGCCGGTGGTAGAAGAGTTGTGTGTTGCGAGCCTTTCTGAGACCAATGCGTGCTTGTTTGTTTCAAGCATAAACAGTCTTCGGAATGTATTACAAAATTTGTCAGTTCCGCACCAGTTATCTAGCCAGAATTTGGTGTTAATCCCGTTTCCGATGCTAATAACGAAAGAGGTGGAGAAGTTGGTTCCGATGCTGTCCGCTGTCTTTCCTGCTTTAATAATTCCATTCCAAATCGTGCTACCTGAAATATTTCTAGAAAAAACGTTAGCGCAAACCCCGCCCCCCGCCCCATAGATGCTCGATATGATTTTAACCCATAGTACGTTTTTTTCGTTGTGAAATCTCCACCACCATTTACATAGCAGTGATATGTTTTTACAGCGTAAGGATCCGATGTTTAACCCGCCTTTATCATAAGGTGACAATATTTGTTCCCATTTTATCCAATTAATTTTGTTTTCATTTTCCAATCCCCCCCAAAAAAATTTCCTTCTTTTAGTTTCAAGTGCATTAATAAATTTTGTCGGTGCGTGGAGAAGGGAGAAGTAGTAGAGTGGGAGGCTGGATAACACAGATTTGATTAGGGTGAGTCTTCCACCATATGATATGGTTTTAGCTTTCCAGTCAGAGAGACGTTTATCGAATTTATCGAGGATGGGTTGCCAAGAGGATGACTATATTATTATGCAGTACTTGGTCCCTTATTAGAAAAAGGTAAAATTATCCACAATGATTATAGCTAACATGAAAAAGAAATATCGTGTAATTCATAATAAGAGACATAAAACTAAAATTGAACCCGTAAAGTGTGCTTTGTGCTACATATCTCTCAATCACTAGGCTATACTCACAGGACATGAAAACTGCAAAATGATAACTATGTCAATACGCAAAATAAGCTATATGGGGAGACTTTTATATATTTATGCAAAATTGTAAGGTGATTTTGAGAAAACCAAGGTCTACAAATGTGCATTATTAAACGAGAACTATCAAATAGCTGGTGCCGTATCCCACAGGTTATTACACTGGCACCCAAATAAATAAATGCAATACTTATTAACAATACTATATTTGACATAAGAAAATATCTGATAATATTACATCGATATAAAATATTTAAAATGAGATATTGTCAACTTATTATATTCAACTATTCAAGCGTTGTGTACTTTTGTATCA
The DNA here is from genome assembly GCF_046630445.1 of Rutidosis leptorrhynchoides. Taxonomy (NCBI): domain Eukaryota; kingdom Viridiplantae; phylum Streptophyta; class Magnoliopsida; order Asterales; family Asteraceae; genus Rutidosis; species Rutidosis leptorrhynchoides. The sequence continues at coordinate 31,313,599 of NC_092335.1, forward strand.
GTGGTTATCACGTTATTGCAAATGAGTTTACTGAAATAAATATTTTTAATACATTGTTACAGTTGACTTTGGTCCATCGGATCAAGATTATAACCCTACCAGGCTACCACTAAGGTGATGTTGTCCAAAACTTTACATGCCCTCCACTTTGCTCTATTACACCATCAAAAACTTGTCAAATTAATGTAACGCCAGAGTTAGTTACATCTACCATTAATATAATTTTTTATTATTTTATTTTAATTTCGGGTTGGTCAACAAAAGTACGACCGGTAGCCAATGAACACCAGTAATACACTAATATTGTCGTTGTATGTAACTTAACTTTTAACGAACTTGACCAACCAAGACAAATTTACGCTAAATGTTTTAAGTGTTCTAATTAATTTCTCCTTTTATGAAGTCTTAAATACTTGTAATATAAAGCCAAGTTTACACGGCAATGACAAACACAAGTTCTTGGCCAAGTTCAATTATGAATAGCATCATATCTCAATTCTATAAAATTAAAGCAAGTATTTTTATTTTTGTTTATGTGGAACTTAAATAAGAAGCGGCATCATACATCGGCCACAGCAAGAGCCGATAACTCTTATTATAATTTAGGTAAAAATCTAGGTAACTACTCATTTGATGGTTGTTTTCTACTTGAATTTTTTTGATCAAGAAAATGATAAGGAAAAAGAAGAAAGAAGACGGGCGTGTTCATTTCTATATCATGATTTTGTTTTTCTTGTGTGGAGAAAAATATTGACAAAAGGTTATGCGCTTGTTTAGTTAGGCCGAATTATCTTGATAAACTTTGGGCCAATTATCTAAGTGGCTTTGAACCGTGCTTGTTGGGGGACTAAACTAAAGTAGTATAGATGTTGCGAGAAATATTCAAATGAAATCAATTTTTAAGTTGAGATTCAAGGGACCAATCAGAATACGACACGTGGCGCGATAATCACATGCGATTGGAAAAAAAAATTAATTTTTTTTTCCAAAAACAATTTTTTTCGATATTTTTTTTTTCAATTTTTTTTCAATCACCCGTGATTGGATTTGACATGCAGTAAATCATATGTGATTCTGCATGCCAATCATATGTGATTCTGCATGCCAATCACATGTGATTTTGCATTTTAAATCCAATCACATGTGATTAAAATTTTTCTTTTTCCCAGTAAAATGACGAATTTCAATAAGTTTGTGCTAAAACCTTCAAACACCAAGTTTTTGATCAAAAGTTGATCAAATCACCGAATAAAAGTTTGAAATTTTAAAGTTATGATCACGAAACGCTAACAAACTTGATCAAATCACCAAATTAAAGTCTGTTTCCGGTTGAAATTAAAAAAAAAATTGTAATTTTTTTCAATCACATGTGATTGAATTTGATATGCAGAATCATATGTGATTGAGTTTTATAATCACATGTGATTGGGTTTTACAATCACATGTGATTGGATTTGACATGCTAAATATAAAAAAAAAACTTTCAAAAAAAAATCAAAAATGTTTTTTTTCAGAAAAAATTAATTTTTTTTTCCAATCACATGTGATTGTCGCGCCACATGTCGCGCTCTGATTGGTTCATTGAATTTTAAGCAAATTATTGGATTCAAGGGATTACAACTCTGGTTGTTGTACTTGATTTTCTTTTGAGCCACGCTTTGAACTGTGCCTGTTGAGCCTAAAGTAGCATTGGATGGTATACAGTGAGAATACTAGATTGAAAAGAGATGGTTATGGAGATTAAGGACTAAGGAAGTAAGGGTAACTTTATTAGTGAGTTAGGATGTGTTTGTTTGCTTCTTAATTGAATGGTTTAACGATGTATGCTAAATCATTCAGTATTTAGGGCGTTTGATTCTGACTTTTGAATTAAATATGGTGCTGAATGGTTCAGAATTTTTGCTGAACCATTCAGAGATGAAATACTCTCTTAACCATTAACCGCTTAAATTTTAAGTAATATCATCTTCAAATCATATCCAAAACACTTCACCAAAAGGTATATTTGTAGGACCGATTAAACAGTATTAATCGACCTAATCAACAATATCGAGTGTGGAAATCTCGATATTGAATTTTATATCAAAAACACCTTAAACAACTTTGATCTATTGATAGTAAACGACTTGTAAACGTTATAGATCGACTTAGATGAGTGCTAGACTTGCTAAGGATGTTCTAAACGGCTAGGGTTATGGAAAGGTTCGTAACATCAACAATGTACCCGAAATCCTCAATATTTAGTATCTACACATGTAACCGTGCGGTTGCAGTTTGCAACCGTGCGGTTGCACATGTATCCGTAGATATGCATTATGCATCCGTGTAACACCCCGTCAAAATCCATTAACGACAATGTTAACTCTGGTCTCAATGCTTGGCTTGACTTCTATGTAACAGCAAAGTTCTACAGCGGAAGCAAAAAGTACCTGATAATAAACATGCTAAAAGTGTCAACCAAAAGGTTGGTGAGTTCATAGGTTTATCTTAACTAATGATTTTGATAATAGTAATAGATCACAAGATTTCAGTTTCCACAAATATCCTTACACCGCAGTGTAATAAAAAAGATTCTACAATCATGGGCACTTGGTAACATCCTTAACGATAATAATATAATAATGAATACCCCTGATGTCTATAGAGCACCGAATCAAGTGCGAAAAATACCCTCGAAGTACTAAACATCCGTTGACTGCTAGCGCGACTAGCCCGGATGGGGTTGTCAAACCCTATAGATCTATCAATAGGATTCGCGCCTACGGTACAGAGACCAGTAGATTAAGTTACCAAGCTAGGGGAATAATTTGTGATTCTAACCCACGTAGAATTAAGTTTAGTACTTGTATCTATTTTGTAAAACAGATATAAAACATTGCATGTATTCTCAGCCCAAAAATATATATAAAAATGGAACTATGAAAACTCACGATATTGTATTTCGTATTTCGTAGTAATTATGCATATGAGCGGCACTGAACAAGTGCAGAGTTGACCTCGGATTCACGAACCTATATCAAGTATATATATATTAACACATATACTCGTAATCGAATAAGTTTATATATGTTATTTCAGTTGTTATATATTTCTGTATATATAGTTTTATATATATATATATTCTATATAAGTATTTATTTGATAAAATACTATTAATAATGTTAATGAATAAAGAGTTGTATTATTTTGTAACAATAATAATAATACTAGTAGTAAAAATGATAATAATCATAATAGTAGTAGTAATAATACTAATACTTAGAAATGATAATTTTTATTTAAAATGATAGTTTTAATAAAAATGTTAATTTTTATAATAATGATACTACTAATAATATTCTTAATGATAATATTGGATATATCGATAGATTTAAAAATAATGATACTGATGTCAATAATAATACCAATAATAATTATAATAATAGTAGTTTTTAATAAAAATAATAATAACAATAGTTCTTAATAATAATAAAAATACTCATATTAACAATAAAATGATAATGAAAATAATAATTTTTGATAATAATAATAATAATCATGATATAAATAATAATAATTATAATGATAATACTAATAATTATAATGATAATACTAATAATACTTTTAATACTAGTAACAATAATTATAATAACAATAATTATAATAACATTAGTAATAATAATAATAAAGATAATAATAATAATAATAATAATAATAATAATAATAATAATAATAATAATATTAATAATAATAATAATAATAATAATAATAATAATAATAATAATAATAATAATAATAATAATAATAATAATAATAATAATAATAATAATATAGAAATAGAAAACTACCTTGAAAAACTTTTCTAAAAAAAATGACCAAGACGAGACTCGAACCCGTGACCTCTCGCTAACCCGCAACACCTCATACCATCTCTCTATTACCACTTTTCTGATTTATATCCTGAATTAATTGTATATAACCCAATAATAAAACTGTTTATATTTTCTTCCTCTTCTTAAAAATTTACTCGATCCAAAAACAATTTCTTATTTGTCAATCATCAAAACGGTTTTTGGGATTTGAAGCAACATTAAACTAAAAAGAGATGTTTTAAAAAAATAATAATGGAAACAGCACCTGCTGCTGTTTGTCGTGGCAAAAACAAAAATAAATATTGATTTTTGATTTTAAGAACGTTTTGGCCAAAGTTTATAACACGAATTATGTTTAAAATTACTCCTAGAAACTTTATAAATCATCAATTTAACTAGAAACATCGAACAAAAATCGAATTTCAGGATGAACGCATCCTTTGACTTTTTGTAATAAATCTTTGACTCGAAAATTCGAAGTGAATAAGAGGAATTGAAAGCTGCTATTTTACAGATAGTTTAAACAAAAGATTCCTAACAAGACCACATTTATACATTTTGAAATACAATTCGAATTCGAGATTTTAAAAAACTGAACAATAAACAGAGGTTTACGAGCTTTAAAAAAATGATTTAATTTGCCCATTAGCAGAAGATAGAAGTTGTGTAATTTTTTTTTTAGTAATGATGGAAATATTAGAATGAATTGATTACTGATAATGCTAAAAATGAACATATATTTCATAGCATTATCCCTCAATAAAGACAACCTTTAGTTGCAATTGTTCTATTTACAAGTGATATTCGTTTAAATAATAAAAGGTGAAGACAAAAGACAGATTCGACGATTTGAAGACGCAAACGATCAAAAAGCTAAAAAGTACAAAGTACAATCAAAGTGGTTCAATTTATTGATGAGAAACGTCTAAAAGTTACAAGAGTACGAGCCGCAAAACGCAAAGTACAAGATATTAAATTGTACGCAAGGACGTTCGAAAATCCGGAACCGGGACCAGAGTCAACTCTCAACGCGTGACGCAACGGACTAAAAATTACAAGTCAACTATGCACATGAATATAATATAATATATAATTAATTCTTAAAATTATATATATATTATATTATATTAAAAACCGTCGGCAAACTAGAAAACAAAAGATTGTGAGCTGTCCCTAGACTCCATGCGATCGCATGGCAAGTGCAAAGGAAGCCCATGCGATCGCATGGCCCCAAAAGTTTGGCCAGGTCTATAAATTTCGCGAGTTTTGGCTGAATTTTACACATCTTTTTCTAATCTCTCTCTCGCACGATATATATATATATATATATATATATATATATATATATATATATATATATATATATATATATATATTTAATTTTAATTTTAATTTAAGATTAATAATAATAAGATTATGTTAGCGAACGTTGTAAGTGTAAGTCGAAATTCTGTCCGTGTAACGCTACGCTATTATTAATTATTGTAAGTTATGTTCAACTTTTTTAAATTAATGTCTCGTAGCTAAGTTATTATTATGCTTATTTAAATTAAAGTAATCATGATGTTGGGCTAAATATTAAAGACGGGGTAATTGGGCTTTATACCATAATTGGGGTTTGGACAAAAGAACGACACTTGTAGAAATTGGACTATGGACTATTAATGGGCTTTATATTTGTTTAACTGAATGATAGTTCATTAATTTAATATAAATATTTACAATTAGACCTAATTATAAATAACCACATACACTCGATCGCACACGATGGGCGGGATATTTATAAATACTAATAATCGTTCATTTAACCGGACACGGGAATGGATTAATAGTCAATGGACTCATTAAAACAGGGGTGAATTATGTACAAGGACACTTGACGTAATTGTTAACAAAGTATTAAAACCTTGGGTTACACGCAGTCGACATCCTGGTGTAATTATTAAACAAAGTATTAAGACCTTGTTACAGTTTAAGTCCCCAATTAGTTGGAATATTTGACTTCGGATATAAGGATAATTTGACGAGGACACTCGCACTTTATATTTATGACTGATGGACTGTTATGGACAAAAACCAGATGGACATATCGAATAATCCAGGACAAAGGACAATTAACCCATGGTAATAAATTAAAATCAACACGTCAAACATCATGATTACGGAAGTTTAAATAAGCATAATTCCTTTATTTTATATCTCGTCGCACTTTTATTTACTGTCATTTTATTTATCGCACTTTTAATTATCGTACTTTAAAATTATCGCAACTTTTATTTACTGCCACTTTATTTATCGCACTTTTATTTATCGCAATTTTATTATCGTCATTTACTTTACGCTTTAAATTAAGTTATATTTATTTTTAATATTTTACATTAGGTTTTAATTGTGATTTAAGACAAAAAATCGACAAACCGGTCATTAAACGGTAAAAACCTCCCTTTATAATAATAATAATAATACTACTTATATATATATATATATATATATATATATATATATATATATATATATATATATATATATATATACAAATATAGTTTAAAAATATAGCGTTACACTTGGCTAGCTCCCTGTGGAACGAACCGGACTTACTAAAAACTACACTACTGTACGATTAGGTACACTGCCTATAAAGTGTTGTACTAAGGTTTAGGTATATCCACTCTATAAATAAATAAATAACTTGTGTAAAATTGTATCGTATTTAATAGTATTTCGCAACAAAAATATAACTATTTTGTACCCCTCTGCTTTAACATCAAGTATTTTTTGGCGCCACTACCGGGGAACGCTGAAGCGAAACGCTATTAAAAAAAAGATTTTTATTAAGCTTTAATTCATTTTTATAAAAATACGTTTTATATAATACAATCAAAAATATAAAAGAAAAAGAAAAATATATATCTATATTTTTAAGAAAAATATATATCTATATTTTTAAGTTTAGTTAAATTTAAAAAGTTTATATTTCTTTTTATTGTGAAAAGTTATAAAAACTAATAAGTAAATTTTTCTTATTTATAAGTTTTATATAAATATTTTACAAAAATATAAAACAGAAAAAAAAAATTATAAAAGTAATCGGGCCGATCACTGTAGCAGCCCAACTTTCTGGCCTGGTATCCGATCTCATGCGATCGCATGAGCCCAGGCCTTGAAACCCATGCGACCGCATGGTACATTCTGACACGCCAAGTTTGACCTGGTACTGCATTAATTACGGAGTATTAATAATTATTATTATTAGTAACCCTAATTAGGGTTTAATTAATTAGTTGTTAATATTAGTTTTAGTTTTATTATTTTATTTGTAATATTAAGTGTTCTTATTATTATTAATTATATAAATTAATACTTTTATAAAATAATAATATAAAAATAATATTTTTATAAAAATTGTATTTTTATAACTTTAGTTTTATTTTTAAATTTTGTATCTTTTAATCGTTTAATCGTAATTTGTATTTTTATCGTTCGTAATTAGTTTTAAGTTAGTTTTTGCCGTAGTTTATTTTTATTATTAGATTTCTAAGATTTGCCGTAAAATCCCTTAAGTGCTTTTTCTTTAGATTAAGATTTAGATGCTTTAGAATTTTACGACATCGCTTATCACTTTAGTTTTAATAGATTTAGTACTTTTAAAGTTATTGCCGTTTTAGATATAGAATTCCTTTTAAGCTTTAATACCTTTAGACGTAAGTTTTAAGTTTTAGTTTTTAGACTTTTAAGTTTCGACGCTTCATTTATTATTTTTTGACCTCTTATTTTTCGACGTTTTCCGACGCACTCTTTTTCTTTCTTATTTCTCGACGCTCTAGTTTTTAGGACATAGAATTTTCTATTTCTTCTCTAAAATTTCAAAACAAAAAATTATTTTAAGCGGTTAAATTGATAGACATCCAAAATTTTCTGGTTCGTAGTAATAGTTAGATTTGTTAGTGGCGAGTTGTGGGCTTCCGATTTAAAGGGTCCTGGCTACCTGCTGCATCTATTGGCTATTCGAAATTTGGACAAAATTAGAAAAGTCTATTAATTTAATAACTTATATAATTTTTATCTTTTATAACTAATAGGATATTCAGTGAATGCACCGAGCAAAACGTTCACCACCTTTCATACGTTCACCACCTGTAACTCGATCAAGACATCTAGCCAATATTGTCGCCGTTGATTTTTCTTTAGAATCTTCATCTAGTCGACCAAGTACTCCAATTCAAATTTCTGATAATCCATTTTTTGAACCCGACCTCACAATTGAGAATCCGGAGGATATTCAGGGACAATTCAGAGATCCTGAACCTCTAATCATTCCTCCTGAACCACAAATCACTCATCCAGAGATTGTCGAGGAAGAAACCATTAAATCAGAATCCTCTAGTGATTCAGATTCAACAAATTCAATCATGGAAAATCTGGAACCTCTAAGTATGGAAGACCGAATGAGGGCTAAATGCACTGGCCAAGGTCTTGCAATTACTCAACCAGACATTAATGCGCCAGATTATGAAATCAAAGGACAAATCCTACACATGGTAACTAATCAATGCCAATTTAGTGGTGCGCCGAAGGAAGATCCAAACGAACATCTTCGAACCTTTAATAGGATCTGTACTCTATTTAAAATCCGAGAAGTAGAGGATGAACAGATATATCTCATGTTATTTCCCTGGACTTTAAAGGGAGAAGCCAAAGATTGGTTAGAATCGTTACCTGAAAGGGCGATTGATACATGGGATGTTTTAGTTGAAAAATTTCTTAAACAGTTCTTTCCGGCATCTAAAGCCGTGAGACTTCAAGGAGAAATTGTTACGTTCACGCAAAAGCCAAATAAAACTCTATATGAAGCGTGGACAAGATTTGGAAAGTTGTTAAGAGGATGTCCACAACATGGTTTAGACACTTATCAAATAGTACAAATATTCTACTAAGGATGCGACATCACTACAAGAAAAGACATAGATATAGCAGCTGGTGGTTCCATTATGAAGAAAACAGCAACTGAAGCTTACAAAATTATTGATAACACTGCTTCCCACTCACATGAGTGGCATCAAGAAAAACATATCGTTAGATCATCTAAAGCAGCTAGAGCCGATTCTAGCCATGACTTTGATTCCATGTCCGCAAATATAGATGCTTTCGAGAGACGAATGGAAAAGATGACTAAAGATATTCACTCAATACGAATTAGTTGTGAGCAGTGTGGAGGACCACATTTGACAAAAGATTGTCTCAGTATTGAACAAACAATGGAACAAAGAGAGAATGTTTCATATATAAACCAAAGGCTTGGAAATAATTATCAGAATAATTATCAACCACTAAGACCAATCTACAATCAAAACTAGAATTATAACCGAAATATTCCATACAACAATCAACAAGGTCCTAGCAATCAACAAGTATCCAATAATACTTACAATTAGCAAAGACCTATTTTTCAAAATAAACCACTAAAAACCGATGATAAAAAGCCAAATTTAGAAGACATGATGTCGAAGCTAGTTGAATCTCAAACTCAATTTTTCACATCTTAGAAACAAACCAATGAACAAAATGCTCAAGCATTTAGAAATCAACAAGCTTCTATTCAAAATCTGGAACAAGAAGTAAGCAACCTAGCAAGGTTGATAGGTGAAAGAAAACCGGGAAGTCTACCTAGCGATATAAATGCTAACCCCCGAAATGAAACAGCTAAAGCCATTACCACAAGAAGTGGTATTACACTTAAACCACCTGAAATACCTGTAATATCTGAGGACTCTATTCCTACTCCACAGGCACCACAATCTGAGCAAGATAAGGAAACAGAACCGGTAGTTGAAAAGGTTAATGAAGATAACACAGTTAAGGCAAAGCCTTATGTTAAACCATACCAACCACCACTTCCTTACCCGAGTAAAATGAGAAAAGAAAGACTTGAAGTCGAGCAATCCAAATTCTTGGATATATTTAAACAAATAAATGTTAATCTTCCTTTCATTGATTTGATTTCAGGAATGCCTAGATATGCTAAATTTCTGAAAGATCTAATCACAAATAGAAAGAAAATTGAAGAACTCTCGGCTGTTACAATGAACGCTAATTGTTCTGCAGTGCTGTTGAATGAGATACCAGAAAAGTTATCAGATCCAGGAAGTTTCACAATTCCATGTTTTCTGGGTAGTCTTAGTTCAATAGAAGCATTGGCAGACTTAGGTGCTAGTATAAATCTAATGACCTATTCACTATACGCTAAACTAGACCTTAGAGAATTAAAACCAACACGAATAAGTATACAACTAGCAGATCAATCAGTAAAATATCCTAGAGGGATAATGAAAAACATGCTAGTTAAAGTTAGTACTTTAGTATTTCCAGTAGATTTTGTTATTCTGGACATGGAAGAAGATTCTCGAGTTCCTCTCATATTAGGAAGACCATTCTTAAACACGGCTAAAGCAATAATAGACGTGTTCGGTAAGAAACTGACCCTAAGTATAGAGGACGAGAGTGTTACCTTTTCTGTGGATAGAGCCATGCAACAACCGCAATCTGTAGATGATACATGTTATTACATTCAAACTATAGATTCACATGCAGAATTGTTAGAAGAATTTCCAGAATTACAAGGAACAGGAGAATGTTCTTTAGGAGAAGAAACTGAACCAATTAATGAAGCTGAAATGTTAGCCGCACTCATGTCTAATGGATATGAACCAACAAAGAAGAAATTACAATGTTAAAAGAATAAGACAGATATCGATATAAATCATCGATAGAAGAACCATCGACATTAGAGTTAAAACCACTTCTAAACCATTTAGAATATGCTTATTTACATGGTGAATCTGAATTAACTGTAATAATATCGTCTTCTCTTACTGAAAATGAAAAATCTCAACTCATTTCTGTGCTAAAAGCTCATAAACCAGCTATTGCATGGAAGATTCATGACATTAAAGACATAAATCCTTCGTATTGCACACATAAAATCCTTATGGAAGAAGGCCATAAAACCTATGTGCAACGCCAATGAAGACTAAATCCTAATATGCAAGATGTTGTTAAGAAAGAAATTATTAAACTGCTAGATGCAGGTTTAATTTATCTAATCTCTGATAGTCCATGGGTAAGCCCAGTTCAATGCGTACCTAAGAAGGGTGGCATGACTGTCATCACAAATGAAAAAAATGAGCTTATTCCTACTAGGACTGTAACAGGATGTCGTGTTTGTATTGATTATAGAAAATTAAATGACGCCACCAGAAAAGATCACTTTCCCTTACCTTTCATTGATCAAATGTTGGAAAGATTAGCCGAAAATAGTTACTATTGTTTTCTTGACGGTTTTTTCGGATATTTTCAAATTCGAATAGCACCCGAGGACCAAGAGAAAACCACATTCACGTGCCCTTATGGTACTTTTGCTTACAAACGCATGCCATTTGGATTATGCAACGCCCCTGCAACCTTTCAAAGGTGCATGATGGCAATTTTCCACGACATGATAGAGGAATGCATGGAAGTTTTCATGGATGACTTTTCAGTCTTCGGTGATACTTTTGAAACATGTCTAGTTAATCTTGAACTAATGCTTATTAGATGCAAGCAATCAAATCTAGTACTTAATTGGGAGAAATGCCATTTCATGGTCAAAGAAGGCATCGTTCTTGGTCATAAAATTTCAAAGGAAGGAATTGAAGTGGATAGAGCTAAAGTAGATGTAATTGCTAAAGTTCCACATCCCACCAATGTTAGAGGAGTAAGGAGTTTTCTAGGGCATGCCAGTTTTTACTGACGTTTCATAAAAGATTTTTCTAAAATTGCCACTCCTATGAATAAACTCCTAGAAAAGGATGCTCCATTCATCTTTTCAGATGAATGCATCAAATCTTTTAATATTCTCAAAGAAAAACTCACTAATGCGCCGATCATGATAATTCTAAATTGGAATCTACCATTTGAACTCATGTGCGATGCAAGTGATTTTGCAATGGGAGCCGTTTTAGGACAAAGGATTGAAAAACGATTTCAACCTATTTATTATGCAAGTAAGACGTTACAAGGAGCACAAACAAATTACACAACTACTGAAAAAGAACTCCTTGCTATTGTTTTTGCTTTTGACAAATTTCGTTCATATCTCGTTCTAGCTAAAACGGTGGTCTATACTGACCATTCTGCTCTTAGATACCTATTTTCAAAACAAGATGCCAAACCACGATTAATCCGTTGGATCTTACTCCTACAAGAGTTTGATATTGAAATCCGAGACAAAAAGGGAGCAGAAAATCTCGCAGCTGATCATCTTTCTCGTCTTGAAAATCCTGAATTAGAAGTTCTAAATGAATCGGCTATACAAGACAACTTTCCTGATGAATATCTATTGAAGATAGATTATAATGAAATTCCATGGTTTGCAGACTATGCAAACTACTTAGTATGTGGATTCCTTGAAAAAGGGTTGTCGTACCAAAAACGAAAGAAATTCTTTAGTGATATAAAACACTATTTCTGGGAAGATCCACATTTGTTTAAAAGTTGTCCCGATGGAATAATACGCCGATGTGTATTCGGGGATGAAGCCAGTCAAATCTTAAACCATTGTCACACAGGACCAACAAGAGGGCATTATGAGCCTCAACTCATAGCAAGAAAAGTCTACGACGCTGGATTCTATTGGCCTACAATTTTTAAAGACGCACACCTTCTCTGTAAATCCTGTGATGCTTGTCAAAGGGCAGGAAAAATAAGTCAACGTGATGAAATGCAACAAAATGTCATTCAAGTATGTGAAGTATTTGACGTTGGGGTATTGACTTTATGGGTCAATTTCCAAAATCTCATAATAATCTCTACATTCTCGTTGCCATTGATTATGTATCTAAATGGGCGGAAGCACAAGCTCTCCCAACTAACGATGCACGAGTTGTAGTTAATTTTTTAAAACGTCTTTTTGCAAGGTTCGGAACACCGAAAGCTTTAATAAGTGATCGGGGTACTCATTTTTGTAATAATCAACTTGAGAAAGTTCTCAAAAGATATGGAGTAACTCATAAAATCTCAACCGCTTATCATCCACAAACAAGTGGACAAGTTGAAAATACCAACCGAGCAATAAAACGTATTCTAGAGAAAACCGTAGGATCAAATCCGAAGGAATGGTCCATGAAATTGGAGGATGCACTCTGGGCTTTAAGAACAGCCTACAAAACTCCAATTGGAACCACACCTTTTAAACTCGTTTATGAAAAAGCATGTCACCTTCCAGTAGAAATTGAGCACAAAGCATTTTGGGCTTTGAAGACATGTAATCTTGATTTACATGAATCCGGACGTCTACGGTTAAGTCAACTAAATGAATTAGAAGAATTAAGACATGAAGCATATGAAAATTCGTTAATCTATAAAGAAAGAATAAAGAAATGGCAAGATAAAAGAATCAGAAGTTCAAAAGAATTTAAAGAAGGAGACAGAGTTCTTCTTTTCAATTCACGATTCAAGCTATTTCCTGGAAAATTAAAATCAAGATGGTCTGGACCATTCATAGTCAAAAGAGTTTTCCCATATGGAACAATAGAGTTAATAAATTCAAATGGGATTGAATTTAAGGTTAATGGTCACAGAGTTAAACATTACATACATGGTCCGATGGAAGTTGACAATGAAGTTAATCACAATTTCGATACCACAGCTAACTAAGTGTGGGGAGAATCAAGTCTTTTTAAGGATAATATATATTTCTGTTAGAGTTAGATTTTCTGTTTTCGTGTAGTTCTCGAGAATGGAATCCGAATGGTCTTTCCCTAGCAGACCCTAAAGAACTAGTCTTCTCCCTCCATTCTGAATTTTTATTTTTTTTAGGTTTTACGAGATGAAGAATTCCTTTGATCTGAACCATGGTCTACTACTACACGCTATGATTATTAAACATAATAATAACACTTTCCCGAGTGAACTGGTATCATTCATAAGAGGAAAAATGGACGAAGTGAGGAAAGAACTCAGGAAAGATCATCATAAGACACATTTTGGTAAAGGAAAATCAAAATCTGCAACAAAAAGAAGAGCACGACACCTTGAAAGATGTCATAAATGCGGAAAATGGTCATACGAAGGTAAATGTTTGAACAATCAAATATATTCATATACCGAATTTGTTACTCTATTCAGAGAAGGACCGGTCATATGTTTAGAAGAAAAGTTATTGAAGAATCGAGGTTACGCTTATGTAGCTATGAAAAACCAAATCACACGACTCTCCTATGAGTCGGCTAAAGTAGGTCTCTGAGAATTCTATCTTACAGGTAAGTATGTATATTTTTTTATTTTTTATTTATTGCTTTTAACCTTTTGATAATAAACGCTGAATCGTTCGCTATAAAGTATTAAATTGATATTCAATAAAATTAGGTATGCGAAACTGAAATTATTGATATCATACAAAAATTTATTACATCACTGCGAAATTTACCGTTTATTCATAAGGTATAAATATCTTTAATCAATCAATCCAAAATATTTCAAAAATTCGTCAAGAGTAAAACTAGGTAATATAGCCAAAATTACTTTACCCAAAAAGAGGGACGTATATTTTTGTTAATATTTGATTGATTAAAGTGGGATAAAAGACCAAAAAGATTTTTAATTTTAATTTTTACCTTGTTTTTAAATTAATATTATATTATTATTGTAAATTTTTAAAACCAATATATTTAAGTTTTTAAATATTTTAATATAAGTTTGTAAAACTAATATATTTAAATATTAATGATATTTGTATGAAATTTTATTATGCATTTTAAATTTAAGTTTGGTGTGAATTTAAAAACAAAAATTTACTTTATTTTATTAAGTTAAAAATTTGATATTTAAAATTCGTCGTGAGTTGAAAACTAGGTCGTTGAACCGAAATTGCTTTACCCAAGGACGGGACGAGAAGTTTTGTTATCATTATTTTTAATCATATTGATTTAAAGTATACCAAAAACATTTAAAAAACCCAAAAATCTTTGCTTTTAAAACAAACGCTTTAAAATGACAAATTTTAAATTTTTTTCGAGGGACGGACTAGGTCAACGTACCGAAACGCCCTCATTATAGAACGAAACAAAATTTTAAAATTAATTAATTATTTGTTTTATAAGTTAAAGATTTAAAAAAAAAATCCAATATGTTTGGAAACTTTGGTAAAATTTAATCATTTTTCTACGCTAATCACCCTCAATAATTTAAATTGTACTGATTTCTTGCAAATGAGGGCATTGCAAGATCTTAAGTGTGGGAAGGGGTTAAATTCTTTCAGATTTTTAAAATTTTAAATTTAAACACTTGGTTACCATTAAAAATACTAGTAACGCAGTAGTTGTATTAGAATCTAGTGCTCTCTGATAATAAAGAACAGCCCTAGTCTTATATACCGACTACCCAATTCTAGTAAAATTTTTCAGAATTTTCAAGTAAATGAACTCAAAATCATGTTTATACATATTTATGAACGATAAAACTAGGTATTAACACCGAAATTATTGTTACCTCGGAAAGGACATAAATTGAGAAACAACCCAAAATGCTTGAATTCATTTAAAATGGAATAGAGGAAAATAAAAAGGCAAAGAAAGGAAAATAAAAGCCAAGTGTGGGAAAAATTTACCAAGTTATTTAGAACATATATCACATATTTTTGTACAAGCTTATTGTAGGTACTTTTGTTTTGGACAAAACTAATAAGTTTTACCCGATTTACTATATTATATTTGAAAGAAAGATGGATCTACACGATGAATCAATTCCATCATTAAAAGGAAGAAAAGTCTTCCAAAAAAGACACGTGCTTCTTGATTTAGGTCAGGAAGTTGTCTTCCAGACCAGTTGTAGAGTCTACGAAAAACCTTGAAAAGTTTTCTCGAAAATCAGCTGAAAATCCACGGACCTCAGCATCAAACAGGGTCGCCAAGTGGTCAGACTTATCCTAACCATGAGAGGATCTGTCTCGTACAATGGGGGGGGGGGGGTGAAATGTCCCATTCTTATTGATTAAAAACGTTCCATATTAATTGATTTCGTTGTGAGGTTTTGACCTCTATATGAGACGTTTTTCAAAGACTGCATTCATTTTAAAATAAACCATAACCTTTATTTCATCAATAAAGGTTTAAAAAGCTTTACGTAGATTATCAAATAATGATAATCTAAAATATCCTGTTTACACACGACCATTAAATAATGGTTTACAATACAAATATGTTACAACAAAATAAGTTTCTTGAATGCAGTTTTTACACAATATCATACAAGCATGGACTCCAAATCTCGTCCTTATTTAAGTATGCGACAGCGGAAGCTCTTAATAATCACCTGAGAAAAAAACATGCTTAAAACGTCAACAAAAATGTTGGTGAGTTATAGGTTTAACCTATATATATCAAATCGTAACAATAGACCACAAGATTTCATATTTCAATACACATCCCATACATAGAGATAAAAATCATTCATATGGTGAACACCTGGTAACCGACATTAACAAGATGCATATATAAGAATATCCCCATCATTCCGGGACACCCTTCGGATATGATATAAATTTCGAAGTACTAAAGCATCCGGTACTTTGGATGGGGTTTGTTAGGCCCAATAGATCTATCTTTAGGATTCGCGTCAATTAGGGTGTCTGTTCCCTAATTCTTAGATTACCAGACTTAATAAAAAGGGGCATATTCGATTTCGATAATTCAACCATAGAATGTAGTTTCACGTACTTGTGTCTATTTTGTAAATCATTTATAAAACCTGCATGTATTCTCATCCCAAAAATATTAGATTTTAAAAGTGGGACTATAACTCACTTTCACAGATTTTTACTTCGTCGGGAAGTAAGACTTGGCCACTGGTTGATTCACGAACCTATAACAATATATACATATATATATCAAAGTATGTTCAAAATATATTTACAACACTTTTAATATATTTTGATGTTTTAAGTTTATTAAATCAGCTGTCCTCGTTAGTAACCTACAACTAGTTGTCCACAGTTAGATATACAGAAATAAATCGATAAATATTATCTTGAATCAATCCACGACCCAGTGTATACGTATCTCAGTATTGATCACAACTCAAACTATACATATTTTGGAATCAACCTCAACCCTGTATAGATAACTCCAACATTCACATATAGAGTGTCTATGGTTGTTCCGAAATATATATAGATGTGTCGACATGATAGGTCGAAACATTGTATACGTGTCTATGGTATCTCAAGATTACATAATATACAATACAAGTTGATTAAGTTATGGTTGGAATAGATTTGTTACCAATTTTCACGTAGCTAAAATGAGAAAAATTATCCAATCTTGTTTTACCCATAACTTCTTCATTTTAAATCCGTTTTGAGTGAATCAAATTGCTATGGTTTCATATTGAACTCTATTTTATGAATATAAACAGAAAAAGTATAGGTTTATAGTCGGAAAAATAAGTTACAAGTCGTTTTTGTAAAGGTAGTCATTTCAGTCGAAAGAACGACGTCTAGATGACCATTTTAGAAAACATACTTCCACTTTGAGTTTAACCATAATTTTTGGATATAGTTTCATGTTCATAATAATAATTATTTTCTCAGAATAACAACTTTTAAATCAAAGTTTATCATAGTTTTTATTTAACTAACCCAAAACAGCCCGCGGTGTTAATACGACGGCGTAAATCCAGTTTTACGGTGTTTTTCGTGTTTCCTGGTTTTAAATCATTAAGTTAGCATATCATATAGATATAGAACATGTGTTTAGTTAATTTTAAAAGTCAAGTTAGAAGGATTAACTTTTGTTTGCGAACAAGTTTAGAATTAACTAAACTATGTTCTAGTGATTACGAGTTTAAACCTTCGAATAAGATAGTTATATATATATGAATCGAATGATGTTATGAACATCATTACTACCTCAAGTTTAGTAGGTAAACCTACTGGAAGTGACAAGAAATGATCTAGCTTCAAAGGATCTCGGATGGCTTGAAAGTTCTTGAAGTAGGATCATGACACAAAAACAAGTTCAAGTAAGATTTTTACTCGAATTAAGATAGTTTATAGTTATAGAAATTGAATCAAAGTTTGAATATGAATATTACCTTGAATAAGAAAGATAACCTACTATATATAACAAAGGTTTCTTGATCTTAGATGATTACTTGGAATGGATTAGAAAGCTTGGAAGTAAATTAGTAAACTTGAAGGGATTTTTGAAGTGTTCTTGAAGTGTTCTTCCTATGATGATTATAGCTTGATTCTTGAAGTGATTTTTGATGAAGATGATGATTAACTACTGGAAAAATACGTTCATAATAGTGTGTGTGTGTTGAGAGAGAATTAGAAAGAGAATTGGAAGTGAAATGGAGTGAATGATGAGTGGTAATTGGTGAGTGGGGTTAAAAGGAGTTCTAGTTAGTTGACTAGCTCATGGTAGAAGTTAAAATTGATTAGTCATACATGACATAATCAAGAGTGGAATCCCATGCTAGTTCCTATTGGTATATACCCATAGTAAGTACGTTTTGAAGCTGTATATAATACGGGTAAAAATACGACTAGAATTCTTGATAAAAGAAAAGAATGGGAAAGTAACTGTAACCATTTTCGTTAAGTATGAGTGTTTTGATATATGTCTTGAAGTCTTCCAAAAGTATTTTAATACATCTAAATACACTACATGTATATACATTTTAACTGAGTCGTTAAGTCATCGTTAGTCGTTACATGTAAGTGTTGTTTTGAAACCTTTAAGTTAACGATCTCAATTAATGTTGTTAACCCATTGTTTATTATATCTAATGAGATGTTAAATTATTATATTATCATGATATTATGATATATTAATATATCTTAATATGATATATATACATTTAAATGTCGTTACAACGATAATCGTTACATATATGTCTCGTTTCGAAATCCTTAAGTTAGTAGTCTTGTTTATATGTATATAACTCATTGTTAATATACTTATGGAGATACTTACTTATCATAATCTCATGTTAACCATATGTATATCCATATATATATCGTCATGTCGTTTTTACAAGTTTTAACGTTCGTGAATTGCCGGTCAACTTGGGTGGTCAATTGTCTATATGAAACATATTTCAATTAATCAAGTCTTAACAAGTTTGATTGCTTAACATGTTGGAAACATTTAATCATGTAAATATCAATCTCAATTAATATATATAAACATGGAAAAGTTCGGGTCACTACAGTACCTACCCGTTAAATAAATTTCGTCCCGAAATTTTAAGCTGTTGAAGGTGTTGACGAATCTTCTGGAAATAGATGCGGGTATTTCTTCTTCATCTGATCTTCACGCTCCCAGGTGAACTCGGGTCCTCTACGAGCCTTCCATCGAACCTTAACAAGTGGTATCTTGTTTTGCTTAAGTCTTTTAACCTCACGATCCATTATTTCGACGGGTTCTTCGATGAATTGAAGTTTTTCGTTGATTTGGATTTCATCTAACAGAATAGTGAGATCTTCTTTAGCAAAACATTTCTTCAAATTTGAGACGTGGAAAGTGTTATGTACAGCCGCGAGTTGTTGAGGTAACTCAAGTCGGTAAGCTACTGGTCCGACACGATCAATAATCTTGAATGGTCCAATATACCTTGGATTTAATTTCCCTCGTTTACCAAATCGAACAACGCCTTTCCAAGGTGCAACTTTAAGCATGACCATCTCTCCATTTTCAAATTCTATATCTTTTCTTTTAATGTCAGCGTAGCTCTTTTGTCGACTTTGGGCGGTTTTCAACCGTTGTTGAATTTGGATGATCTTCTCGGTAGTTTCTTGTATAATCTCCGGACCCGTAATCTGTCTATCCCCCACTTCACTCCAACAAATCGGAGACCTGCACTTTCTACCATAAAGTTCTTCAAACGGCGCCATCTCAATGCTTGAATGGTAGCTGTTGTTGTAGAAAAATTCTGCTAACGGTAGATGTCGATCCGAACTGTTTCCGAAATCAATAACACATGCTCGTAGCATGTCTTCAAGCGTTTGTATCGTCCTTTTGCTCTGCCCATCAGTTTGTGGATGATAGGCAGTACTCATGTCTAGACGAGTTCCTAATGCTTGTTGTAATGTCTGCTAGAATCTTGAAATAAATCTGCCATCCCTATCAGAGATAATAGAGATTGGTATTCCATGTCTCGAGACGACTTCCTTCAAATACAGTCGTGCTAACTTCTCCATCTTGTCATCTTCTCTTATTGGTAGGAAGTGTGCTGATTTGGTGAGACGATTAACTATTACCCAAATAGTATCAAAACCACTTGCAGTCCTTGGCAATTTAGTGATGAAATCCATGGTAATGTTTTCCCATTTCCATTCCGGGATTTCGGGTTGTTGAAGTAGACCTGATGGTTTCTGATGCTCAGCTTTGACCTTAGAACACGTCAAACATTCTCCTACGTATTTAGCAACATCGGCTTTCATACCCGGCCACCAAAAATGTTTCTTGAGATCCTTGTACATCTTCCCCGTTCCAGGATGTATTGAGTATCTGGTTTTATGAGCTTCTCTAAGTACCATTTCTCTCATATCTCCAAATTTTGGTACCCAAATCCTTTCAGCCCTATATCGGGTTCCGTTTTCCCGAATATTAAGATGCTTCTCCGATCCTTTGGGTATTTCATCCTTTAAATTTCCCTCTTTTAAAACTCCTTGTTGTGCCTCCTTTATTTGAGTAGTAATGTTATTATGAATCATTATATTCATAGATTTTACTCGAATGGGTTCTCTGTCCTTCCTGCTCAAGGCATCAGCTACCACATTTGCCTTTCCCGGGTGGTAACGAATCTCAAAGTCGTAATCATTCAATAATTCAATCCACCTACGCTGCCTCATATTCAGTTGTTTCTGATTAAATATGTGTTGAAGACTTTTGTGGTCGGTATATATAATACTTTTGACCCCATATAAGTAGTGCCTCCAAGTCTTTAATGCAAAAACAACCGCGCCTAATTCCAAATCATGCGTCGTATAATTTTGTTCGTGAATCTTCAATTGTCTAGACGCATAAGCAATCACCTTCATTCGTTGCATTAATACACAACCGAGACCTTGCTTTGATGCATCACAATAAATCACAAAATCATCATTCCCTTCAGGCAATGACAATATAGGTGCCGTAGTTAGTTTTTTCTTCAATAACTGAAACGCTTTCTCTTGTTCATCATTCCATTCAAATTTTTTCCCTTTATGCGTTAATGCAGTCAAGGGTTTTGCTATTCTGGAAAAGTCTTGGATGAACCTTCTGTAGTAACCAGCTAGTCCTAAAAACTGGCGTATGTGTTTCGGAGTTTTCGGGGTTTTCCACTTTTCAACAGTTTCTATCTTTGCCGGATCCACCTTAATACCTTCTTTGTTCACTATGTGACTGAGGAATTGAACTTCTTCCAACCAAAATGCACACTTTGAAAACTTAGCGTACAATTCTTCCTTCCTCAATACTTCTAACACCTTTCTTAAATGTTCACCGTGTTCTTGGTCATTCTTTGAGTAAATAAGTATGTCATCAATGAAAACAATGACAAACTTGTCAAGGTATGGTCCACACACTCGGTTCATAAGGTCCATGAACACAGCTGGTGCATTAGTTAAACCAAACGGCATGACCATAAACTCGTAATTACCGTAACGTGTTCTGAAAGCAGTCTTTGGAATATCATCTTCTTTCACCCGCATTTGATGATACCCGGAACGTAAGTCAATCTTTGAATAAACAGACGAGTCTTGTAGTTGATCAAATAAGTCGTCGATTCTCGGTAGTGGGTAGCGGTTCTTGATGGTAATTTTGTTCAACTCTCGGTAGTCGATACACAACCTGAATGTACCATCTTTCTTCTTGACAAACAAAACAGGAGCTCCCCACGGTGATGTGCTTGGTCGAATGAAACTACGCTCTAAAAGTTCTTGTAATTGGCTTTGCAGTTCTTTCATCTCGCTGGGTGCGAGTCTGTAAGGAGCACGAGCTATTGGTGCAGCTCCTGGTACAAGATCTATTTGAAATTCAACGGATCGATGTGGGGGTAATCCCGGTAATTCTTTCGGAAATACATCGGGAAATTCTTTTGCAATGGGAACATCATTGATGCTCTTTTCTTCAGTTTGTACTTTCTCGATGTGTTCTAGAATAGCATAGCAACCTTTTCTTATTAGTTTTTGTGCCTTCAAATTACTAATAAGATGTAGCTTCGTGTTGCCCTTTTCTCCGTACACCATTAAGGGTTTTCCTTTTTCTCGTATAATGCGAATTGCATTTTTGTAACAAACGATCTCTGCTTTCACTTCTTTCAACCAGTCCATACCGATTATCACATCAAAACTCCCTAACTCTACTGGTATCAAATCAATCTTAAATGTTTCGCTAACCAGTTTAATTTCGCGATTCCGACATATATTATCTGCTGAAATTAATTTATTATTTGCTAATTCGAGTAAAAATTTACTATCCAAAGGCGTCAATGGACAACTTAATTTAGCACAAAAATCTCTACTCATATAGCTTCTATCCGCACCCGAATCAAATAAAACGTAAGCAGATTTATTGTCAATAAGAAACGTACCCGTAACAAGCTCCGGGTCTTCCTGTGCCTCTGCCGCATTAATATTGAAAACTCTTCCGCGGCCTTGTCCATTCGTGTTCTCCTGGTTCGGGCAATTTCTAATAATGTGGCCCGGTTTTCCACATTTATAACAAACTACATTGGCATAACTTGCTCCGACACTACTTCCTCCGCCATTACTCGTTCCGACACCATTTGTTCCTTTCGTTCTATTAACTCCTGGTCCGTAGACCTCACACTTCGCCGCGCTATGACCATTTCTTTTACACTTGTTGCAAAATTTGGTGCAAAACCCCGAGTGATACTTTTCACACCTTTGGCATAGCTGCTTCTGATTGTTGTTTTTGTTGCGGTTATTATTGTTGTTAGGATGATTGTTGTAGTTGCTGCTGTTGTTGTTATTGTTGTTGTTGTTGTTGTTGTTGTTGTTGTTGGGCCGTTTGTTGTAGTTGCGATTGATGTTGCGATTGTTGGGATAATTATTGCGATTATTGTTGTAATTGCTGTTGTTGTTGTATTGGTGATTCTTATCACCGTTTTCCTCCCACTTTCTTTTGACTTGCTTCACATTGGCCTCTTCAGCAGTCTGTTCTTTAATTCTTTCTTCAATCTGGTTCACTAGTTTGTGAGCCATTCTACATGCCTGTTGTATGGAGGCGGGCTCGTGTGAACTTATATCTTCTTGGATTCTTTCCGGTAATCCTTTCACAAACGCGTCGATCTTCTCTTCCTCATCTTCGAATGCTCCCGGACACAATAGGCACAATTCTGTGAATCGTCTTTCGTACGTGGTAATATCAAATCCTTGGGTTCGTAACCATCTAAGTTCTGTCTTGAGCTTATTGACCTCGGTTCTGGGATGGTACTTCTCGTTCATCAAGTGCATGAATACTGACCACGGTAGTGCGTACGCATCGTCTTGTCCCACTTGCTCTAGATAGGTATTCCACCATGTTAACGCAGAACCTGTGAAGGTATACGTAGCGTACTTCACTTTGTCCTCTTCATTACACTTACTTATGGAAAACACCGATTCGACCTTTTCGGTCCACCGTTTTAATCCGATCGGTCCTTCGGTTCCATCAAATTCCAAAGGTTTGTAGGCAGTGGATTCTTTGTAGGTGCATCCTACACGATTTCCTGTACTGCTAGATCCAAGGTTATTGTTGGTATGTAGCGCAGCCTGTACTGCGGCTATGTTTGAAGATAGAAAAGTACGGAATTCCTCTTCATTCATATTCACGGTGTGTCAAGTAGTCGGTGCCATTTCCTTCAAAATAGTCAAATGGAACAAGTTAATCATACAGAATATTAAGAGTAGTTAATAGTATTTCGTAGCATAATATGAACTCATTTATAAAAGCTTTTTCTTCATATTAGCGTTTTATAAGTTTAAATTCGGGTAGTATCTACCCGTTAAGTTCATACTTAGTAGCTAATATACAATTCAACTACTACAATTCTATATGAAAAACTGATTATAATAATATTTCGCGTTCAAACTTTTACACAATATTTTACAAACTTACAATACCGCTTATTTTACATATAGCATGAAATATAGCACACAATAAATTTGATACAAGATGGTTGTGAAGATAATTCTAGCTAGTACACAAGTCGTTCAGCAAAGGCACTAAAGACACGTAATTCATACATCCAGAAACAAGTCATGCATTCTGGTTTTACTAGGATTACTTCCCATCCTTGGTCTTGTGGAACATAACCGTTATGGCCGTTGATAAGACAGCGTGTTGTAACGTCGTCAAAGGGACGAGGGTTACGTAATGTCCAACAGTCCCGTAACAATCTAAAAACCTCATTTCTTACCCCAATTACCGACTCCGTCACTTGTGGGAACGTTTTGTTTAATAGTTGTAGCCCGATGTTCTTGTTCTCACTTTGGTGAGAAACGAACATTACTAATCCGTAAGCATAACATGCTTCTTTATGTTGCATGTTAGCCGCTTTTTCTAAATCACGAAGTCCAATATTCGGATATATTGAGTCAAAATAATTTCTTAACCCATTGCGTAAAATAGCATTTGGGTTCCCCGCAATATATGCGTCAAAGTAAACACATCGTAACTTATGGATTTCCCAATGTGATATCCCCCATCTTTCGAACGAAAGCCTTTTATAAACCAAGGCATTCTTGGAACGTTCTTCGAATGTCTTACAAACTGATCTCGCCTTAAATAGTTGTGCCGAAGAATTCTGACCGACTCTAGACAAGATTTCATCAATCATGTCTCCGGGTAGGTCTCTTAAAATATTGGGTTGTCTATCCATTTTGTGTTTTTATACTGTAAAATAGACAAGAGTTAGATTCAAAAAAAAAAAATACTTATTAATACAAGCAATTTTTACATATATCATAAAGCATAAGCACACTATATTACATATATTACACCACACGAATACAACTATCTTATTCCGACTCGCTTGTTTCTTCTTCTTCGGTTTTGGTTCGTTTTACCAAGTTTTTAGGGATATATGATGTTCCCCTAATACGAGCCGTCGTTATCCACATTGGTTTAGAAAAACCTGGTGGTTTAGAGGTTCCCGGGTCATTGTTACAACTTAAGGACTTCGGGGGTTGACGATACATATAAAGTTCATCGGGGTTGGAATTAGATTTCTCTATTTTTATGCCCTTTCCCTTATTATCTTCTTTTGCCTTTTTAAATTCAGTTGGGGTAATTTCTATAACATCATCGGAATTCTCGTCGGAATCCGATTCATCGGAGAATTGGTAATCCTCCCAATATTTTGCTTCCTTGGCGGAAACACCATTGACCATAATTAACCTTGGTCGGTTGGTTGAGGATTTTCTTTTACTTAACCGTTTTATTATTTCCCCCAACGGTTCTATTTCTTCATCCGGTTCCGATTCTTCTTCCGGTTCCGATTCTTCTTCCGGTTCTGACTCTTCTTCCGGTTCCTCTTCGGGAACTTGTGAATCAGTCCACGAATCATTCCAATTTACATTTGACTCTTCATTATTATTAGGTGAGTCAATGGGACTTGTTCTAGAGGTAGACATCTATCATATAATATCAAACACGTTAAGAGATTAATATATCACATAATATTCACATGTTAAAAATATATAGTTTCCAACAAAATTTGTTAAGCAATCATTTTTCAAGTAAACACGGTCGAAGTCCAGACTCACTAATGCATCCTAACAAACTAGATAAGACACACTAATGCAAAATTCTGGTTCTCTAAGACCAACGCTCGGATACCAACTGAAATGTCCCGTTCTTATTGATTAAAAACGTTCCATATTAATTGATTTCGTTGCGAGGTTTTGACCTCTATATGAGACGTTTTTCAAAGACTGCATTCATTTTAAAACAAACCATAACCTTTATTTCATCAATAAAGGTTTAAAAAGCTTTACGTAGATTATCAAATAATGATAATCTAAAATATCCTGTTTACACACGACTATTAAATAATGGTTTACAATACAAATATGTTACAACAAAATAAGTTTCTTGAATGTAGTTTTTACACAATATCATACAAGCATGGACTCCAAATCTCGTCCTTATTTAAGTATGCGACAGCGGAAGCTCTTAATAATCACCTGAGAAAAAAACATGCTTAAAACGTCAACAAAAAATGTTGGAGAGTTATAGGTTTAACCTATATATATCAAATCGTAACAATAGACCACAAGATTTTATATTTCAATACACATCCCATACATTGAGATAAAAATCATTCATATGGTGAACACCTGGTAACCGACATTAACAAGATGCATATATAAGAATATCCCCATCATTTCGGGACACCCTTCGGATATGATATAAATTTCGAAGTACTAAAGCATCCGGTACTTTGGATGGGGTTTGTTAGGCCCAATAGATCTATCTTTAGGATTCGCGTCAATTAGGGTGTCTGTTCCCTAATTCTTAGATTACCAGACTTAATAAAAAGGGGCATATTCGATTTCGATAATTCAACCATAGAATGTAGTTTCACGTACTTGTGTCTATTTTGTAAATCATTTATAAAACCTGCATGTATTCTCATCCCAAAAATATTAGATTTTAAAAGTGGGACTATAACTCACTTTCACAGATTTTTACTTCGTCGGGAAGTAAGACTTGGCCACTGGTTGATTCACGAACCTATAACAATATATACATATATATCAAAGTATGTTCAAAATATATTTACAACACTTTTAATATATTTTGATGTTTTAAGTTTATTAAATCAGCTGTCCTCGTTAGTAACCTACAACTAGTTGTCCACAGTTAGATATACAGAAATAAATCGATAAATATTATCTTGAATCAATCCACGACCTAGTGTATACGTATCTCAGTATTGATCACAACTCAAACTATACATATTTTGGAATCAACCTCAACCCTGTATAGCTAACTCCAACATTCACATATAGAGTGTCTATGGTTGTTTCGAAATATATATAGATGTGTCGACATGATAGGTCGAAACATTGTATACGTGTCTATGGTATCTCAAGATTACATAATATACAATACAAGTTGATTAAGTTATGGTTGGAATAGATTTGTTACCAATTTTCACGTAGCTAAAATGAGAAAAATTATCCAATCTTGTTTTACCCATAACTTCCTCATTTTAAATCCGTTTTGAGTGAATCAAATTGCTATGGTTTCATATTGAACTATATTTTATGAATCTAAACAGACAAAGTATAGGTTTATAGTCAGAAGAATAAGTTACAAGTCATTTTTGTAAAGGTAGTCATTTCAGTCGAAAGAACGACGTCTAGATGACCATTTTAGAAAACATACTTCCACTTTGAGTTTAACCATAATTTTTGGATATAGTTTCATGTTCATAATAATAATCATTTTCTCAGAATAACAACTTTTAAATCAAAGTTTATCATAGTTTTTAATTAACTAACCCAAAACAGCCCGCGGTGTTACTACGACGGCGTAAATCCGATTTTACGGTGTTTTTCGTGTTTCCAGGTTTTAAATCATTAAGTTAGAATATCATATAGATATAGAACATGTGTTTAGTTAATTTTAAAAGTCAAGTTAGAAGGATTAACTTTTGTTTGCGAACAAGTTTAGAATTAACTAAACTATGTTCTAGTGATTACGAGTTTAAACCTTCGAATAAGATAGTTTTATATATATATGAATCGAATGATGTTATGAACATCATTACTACCTCAAGTTTAGTAGGTAAACCTACTGGAAGTGACAAGAAATGATCTAGCTTCAAAGGATCTTGGATGGCTTGAAAGTTCTTGAAGTAGGATCATGACACAAAAACAAGTTCAAGTAAGATTTTTACTCGAATTAAGATAGTTTAAAGTTATAGAAATTGAATCAAAGTTTGAATATGAATATTACCTTGAATAATAAAGATAACCTACTATATATAACAAAGGTTTCTTAATCTTAGATGATTACTTGGAATGGATTAGAAAGCTTGGAAGTAAATTAGTAAACTTGAAGGGATTTTTGAAGTGTTCTTGAAGTGTTCTTCCTATGATGATTATAGCTTGATTCTTGAAGTGATTTTTGATGAAGATGATGATTAACTACTGGAAAAATACGTTCATAATAGTGTGTGTGTGTTGAGAGAGAATTAGAAAGAGAATTGGAAGTGAAATGGAGTGAATGATGAGTGGTAATTGGTGAGTGGTGAGTGGGGTTAAAAGGAGTTCTAGTTAGTTGACTAGCTCATGGTAGAAGTTAAAATTGATTAGTCATACATGACATAATCAAGAGTGGAATCCCATGCTAGTTCCTATTGGTATATACCCATAGTAAGTACGTTTTGAAGCTGTGTATAATACGGGTAAGAATACGACTAGAGTTCTTGATAAAAGAAAAGAATGGGAAAGTAACTGTAACCATTTTCGTTAAGTATGAGTGTTTTGATATATGTCTTGAAGTCTTCCAAAAGTATTTTAATACATCTAAATACACTACATGTATATACATTTTAACTGAGTCGTTAAGTCATCGTTAGTCGTTACATGTAAGTGTTGTTTTGAAACCTTTAAGTTAACGATCTCAATTAATGTTGTTAACCCATTGTTTATTATATCTAATGAGATGTTAAATTATTATATTATCATGATATTATGATATATTAATATATCTTAATATGATATATATACATTTAAATGTCGTTACAACGATAATCGTTACATATATGTCTCGTTTCGAAATCCTTAAGTTAGTAGTCTTGTTTATATGTATATAACTCATTGTTAATATACTTATGGAGATACTTACTTATCATAATCTCATGTTAACCATATGTATATCCATATATATATCGTCATGTCATTTTTACAAGTTTTAACGTTCGTGAATCGCCGGTCAACTTGGGTGGTCAATTGTCTATATGAAACATATTTCAATTAATCAAGTCTTAACAAGTTTGATTGCTTAACATGTTGGAAACATTTAATCATGTAAATATCAATCTCAATTAATATATATAAACATGGAAAAGTTCGGGTCACTACAGGGGGCACCATGCAAATTAGCTTATAAGACTAATGAATCAGATTCCCAGAAAGGATAATCTCCTTAAAGATCAAAAATCAGCTTTTAAGACTGATATTACTCAATCCTTGAGATTGACCTTAAAGATTGAGAATTCAAACTCATGAAATTCAATGATATCTAAACTCGAGTTTGAACGAGAAAATATTTTGATCAAATTATAAACCGATTTGTTTTCTGAAAACTTATTTTCAATGCGTTCATTATCATTGAACGTAAAATCCTAGGAATTCACCTGAAATTCATTAGGTCACCTGAACCAAATCGGGTGTCAACCGTAAGAACGGTGGTTGCATAGCATGGTCGAAGACAGGACTTTGTGCCAGACCGAAAAACTATAGGGTGATCTTTACTATTGCTCCTACCAAGGATAGTAATTGCATCTGACACATTATAGACCATAATCAAATGCATGTCACGGGACATTGCCTTAACAGTTGCTTGTTCAACGCTTTCCTTTACAACCGGACGGTAGTTTACCGAAAGGTAATATACTGTAGTGACCCGAACTTTTCCATGTTTATATATATATTAAATGAAATTGTTATTTACATGATTAAGTGTTTCTAACATGTTAAGTAATCAAACTTATTAAGACTTGATTAATTGGAATAGGTTTCATATAGACAAATGACCACCCAAGTTGACAGGTGATTCACGAACGTTAAAACTTGTAAAAACTATACGATGACATATATATGGTTATATATATAGTTAACATGATTTTATTATAAGTATGTATCTCATTAGGTATTTTAACAATGAGTTATATACATAAAAATGAGACTATTAAATTAAGAAACTCGAAAACGATATATATAACGATTATCGTTATAACGTCTTACTAGGTACATATGAATCATATTAAGATATTGATACACTTGGTTAATTATGTTAAATGATAAGTAAATATATCATTAAGTGTATTAACAATGAACTACATATGTAAAAATAAGACTACTAACTTAATGATTTTGAAACGAGACATATATGTAACGATTATCGTTGTAACGACATTTAATGTATATAGATCATATTAAGAGATATTCGTACATCATAATATCATGATAATATAATAATTTAAAATCTCATTTGATATTATAAACATTGGGTTAACAACATTTAACAAGATCGTTAACCTAAAGGTTTCAAAACAACATTTACATGTAACGACTAACGATGACTTAACGACTCAGTTAAAATGTATATACATGTAGTGTTTTAATATGTATTCATACACTTTTGAAAGACTTCAATACACTTATCAAAATACTTCTACTTAACAAAAATGCTTACAATTACATCCTCGTTCAGTTTCATCAACAAATCTACTCGTATGCACCCGTATTCGTACTCGTACAATACACAGCTTTTAGATGTATGTACTATTGGTATATACACTCTAATGATCAGCTCTTACCAGCCCATGTGAGTCACCTAACACATGTGGGAACCATCATTTGGCAACTAGCATGAAATATCTCATAAAATTACAAAAATATGAGTAATCATTCATGACTTATTTACATGAAAACAAAATTACATATCCTTTATATCTAATCCAAACACCAATGACCAAAAACACCTACAAACACTTTAATTCTTCAATTTTATTTATCTAATTGATCTCTCTCAAGTTCTATCTTCAAGTTCTAAGTGTTCTTCATAAATTCCAAAAGTTCTAGTTTCATAAAATCAAGAATACTTCCAAGATTACAAGTTTACTCCAAGTTTTCTAAATCCATTCCAAGTAATCATCCAAGATCAAGAAACCTTTGTTACTTACAGTAGGTTATCTTTCTAATACAAGGTAATAATCATATTCAAACTTTAATTCAATTTCTATAACTATAACAATCTTATTTCGAGTGGAAATCTTACTTGAAATTGTTTTCGTGTCATGATTCTGCTTCAAGAACTTTCAAGCCATCCAAGGATCCTTTGAAGCTAGATCCATTTTTATCATTTCCAGTAGGTTTATACAAGGAACTTGAGGTAGTAATGATGTTCAT
Source organism: Rutidosis leptorrhynchoides (assembly GCF_046630445.1). NCBI lineage: Eukaryota > Viridiplantae > Streptophyta > Magnoliopsida > Asterales > Asteraceae > Rutidosis > Rutidosis leptorrhynchoides. Next base: position 31,344,622 of record NC_092335.1, read on the forward strand.
AACATCATTCGATTCATACATAAAAAGCTGTATTATTCAACGTTATAAACTTGTAATTACTAGAACATAGTTTAGTTAATTCTAAACTTGTTCACAAATAAAGTTAATCCTTCTAACTAGACTTTTAAAATCAACTAAACACATGTTATATATCTATATGATATGCTAACTTAATGATTTAAAAACCGGAAACACGATAAACACCATAAAACTGGATATACGCCGTCGTAGTAAAACCGGGGGTTGTTTTGGTTGGGATAATTAAAAGCTAAGAAGAACTTTGATTTAAAAGCTATACTTCTGGAAAAATGATTTTTCTTATGAACATGAAACTATATCCAAAAATCATGGTTAAACTCAAAGTGAAAGTATGTTTTCTAAAATGGTCATCTAGACGTCGTTCTTTCGACTGAAATGACTACCTTTACAAAAGCAACTTGTAACTTATTTTTACGACTATAAACCTATACTTTTTCTGTTTAGATTCATAAAATAGAGTTCAATATGAAACCATAACAATTTGATTCACTCAAAACGGATTTAAAATGAAGAAGTTATGGGTAAAACAAGATTGGATAATTTTTCTCATTTTAGCTACGTGAAAATTGGTAACAAATCTATTCCAACCATAACTTAATCAACTTGTATTGTATATTATGTAATCTTGAGATACCATAGACACGTATACAATGTTTCGACCTATCATGTCGACACATCTATATATATTTCGGAACAACCATAGACACTCTATATGTGAATGTTGGAGTTAGCTATACAGGGTTGAGGTTGATTCCAAAATATATATAGTTTGAGTTGTGATCAATACTGAGATACGTATACACAGGGTCGTGGATTGATTCAAGATAATATTTATCGATTTATTTCTGTACATCTAACTGTGGACAACTAGTTGTAGGTTACTAACGAGGACATCTGACTTAATAAACTTAAAACATCAAAATATATTAAAAGTGTTGTAAATATATTTTGAACATACTTTGATATATATGTATATATTGTTATAGGTTCGTGAATCAACCAGTGGCCAAGTCTTACTTCCCGACGAAGTAAAAATCTGTGAAAGTGAGTTATAGTCCCACTTTTAAAATCTAATATTTTTGGGATGAGAATACATGCAGGTTTTATAAATGATTTACAAAATAGACACAAGTACGTGAAACTACATTCTATGGTTGAATTATCGAAATTGAATATGCCCCTTTTTGTTAAGTCTGGTAATCTAAGAATTAGGGAACAGACACCCTAATTGACGCGAATCCTAAAGATTGATCTATTGGGCCTAACAAACCCCATCCAAAGTACCGGATGCTTTAGTACTTCGAAATTTATATCATATCCGAAGGGTGTCCCGGAATGATGGGGATATTCTTAAATATGCATCTTGTTAATGTCGGTTACCAGGTGATGTTATGCGAGGTGTATATAAAATAGTTTATATTTTACTAGGAAAATACTATTAAATACGATACAATTTTACACAAGATATTTATTTATTTATAGAATGGATATACTTAAACCTTGCTACAACACTTATAGGCAGTGTACCTAATCGTACAGTAGTGTAGTTTTTAGTAAGTCCGGTTCGTTCCACAGGGAAATCTTTAAACAAAGCTCAACGCTATATTAGTTTACTTTTATTAAAAATACAAATATATATATAAGTAATATTATTATTATAAAGGGGGGGGGGGTTTTACCGTTTAATGACCGGTTTGTCGATTTTAAGATTTTAGTCGCAGTTAAAACCTAATGTAAAATATAAATTAAATACAAGACTTAAATTAAAGCGTAAAGTAAATAACGATAATGAAATTGCGAATAATAAAAATGCGATAAAATAAAATTTGCGATAATTAAAAAGTACGATAATTAAAAGTGCGATTAAATAACAATAAATAAAAGTGCGATAATTAGAAGTGCAATTAAATATAAAATAAAGGAAATTAAATATGAAATAAAAGAATTATGCTTATTTAAACTTCCGTAATCATGATGTTTGACGTGTTGATTTTAGTTTTATGCCCATGGGTTAATTGTCCTTTGTCCTGGATTATTTAATATGTCCGTCTGGTTTTTGTCCATAACAGTCCATCAGTCATAAATATAAATTGCAAGTGTCCTTGTCAAATTATTATTATACCCGAAGATAAATATTCCAACTAATTGGGGATTCGAATTGTAACAAGGTTTTAAAACTTTGTTTAATGAATACACCAGGTTATCGACTGCGTGTAAACCAAGGTTTTACTACTTTGTTAACAATTACACCAATTACCCTTGAATGTAATTTCACCCCTGTTTTAATTATTCTAGTGGCTATTAATCCATTCCCGTGTCCGGTTAAATGAACGATTATTCGTACATATAAATACCCCGCCCATCGTGTCCGATCGAGTGTATATGGTAATTTATAGGGACGCCCAATTGTAAATCTTTATATTAACATTAACAAACTTTCATTTAGTTAAACAAATATAAAGCCCATTAATAGCCCATAGTCTAATTTCCACAAGTGTCGTTCTTTTGTCCAAACCCCAATTATGGTACAAAGCCCAATTACCCAATTTTAGTAATTAGCCCAACATCATGATTACTTCGTTTTAAATAAGCATAATAATAACTTAGCTACGAGACATTAATATAAAAAGGTTGAACATAACTTACAATGATTAAAAATAGCGTAGCGTTACACGGACAGAATTTCGACTTACACCCTTACAACATTCGCTAACATACCCTTATTATTAGAATTATAATTAAAATTAAAATTAAAATATAAATTATATATATATATATATATATATATATATATATCGTATAGATAGAGAAGAGAGAAAATAGAATATGAAATTTTGATCAGAATTCGGTTTGCTTTATAGCCAGAGTTGAAATTTGGGGCTCCGCGACTCGCGGCAAAATCCCCTTCAAACTCCGCGAGTCGCGGAGGTTAATTTTACAGCTCAGTCCTTGGAGTTTCTCTGCCGACGGTTTTTAATATATATATATAATATATATATAATTAATATAATTAATTATATATTATATTATATTTATATACATAGTTAACTTGTAATTTTTAGTCCGTTGCGTCGAGCGTTAAGAGTTGACTCTGGTCCCGGTTCCGGATTTTCGAACGTCCTTGCGTACAATTTAATATCTTGTACTTTGCGTTTTGAATCTTGTACTCTTGTAATTTCGAGACGTTTCTTATCAATAATTGGAACCTTTTTGATTGTCTTTTGTACTTTTGAGCTTTTTGGTCGTTTGCGTCTTCAATTCGTCGAATCTGTCTTTTGTCTTCACCTTTTATTATACAAACGAATATCACTTGTAAATAGAACAATTGCAACTAAAAGCTTGTCTTTCTTGAGGAATAATGCTATGAAATATATGTTCGTTTTTAGCATTATCAAATATTCCCACACTTGAGCGTTGCTTGTCCTCAAGCAATATCGTCTTGAAATACTAGAATCACTTCTTTATTCTTCACACTTTGTACATCAGTGATTTCTATACGGCGGTATAAACAATGGTAGTAACGATATGGTTTACAGTCCCACATGACTATAAAAATTTAGATCCATTAAGGAAATTGGATCTTTATGAAAACATTTGATCTTTTGAAAATTAAATCTAGTTTTTACCCTAGATAAGTTTTCCGGAATAACCCTTTACCGGTGTTTGCAAAATATTTTTGTGGGTTTGGTGGGTTTCAGATTTGAAAATTTTAGCTCAAAACTTGCGGTTTTGTGTCACCCACTTGCTAACCTTGTATTTGGAAAGCAACACGTCCAGTTTACTTGTCCCGTATATTACCTTTCGGTAAACTACCGTCCGGTTGAAAGGAAAGCGTTGAACAAGCAACTGTTTAAGGCAATGTCCCGTGACATGCTTTTGATTATGGTCTATAACGTGTCGGACGCAATTACTATCCTTGGTAGGAGCAATAGTAAAGCTCACCCTTATAATTTTTCGGTATGGCACAAGGTCCTGTCTTTGACCACTATGCAACCACCGTTCTTACGGTTGACACCCGATTTAGTTCAGGTGACCTAATGAATTCCAGGTGAATTCCTAGGATTTTACGTTCAATGGTAATGAACGCATTGAAAATAGGGTTTTCAGAAAACAAATCGGTTTGTAATTTTTGATCAAAATATTTTCTCGTTTAAGCTCGAGTTTAGATATCATCGAATTCCATGAGTTTGTAATTCTCAATCTTTAAGGTCAATCTCTAGGATTGAGTAATATCAGTCTTAAAAGCTGATTTTTAATCTTTAAGGAGATTATCCTTTCTGGGGATCTGATTCATTAGTCTTATCCAGCTAATTTGCATGGTGCCCCCCCATTGTACGAGATAAATCCTTCTCATGGTTAGGATAAATCTGACCACTTGGCGACCCTGTTTAATGCTGAGGTCCGTGGATTTCCTGCTGATTTTAGTGATGACTTTTCTAGATTTTTCGTCAACCTACAGCTGGTCTGGACGACAACTTCATGACCTAAATCAAGAAGCGCGTGTCTTTTTCGGAAGACTTTACTTCCTTTTAATGATGGAATTGATTCATCGTGTAGATCCATCTCTTCTTTTCTTTCATCGGGTAAAACAGTTTAGTTTAGTCCAAAGCAAAAGTATTTTCAGTTATTTGTTACAGATATATGTGACATATGTTTAAAATAACTTGGTAAATTTTCCCACACTTGGCTTTTATTTTCCTTTTTATCGTCCTCTATTCCATTTTAAATGAATTTTAACATTTTAGTTTGTTTCTCAATTTATGTCCTTTCCGAGGTAACAATAATTTCGGTGTTAAAACCTAGTTTTATCATTCATAAATATGTATAAACATGATTTTGAATTCATTTAATTGAAAATTTTGAAAAATTTTACTAGAATTGGGTAGTCAGTATATAAGACTAGGGCTGTTCTTTTTTATCAGAGAGCACTAGATTCTAATACAACTACTGCTTTACTAGTATTTTTAATGGTAACCAAGTGTTTAATATAAAAATTTTAAAATCCGAAAGAATTTAATCCCTTCCCACACTTAAGATCTTGCAATGCCCTCATTTGCAAGAAATCAGTAACAATTTAAATTATTGAGGGTGATTTGTGTGAAAATGATTAAATTTTTACCAAAGTTTCCAAATATATTGGCGTTTGTTTACTGAATGATAAATGGTGCACATCATTTGTTCATTCCGTCTTGTTGTTATTTCACATATATTTTGCATCTTGTCGTCAAAATTAGTTGCTTTTGCTGAACTTAATGCCAGTCTTTGAAAATGCGTTGTTTTACCCTGTTGTGTACATAAGATAAACTTGCAAACATATATACATATTTTTGAAGTTTGGTATATTACCCCACATTCAAAAATTATTAAAATCTAAGAATAAAAGTTAGATAATTATAAAAATGATTACAATATTAACAAAAGTATTAAACATATCAATAATTACAAATTACAAAATAAAAAAATAATAAGTAAACTAAGGATGATATTGGTACCAATAGGGGTTCCAGGCATAACCATAAGTGCTATAGAATGCTTCGGCAGGGTCATACGTAGGATATGGTGGCTGCATCTCTATCGACCAAGGAGGGAAGACGGGTTTTGGTGTAGGAATATAGTTTCTACCTATATGTTGGCAATGAGCTATGATCTGGTTCTGATGAACTTGCCAATCTTCAAATGCTCTCTGTCTAGCATTTTCGTATTCCTGAGAAGCTATAAACCTATGCATTTCTTGCATCTCATTCCCCCCTCCTACATTACCTTGCTGCTGGTTTCTCTCCACCTGTGGATGTCTACCATGGTATCGTACTGCGGCGTTATTTCGCCTCTTCAAAACTTTCGCACCATGGTATACATTTAAACCTATAGTATCGCGGGGTTCTGGTTCTTCTACTAATAATCCCCCCCGACTTATATCCACACCGAGATATTCACCAATCAAAGTAATAAAAATTCCACCTCCTATTATGCTATGTGGTCGCATCCCCCGAACCATAGCTGATAAATAATAACCCACACAATATGGTATACTTACAGCGCTTTGTGGGTCTCGAATACACATATGGTAAAACAAATCCTGTTCATTTACTTTTTCTTTGTTCTTACCCCTTTGTGTAATCGAATTAGCTAAAAACCTATGTATCACTCTTAATTCGGCTCTATCTATATCCAAATAAGAGTAGTTTCCCCCCTTTGAAACGGTGATGGCTTGTCATTTGACTCCACACACCGTGTGTATCAAAATTCTCATCTATCTTTCTACCGTTTAGTATCAATCCTCTACAATCGGCAGACGCTAACTCCTCAGGCGTATATATACGTAAAGCCTGAGCCATGTCCAGTAAAGACATGTGGCGCATCGAACCGCCTAACAAAAATCTAATAAAAGAACGATCGGTTAAACTAGCTACCCGATCATTCAACTCTATACTACATAACAATTCTTCACACCATACTTTATATACAGGTCTACGTATGGTGAATAAACATATCCAGTCATTAAAAGAAGAACTACCATACCTCTGTACAAGTAATTCCCTAATTGGCCCGGCCAATTCTACAGCTTCTAAGGGTCCCCATTCTATGACCCTCGGTACCTCAACAACCTTAGAGTGAAGAGTATGCAAACCCCGTTGATATTTTGGATAATCTATCCAAAGTCTGTCAAATCTCAGGTCCGGGTGCAACTCTTCCAAATGCATATCGAAAAAGGTCATGACTGGATGAGGTACATCCTGCTTGTAGTAGTTATCCACCTCCTGTTGTTCCAAATTCTCAGCAGGAGCATTGCGGGCTTGGGATGAAGATTCACCCCTTTCATTCTGCAAAACACATCAAACACAAATTTTGTGCATCCAAATATGCATTAGTGTCAGCAAAATCATCAATCAAAATAATTACAATGACATTATCAATTTATATCAAACTTAAGCTTATTTTCACATTTTTATCAAATCTACACTTTTTTCAAATAAGCATATACGAAAATTTTCGCCAAGTTCATAAGCATTCAACTCAAATAACATGTCAAAATAATCATTACTAGCAATTAAACAAGTCTCAAATGGCATTATATTTCAAAAATCAAGTTCATGAATTTTAGACTTGAAAAAGTCCACTTTAATTCTCAAAATCATGTTTAGGCTCAAAGTTTGGATCATTTAACTACCTAGACATGTTACACTACTCAATTTAGCAACAATTCATGACAAAAATCGGCCATAACCTGTTTATATCAAAAAGCCCCAAATTTGCTCAAGAACACAAACCCTAGATTACTCAAAATTTGAAGTTTAAGGCTTCTAATCATGTTAAACAGCATCAATCTAGGTTATACAAGCATAATACATAAACAATTTAAGCTTAATTACACTAAAAAGCATCAAAATCAAATTGGGGAAAAAATAGCTCAAGAACATCAAATTTCGAATTAAATGGTGTTTAGGTGTAGAAATTTACCGTTTTTCTTGAGTAATTCTTAGATAGCATCCTTCTCAACATGATTTTAGCAAAAAATTTGGTGATTAACGGTTAAAAATTGGGATTTTTGGGGGTTTTTTTCGTGTTTTTCGGGTGCAGTTTCGAGCTGTATTTTTGCAGTGTGTTTTTGTGGGGAGTAAACTGATCTGTTTTTGCGTTTTATTTTTTTTCTGGGTTTTGGTCCCTCCGCGAGTCGCGGAGGTTTCCCTTTCAAACTCCGCGAGTCGCGGAGTTTGCTCTTTTTTTTTTTTTTTATAATCTTTAACTTATAAAACAATTAAGTATTTAATTTTAAAATTTTGTTTCCCTTGTTATTTAGGACGAGGTCGTTTCGGATCGATGTCCTAGTCCGTCTCTCGACAAAATTTTAAAATTTGTCTTTTTGTAGCGATTGTTTTAAAAGCTAAGATTTTTGGGTTTTTTAATGTTTTTGGCATACTTTAAATCAATAAGATTAAAAATAATGATAATAAAAGTTCTCGTCCCTCCCTCGGGTAAAGCAATTTCGGTTCAAAGACCTAGTCTTCAACTTACGACGAATTTTAAAAATCATATTTTTAACTTAATGAGATAGAGTAAATTTTTGTTTTTAAATTCACACAATTTAAATATAAAATTCAAAATTAATATAAAAAAAAAAAATCACACCAAACTTAAAATTTGAAATGCATTAAATTAAAAATTCATATTTTAAAAATTCACACCAGACTTAATTTAAAAATTCATATTATAAATTCACACCAAACTTATATTAATTTTTCAAATATTTACAATTTTAAATATATTGTTTTTACAAAGTTTACAATATTAATTTAAGATTTATATTAATTTTAAAAACATGGTAAAAATAAAATTAAAAATCTTTTTGTCTTTTTATCCCACTTTAATCAATCAAATATTATCAAAAATATGCGCCCCTCTTTTCGGTAAAGTAATTTCGGTCCCAAGACCTAATTTAACTCATGACGAATTTTTGAAATATTTTGGGTTGATTGATTAAAGATATTTATACCTTAAGAATAAACGTTAAATTTCGCAGTGATGTAATAAATTTTTGAATGATATCAATAATTTCGGTCGCCAAACCTAATTTTATTCAATACCAATTTAATACTTTTTAGCGAACAAATTAGCGTTTATTATCAAAAGGTTAAAAATAAAAATAAAAACTGTACAGACATACCTGTGAAATAGATTTCTTAGTTATATGATCTATTCCATTCATAAGATAGTCGGTTTAATTGATTTTCCATGGCTGCATAGGCGTAACCTCGAGCATTCAGTGTCTTTTCTTCTAAACATATGAACGGTCCGTCTCTGCATAAAGTAACAAATTCGGTATTTGAATAGGTTTGATTATTTGAACATTTACCTCCATGTGACCATTTTCCGCATTTGTGACATCGTTCTAGGTGTCGTGCTCTTCTTTTTGCTGCGGATTTTGATTTTCCTTTACCAAATTGTAACTTATTATCTTCGCATCTGGATTCTTTTCTAACTCCGTCCATTCTTTCTCTGATTACTGATACTATTTCACTCGGTAGTATGTCATTATTACGTTTAGTGATCAAAGCGTGTAGCATTAGACCATGGTTTAGTTCACAGGCAGTCTTCATTTTGTAAAAACCTAAAAAAATAAAAATTCAGAATGGGGGGAGAAGACTAGTTCTTTAGGGTCTGCTAGGGAAAGACCATTCGGGTTCCATTTTCGAGAACTACACGAAAACAGACAATCTAACTCTAACAGAAATACATATTATCCTTTAAAGACTTGATTCTCCCCACACTTAGTTAGCTGTGGTGTCGAAATTGTGATTAACTTCGTTGTCGACTTCCATCGGACCATGTATGTAATGTTTAATTCTGTGACCATTATCTTTAAATTCAATCCCATTTGAATTTATTAATTCTATCGTTCCGTATGGGAAAACTCTTTTGACTATGAATGGTCCAGACCATCTTGATTTCAATTTTCCAGGAAATAGCTTGAATCGTGAATTGAAAAGAAGAACTATGTCTCCTTCTTTAAATTCCTTTGAACTTCTGATTCTTTTATCATGCCATTTCTTCGTTCTTTCTTTATAGATTAACGAATTTTCGTATGCTTCATGTCTTAATTCTTCTAATTCGTTTAGTTGACTTAATCGTAGACGTCCGGCTTCATGTAAATCAAGATTACATGTCTTCAAAGCCCAAAATGCTTTGTGTTCAATTTCTACTGGAAGATGACATGCTTTTCCATAAACAAGTCTAAAAGGTGTGGTTCCAATTGGAGTTTTGTAGGCTGTTCTAAAAGCCCAGAGTGCATCCTCCAATTTAATGGACCATTCCTTCGGATTTGATCCTACGGTTTTCTCTAGAATACGTTTTAAAGCTCGGTTGGTATTTTCAACTTGTCCACTTGTTTGTGGATGATATGCGGTGGAGATTTTATGAGTTACTCCATATCTTTTAAGAACTTTCTCAAGTTGATTATTACAGAAATGAGTACCCCGATCACTTATTAAAGCTTTCGGTGTTCCAAACCTTGCAAAAAGACGTTTTAAAAAGTTGACTACAACTCGTGCATCGTTAGTTGGGAGAGCTTGTGCTTCCGCCCATTTAGATACATAATCAATGGCTACGAGTATATATAGATTATTATGAGATTTTGGAAATGGACCCATAAAGTCAATACCCCAAATGTCAAATACTTCACATACTTGGATGACATTTTGTGGCATTTCATCACGTTGACTTATTTTTCCGGCCCTTTGACATGCATCACAGGATTTGCAAAGAAGGTGTGCGTCTTTGTAAATTGTAGGCCAATAGAATCCAGCTTCATAAACTTTTCTTGCTGTTAGTTGATGCCCATAATGCCCTCCTGTTGGTCCTGTGTGACAATGGTTTAAAATTTTACTAGCTTCATCTCCAAATATACATCGGCGTATTATTCCATAGGGACAACTTTTAAACAGATGTGGATCTTCCCAGAAATAGTGTTTTATATCACTGAAGAATTTTTTTCGTCTTTGGTACGATAATCCTTTTTCAAGGAATCCACAAACTAAGTAGTTTGCATAGTCTGCAAACCATGGGATTTCTTTATAATCTATCTTCAATAGATATTCATCAGGAAAGTTGTCTTGTATGGCCGATTCATTCAGAACTTCTAATTCGGGATTTTCAAGACGAGAAAGATGATCAGCGGCGAGATTTTCTGCTCCTCTTTTATCTCGGATTTCAATATCAAACTCTTGTAAGAGTAAGATCCAACGGATTAATCTTGGTTTAGCATCTTGTTTTGAAAATAGGTATCTAAGAGCAGAATGGTCGGTATAGACCACCGTTTTTGCTAGAACGAGATATGCTCGGAATTTGTCAAAAGCAAAGACAATAGCAAGGAGTTCTTTTTCAGTAGTTGTATAGTTCGTTTGTGCTCCTTGTAATGTCTTACTAGCATAATATATAGGTTGAAATCGTTTTTCAATCCTTTGTCCTAAAACGGCTCCCATTGCAAAATCACTTGCATCGCACATTAGTTCAAATGGTAGATTCCAATTTGGTGTTATCATGATTGGTGCATTAGTGAGTTTTTCTTTAAGAATATTAAAAGATTTGATACACTCATCTGAAAAGATGAATGGCGCATCCTTTTCTAGGAGTTTATTCATAGGAGTGGCAATTTTAGAAAAATCTTTTATAAAACGTCGGTAAAAACCGGCATGCCCTAGAAAACTCCTAACTCCTCTAACATTGGTGGGATGTGGAAGTTTAGCAATTACATCTACTTTAGCTCTATCCACTTCAATCCCTTCTTTTGAAATTTTATGTCCAAGAACGATGCCTTCTTTAACCATGAAATGGCATTTCTCCCAATTAAGTACTAGATTTGATTTTTCGCATCTAATTAGCATTCGTTCCAGATTAACTAGACATGATTTAAATGTATCACCGAAGACTGAAAAGTCATCCATGAATACTTCCATGCATTCTTCTATCATGTCATGAAAAATCGCCATCATACACCTTTGAAAGGTTGCAGGGGCGTTACAAAGTCCAAATGGCATTCTTTTGTAAGCAAAAGTACCATAAGGGCACGTGAATGTGGTTTTCTCTTGGTCCTCGGGTGCTATTGGAATTTGAAAATATCCGGAAAATCCATCTAGAAAACAATAGTAACTATTTCCGGCTAATCTTTCCAACATTTGATCTATGAAAGGTAAGGGAAAGTGATCTTTTCTGGTGGCGTCATTTAATTTTCTATAATCAATACATACACGCCATCCTGTTACAGTCCTAGTAGGAATAAGCTCATTTTTCTCATTTGTAATGACAGTCATGCCACCCTTCTTAGGTACGCATTGAACTGGGCTTACCCATGGACTATCAGAAATTGGATATATCAAACCTGCATCTAGCAGTTTAATAATCTCTTTCTTAACTACATCTTGCATATTAGGATTTAGTCTTCGTTGGCGTTGCACATACGTTTTATGACCTTCTTCCATAAGGATTTTATGTGTGCAATACGAAGGACTTATTCCTTTAATATCATGAATCTTCCATGCAATGGCTGGTTTATGAGCTTTCAACACAGAAATGAGTTGTGATTTCTCATTTTCAGTAAGAGAAGACGATATTATTACAGGTAATTCAGATTCACCATGTAAATAAGCGTATTCCAAATGGTTTGGAAGTGGCTTTAACTCTAATTTCGGAGGTTCTTCTATCGATGATTTATATCGATATCTGTCTTCTTCTTTTAGCATTTGAATTTCTTCTGTTGTTGGTTCATATCCATTAGCTATAAGTGTAGCTAACATTTCAGCTTCATCAATTGGTTCATTACCTTCTCCTAAAGAACATTCTCCTGTTCCTTGTAATTCTGGAAATTCTTCTAATAATTCTGCATGTGCATCTATAGTTTGAATATAATAACATGTATCATCTGCAGATTGTGGTTGTTGCATTGCTCTATCAACTGAAAAGGTAACACTCTCATCCTCTATACTTAGGGTCAGTTTCTTACCGAACACGTCTATCATTGCTTTAGCCGTGTTTAAGAATGGTCTTCCTAATATGAGAGGAACTTGAGAATCTTCTTCCATGTCCAAAACAACAAAATCTACTGGAAATACTAAAGTACCAACTTTAACTAGCATGTTCTCCATTATCCCTCTAGGATATTTTATTGATCTATCGGCTAGTTGTATGCTTATTCTGGTTGGTTTCAATTCTCCAAGGTCTAGTTTAGTGTATAGTGAATACGGCATTAAATTTATACTAGCACCAAAGTCTGCCAATGCTTCTATTGAACTAAGACTACCCAGAAAACATGGAATTGTGAAACTTCCTGGATCAGATAATTTTTCTGGTATCTTATTCAACAGCACTGCTGAACAATTAGCATTCATAGTAACAGCCGAGAGTTCTTCCATTTTCTTTCTATTTGTGATTAGATCTTTCAAGAATTTAGCATATCTTGGCATTCCTGAAATCACATCAATGAAAGGAAGATTTACATTTATCTGTTTAAACATATCCAAGAATTTGGATTGCTCGGCTTCAAGTTTTTCTTTCTTCATTTTACTCGGATAAGGAAGTGGTGGTTGGTATGGTTTAACATAAGGTTTATCCTTAACTGTGTTATCTTTATTAACCTTTTCAACTACCGGTTCTTTTTCCTTATCTTGATCAGGTTGTGGTTCTTGTGGAGTAGGAATAGTTTCATCAGAAGTTACAGGTATTTCAGGTGGTTTAAGTGTTGTACCACTTCTTGTGGTAATGGCTTTAGCTGTTTCATTCCGGGGGTTAGCATTTGTATCGCTAGGTAGACTTCCCGGTTTTCTTTCACCTATCAACCTTGCTAGGTTACTTACTTCTTGTTCCAGATTTTGAATAGAAGCTTGTTGATTTCTAAATGCTTGAGCATTTTGTTCATTAGTTTGTTTCTGAGATGTGAAAAACTGCGTTTGAGTTTCAACTAGCTTCGTCATCATATCTTCTAAATTCGGCTTTTTATCATCGGTTTGTTGTGGTGGTTTGTTTTGAAAATTAGGTCTTTGCTGATTGTAAGTATTATTGGATACTTGTTGATTGCTAGGACCTTGTTGGTTGTTGTATGGAATATTTCGGTTATAATTCTGGTTTTGATTGTAAATTGGTCTTGGCGGTTGATAATTATTCTGATAATTATTTCCAGGCCTTTGGTTTATGTATGAAATATTCTCTCTTTGTTCCATTGTTAATTCAATACTGAGACAATCTTTTGTCAAATGTGGTCCTCCACACTGCTCACAACTAATTCGTATTGAGTGAATATCTTTAGTCATCTTTTCCATTCGTCGTTCCACAGCATCTATCTTTGCGGAAATGGAATCAAAGTCATGGCTAGAATCGGCTCTAGCTGCTTTAGATGATCTAATGATATCTTTTTCTTGGTGCCACTCATGTGAGTGAGAAGCAGTGTTATCAATAATTTTGTAAGCATCAGTTTCGGTTTTCTTCATAATAGAACCACCAGCTGCTATATCTATGTCTTTTCTTGTAGTGATGTCGCATCCTTGGTAGAATATTTGTACTATTTGACAGGTGTCTAAACCATGTTGCGGACATCCTCTTAATAACTTTCCATATCTTGTCCACGCCTCATATAGAGTTTCATTTGGTTTCTGTGTGAACGTAACAATTTCTGCTTGAAGTCTTACGGCTTTAGATGCAGGAAAGAATTGCTTAAGAAATTTGTCAATTAAAACATCCCATGTATCAATCGCCCCTTCAGGTAACGATTCCAACCAATCTTTGGCTTCTCCCTTTAAAGTCCAGGGAAATAACATGAGATATATCTGTTCATCCTCCACTTCTCGGATTTTAAATAGTGTGCAGATCCTATTAAAGGTACGTAGATGTTCATTTGGATCTTCCTTCGGCGCACCACTAAATTGGCATTGATTAGTCACCATGTGTAGAATTTGTCCTTTGATTTCATAATCTGGCGCATTAATGTCTGGATGAGTAATTGCGTGACCTTGGCCAGTGCGTTTAGCTCTCATTCGGTCTTCCATACTTAAAGGTTCCAGATTCTCCATATTTGAATTTGTTGAATCGGTATCACTAGATGATTCTGATTTAATGGTTCGTTCCTCAACAATCTCTGTTTGAATGATTGGTGGCTCCGGAGGAAAGTTTAGTGGTTCAGGATCTACGAACCGTTCCTGAATATTCTCCGGATTCTCAATTGTGAGGTCGGGTTCAAAAAATGGATTATCGGAAATTTGAACTGAAGTACTTAGTCGACTGGATGACGATTCTAAAGAAAAATCAACGGCGGTTATATTTGTTAAACGATGTCTTGATCGAGTTACAGGTGGTGAACGTACAAAAGGTGATGAACGTCTTGCTCGGTGCATTCACTGAATATCCTATTAGTTTTAAAAAGGAAAGAAAAATTATAATAAGTTATCCAATCAATAGACTTTTCTGATTTTGCCCACGTTTCGAATAGCCAAAAGATGCAGCAGAGGGGCAGGATTCGTTTGGTCTCAATATAATTGAGGACTGTTTGGCTCCAATAACCCGGTCCACGTACAAATCCAACTATTACTACGAACCAGAAAATTTTGATGTCTATTAATTTAACCACTTAAAATAAATTTTCGTAATTTTAAGAAATTTAGATAAGAAGTAGAATAAAAATCTAAGTCCTAAAAACTAGAATAGCGAGAAATAAGAGAGAAAAAGAGTTCGTCGCAAAAGGTCGAAAAAGAAAAAAATGGTTGAAAAATAAAAGGTGACGGAAAAATAAAAGAAACTTATAAAAACTTAAAAATACTTAACTAACCTAACCTTATTACTACAACTAACTTAAAATTATAATCGCAAATTGATATTACTAATTGGAATGATAATTGATACATAGTAAAAGGTCTAAAAATATTAAAGCTTACAGGAAAAACTAAATCCCAAATGGAAATAACTTAAAAAGAAACTAAAACTTAAAAAGGCGTCGCAAAATTCTAAAGCACCTAAATCTTAGTCTAAAGAAAAAGCACTTAAGGAATTCTACGGCAAAGCCTAAAAATCTAGGAGTAAAAATAACTATAGCAAAAACTAAGTTTAAAATTAAATATGAGCTAAAAATACAAATATTACGCTACAACGATTAAAAAGGGACAAAATATAAAAATATACAAAAAGTTGTAAAAAGTACAATTTTTATAAAAATATTATTTTTATATTATTTATTTTATTAAACTATTAATTTTACAATTTTAATAAAACTAATTAAACAAAATATAAGATAAATAAAAAGTAAAAGTTAAAATAAAACTAATAATAATAATAATAATTATTAGGTTTAAATAATAATTAATTAATTAAAAACCCGTAATTAATGCAGGTTTAGGGCTTCCTGTCGCCTGTCAGAAAGGCTCCGCGAGTCGCGGCAATTAAAGCTTTAAACCCCGCGAGTCGCGGGGTTCAGAAATTCAGTTGACAGCTTGCAATATTCGACGCGTTTTTTCTTTATTTATTTATTTTTTTTATTTTATTTTCTGTTTTCTGTTTTTTTTTAAATAAATAAAAGATTTTAAAATAAAACTTATATTTTTATAAACTAAAATAAAAATAAAGAGACTTATAAAACTTAAATATTTAACAAAATCTTAAAAATACTTATATTTTTGTTTTTCTTTTTATATTTTTCGAATATTTAAAAAGTATTTTTACAAAACGAATTTTAATAAAAGTAAACTAAAATTTTTTTTTTTTTTTTTTTTTACATTAGCGTTGCGCTTCCGGCTTTTAAGATAGTTCCCCGGCAGCGGCGCCAAAAATGCTTGATGTTATGCGAGGTGTATATAAAATAGTTTATATTTTACTAGGAAAATACTATTAAATACGATACAATTTTACACAAGATATTTATTTATTTATAGAATGGATATACTTAAACCTTGCTACAACACTTATAGGCAATGTACCTAATCGTACAGTAGTGTAGTTTTTAGTAAGTCCGGTTCGTTCCACA
Organism: Rutidosis leptorrhynchoides; assembly: GCF_046630445.1. Taxonomy (NCBI): domain Eukaryota; kingdom Viridiplantae; phylum Streptophyta; class Magnoliopsida; order Asterales; family Asteraceae; genus Rutidosis; species Rutidosis leptorrhynchoides. The sequence continues at coordinate 31,361,153 of NC_092335.1, forward strand.
GGAAAATCTTTAAACAAAGCTCAACGCTATATTAGTTTACTTTTATTAAAAATACAAATATATATATAAGTAATATTATTATTATAAAGGGGGGGGGGTTTACCGTTTAATGACCGGTTTGTCGATTTTAAGATTTTAGTCGCAGTTAAAACCTAATGTAAAATATAAATTAAATACAAGACTTAAATTAAAGCGTAAAGTAAATAACGATAATGAAATTGCGAATAATAAAAATGCGATAAAATAAAATTTGCGATAATTAAAAAGTACGATAATTAAAAGTGCGATTAAATAACAATAAATAAAAGTGCGATAATTAGAAGTGCAATTAAATATAAAATAAAGGAAATTAAATATGAAATAAAAGAATTATGCTTATTTAAACTTCCGTAATCATGATGTTTGACGTGTTGATTTTAGTTTTATGCCCATGGGTTAATTGTCCTTTGTCCTGGATTATTTAATATGTCCGTCTGGTTTTTGTCCATAACAGTCCATCAGTCATAAATATAAATTGCAAGTGTCCTTGTCAAATTATTATTATACCCGAAGATAAATATTCCAACTAATTGGGGATTCGAATTGTAACAAGGTTTTAAAACTTTGTTTAATGAATACACCAGGTTATCGACTGCGTGTAAACCAAGGTTTTACTACTTTGTTAACAATTACACCAATTACCCTTGAATGTAATTTCACCCCTGTTTTAATTATTCTAGTGGCTATTAATCCATTCCCGTGTCCGGTTAAATGAACGATTATTCGTACATATAAATACCCCGCCCATCGTGTCCGATCGAGTGTATATGGTAATTTATAGGGACGCCCAATTGTAAATCTTTATATTAACATTAACAAACTTTCATTTAGTTAAACAAATATAAAGCCCATTAATAGCCCATAGTCTAATTTCCACAAGTGTCGTTCTTTTGTCCAAACCCCAATTATGGTACAAAGCCCAATTACCCAATTTTAGTAATTAGCCCAACATCATGATTACTTTATTTTAAATAAGCATAATAATAACTTAGCTACGAGACATTAATATAAAAAGGTTGAACATAACTTACAATGATTAAAAATAGCGTAGCGTTACACGGACAGAATTTCGACTTACACCCTTACAACATTCGCTAACATACCCTTATTATTAGAATTATAATTAAAATTAAAATTAAAATATAAATTATATATATATATATATATATCGTATAGATAGAGAAGAGAGAAAATAGAATATGAAATTTTGATCAGAATTCGGTTTGCTTTATAGCCAGAGTTGAAATTTGGGGCTCCGCGACTCGCGGCACAATCCCCTTCAAACTCCGCTAGTCGCGGAGGTTAATTTTACAGCTCAGTCCTTGGAGTTTCTCTGCCGACGGTTTTTAATATATATATATAATATATATATAATTAATATAATTAATTATATATTATATTATATTTATATACATAGTTAACTTGTAATTTTTAGTCCGTTGCGTCGAGCGTTAAGAGTTGACTCTGGTCCCGGTTCCAGATTTTCGAACGTCCTTGCGTACAATTTAATATCTTGTACTTTGCGTTTTGAATCTTGTACTCTTGTAATTTCGAGACGTTTCTTATCAATAATTGGAACCTTTTTGATTGTCTTTTGTACTTTTGAGCTTTTTGGTCGTTTGCGTCTTCAATTCGTCGAATCTGTCTTTTGTCTTCACCTTTTATTATACAAACGAATATCACTTGTAAATAGAACAATTGCAACTAAAAGCTTGTCTTTCTTGAGGAATAATGCTATGAAATATATGTTCGTTTTTAGCATTATCACCAGGTGTTCACCATATGAATGATTTTTATCTCTATGTATGGGATGTGTATTGAAATATGAAATCTTGTGGTCTATTGTTACGATTTGATATATATAGGTAAAACCTATAACTCACCAACATTTTTGTTGACGTTTAAAGCATGTTTATTCTCAGGTGAATACTAAGAGCTTCCTGTAGTGACCCGAACTTTTCCATGTTTATATATATTAATTGAGATTGATATTTACATGATTAAATGTTTCCAACATGTTAAGCAATCAAACTTGTTAAGACTTGATTAATTGAAATATGTTTCATATAGACAATTGACCACCCAAGTTGACCGGCGATTCACGAACGTTAAAACTTGTAAAAATGACATGACGTTATATATATGGATATACATATGGTTAACATGAGATTATGATAAGTAAGTATCTCCATAAGTATATTAACAATGAGTTATATACATATAAACAAGACTACTAACTTAAGGATTTCGAAACGAGACATATATGTAACGATTATCGTTGTAACGACATTTAAATGTATATATATCATATTAAGATATATTAATATATCATAATATCATGATAATATAATAATTTAACATCTCATTAGATATAATAAACAATGGGTTAACAACATTAATTGAGATCGTTAACTTAAAGGTTTCAAAACAACACTTACATGTAACGACTAACGATGACTTAACGACTCAGTTAAAATGTATATACATGTAGTGTATTTAGATGTATTAAAATACTTTTGGAAGACTTCAAGACATATATCAAAACACTCATACTTAACGAAAATGGTTACAGTTACTTTCCCATTCTTTTCTTTCATCAAGAATTCTAGTCGTATTCTTACCCGTATTATACACAGCTTCAAAACGTACTTACTATGGGTATATACCAATAGGAACTAGCATGGGATTCCACTCTTGATTATGTCATGTATGACTAATCAATTTTAACTTCTACCATGAGCTAGTCAACTAGCTAGAACTCCCTTTAACCCCACTCACCACTCACCAATTACCACTCATCATTCACTCCATTTCACTTCCAATTCTCTTTCTAATTCTCTCTCAATACACACACACTATTATGAACGTATTTTTCCAGTAGTTAATCATCATCTTCATCAAAAATCACTTCAAGAATCAAGCTATAATCATCATAGGAAGAACACTTCAAGAACACTTCAAAAATCCCTTCAAGTTTACTAATTTACTTCCAAGCTTTCTAATCCATTCCAAGTAATCATCTAAGATCAAGAAACCTTTGTTATATACAGTAGGTTATCTTTCTTATTCAAGGTAATATTCATATTCAAACTTTGATTCAATTTCTATAACTATAAACTATCTTAATTCGAGTAAAAATCTTACTTGAACTTGTTTTTGTGTCATGATCCTACTTCAAGAACTTTCAAGCCATCCAAGATCCTTTGAAGCTAGATCATTTCTTGTCACTTCCAGTAGGTTTACCTACTAAACTTTAGGTAGTAATGATGTTCATAACATCATTCGATTCATATATATAAAACTATCTTATTCGAAGGTTTAAACTCGTAATCACTATAACATAGTTTAGTTAATTCTAAACTTGTTCGCAAACAAAAGTTAATCCTTCTAACTTGACTTTTAAAATTAACTAAACGCATGTTCTATATCTATATGATATGCTAACTTAATGATTTAAAACCTGGAAACACGAAAAACACCGTAAAACCGGATTTACGCCGTCGTAGTAACACCGCGGGCTGTTTTGGGTTAGTTAATTAAAAACTATGATAAACTTTGATTTAAAAGTTGTTATTCTGAGAAAATGATTTTTATTATGAACATGAAACTATATCCAAAAATTATGGTTAAACTCAAAGTGGAAGTATGTTTTCTAAAATGGTCATCTAGACGTCGTTCTTTCGACTGAAATGACTACCTTTACAAAAACGACTTTTAACTTATTTTTCCGAATATAACCTATACTTTTTCTATTTAGATTCATAAAATAAAGTTCAATATGAAACCATAGCAATTTGATTCACTCAAAACGGATTTAAAATGAAGAAGTTATGTGTAAAACAAGATTGGATAATTTTTCTCATTTTAGCTACGTGAAAATTGGTAACAAATCTATTCCAACCATAACTTAATCAACTTGTATTGTATATTATGTAATCTTGAGATACCATAGACACGTATACAATGTTTCGACCTATCATGTCGACACATCTATATATATTTCGGAACAACCATAGACACTCTATATGTGAATGTTGGAGTTAGCTATACAGGGTTGAGGTTGATTCCAAAAATATATATAGTTTGAGTTGTGATCAATACTGAGATACGTATACACTGGGTCGTGGATTGATTCAAGATAATATTTATCGAGTTATTTCTGTACATCTAACTGTGGACAACTAGTTGTAGGTTATTAACGAGGACAGCAGACTTAATAAACTTAAAACATCAAAATATATTAAAAGTGTTGTAAATATATTTTGAACATACTTTGATATATATGTATATATTGTTATAGGTTCGTGAATCAACCAGTGGCCAAGTCTTACTTCCCGACAAAGTAAAAATCTGTGAAAGTGAGTTATAGTCCCACTTTTAAAATCTAATATTTTTGGGATGAGAATACATGCAGGTTTTATAAATGATTTACAAAATAGACACAAGTACGTGAAACTACATTCTATGGTTGAATTATCAAAATCGAATATGCCCCTTTTTATTAAGTCTGGTAATCTAAGAATTAGGGAACAGACACCCTAATTGACGCGAATCCTAAAGATAGATCTATTGGGCCTAACAAATCCCATCCAAAGTACCGGATGCTTTAGTACTTCGAAATTTATATCATATCCGAAGGGTGTCCCGGAATGATGGGGATATTCTTATATATGCATCTTGTTAATGTCGGTTACCAGATGTTCACCATATGAATGATTTTTATCTCTATGTATGGGATGTGTATTGAAATATGAAATCTTGTGGTCTATTGTTACGATTTGATATATATAGGTTAAACCTATAACTCACCAACATTTTTGTTGACGTTTTAAGCATGTTTATTCTCAGGTGATTATTAAGAGCTTCCGCTGTCGCATACTTAAATAAGGACGAGATTTGGAGTCCATGCTTGTATGATATTGTGTAAAAACTGCATTCAAGAAACTTATTTTGTTGTAACATATTTGTATTGTAAACCATTATGTAATGGTCGTGTGTAAACAGGATATTTTAGATTATCATTATTTGATAATCTACGTAAAGCTTTTTAAACCTTTATTGATGAAATAAAGGTTATGGTTTGTTTTAAAATGAATGCAGTCTTTGAAAAACGTCTCATATAGAGGTCAAAACCTCGCAACGAAATCAATTAATATGGAACGTTTTTAATCAATAAGAACGGGACATTTCAGTTGGTATCCGAGCGTTGGTCTTAGAGACCAGAATTTTGCATTAGTGTGTCTTATCGAGTTTGTTAGGATGCATTAGTGAGTCTGGACTTCGACCATGTTTACTTGAAAAATGATTGCTTAACAAATTTTGTTGGAAACTATATATTTTTAACATGTGAATATTATGTGATATATTAATCTCTTAACACGTTTGATATTATGTGATAGATGTCTACCTCTAGAACAAGTCCCATTGACTCACCTAATAATAATGAAGAGTCAAATATAAATTGGAATGATTCGTGGACTGATTCACAAGTTCCCGAAGAAGAACCGGAAGAAGAGTCGGAACCGGAAGAAGAATCCGAACCGGATGAAGAAATAGAACCGGTGGGGAAAATAATAAAACGGTTAAGTAAAAGAAAATTCTCAACCAACCGACCAAGGTTAATTATGGTCAATGGTGTTTCCGCTAAGGAAGCAAAATATTGGGAGGATTACCAATTCTCCGATGAATCGGATTCCGACGAGAATTCCGATGATGTTATAGAAATTACCCCAACTGAATTTAAAAAGGCAAAAGAAAATAATAAGGGAAAGGGCATAAAAATAGAGAAATCTAATTCCAACCCCGATGAACTTTATATGTATCGTCAACCCCCGAAGTCCTTAAGTTGTAACAATGACCCGGGAACCTCTAAACCACCAGGTTTTTCTAAACCAATGTGGAAAACGACGGCTCGTATTAGGGGAACATCATATATCCCTAGAAACTTGGCAAAACGAACCAAAACCGAAGAAGAAGAAACAAGCGAGTCGGAATAAGATAGTTGTATTCGTGTGGTGTAATATATGTAATATAGTGTGCTTATGCTTTATGATATATGTAAAAATTGCTTGTATTAATAAGTATTTTTTTTATGAATCTAACTCTTGTTCTATTTTACAGTATAAAAACACAAAATGGATAGACAACCCAGTATTTTAAGAGACCTACCCGGAGACATGATTGATGAAATCTTGTCTAGAGTCTGTCAGAATTCTTCGGCACAACTATTTAAGGCGAGATCAGTTTGTAAGACATTCGAAGAACGTTCCAAGAATGCCTTGATTTATAAAAGGCTTTCGTTTGAAAGATGGGGGATATCACATTGGGAAATCCATAAGTTACGATGTGTTTACTTTGACGCATATATTGCGGGGAACCCAAATGCTATTTTACGCAATGGGTTAAGAAATTATTTTGACTCAATATATCCGAATATTGGACTTCGTGATTTAGAAAAAGCGGCTAACATGCAACATAAAAAAGCATGTTATGCTTACGGATTAGTAATGTTCGCTTCTCACCAAAGTGAGAACAAGAACATCGGGCTACAACTATTAAACAAACGGAGTCGGTAATTGGGGTAAGAAATGAGGTTTTTAGATTGTTACGGGACTGTTGGACATTACGTAACCCTCGTCCCTTTGACGACGTTACAACACGCTGTCTTATCAACGGCCATAACGGTTATGTTCCACAAGACCAAGGATGGGAAGTAATCCTAGTAAAACCAGAATGCATGACTTGTTTCTGGACGTATGAATTACGTGTCTTTAGTGCCTTTGCTGAACGACTTGTGTACTAGCTAGAATTATCTTCACAACCATCTTGTATCAAATTTATTGTGTGCTATATTTCATGCTATATGTAAAATAAGCGGTATTGTAAGTTTGGAAAATATTGTGTAAAAGTTTGAACGCGAAATATTATTATAATCAGTTTTTCATATAGAATTGTAGTAGTTGAATTATATATTAGCTACTAAGTATGAACTCAATGGGTAGGTACTACCCGAATTTAAACTTATAAAACGCTAATATGAAGAAAAAGCTTTTATAAATGAGTTCATATTATGCTACGAAATACTATTAACTACTCTTAATATTCTGTATGATTAACTTGTTCCATTTGACTATTTTGAAGGAAATGGCACCGACTACTCGACACACCGTGAATATGAATGAAGAGGAATTCCGTACTTTTCTAGCTTCAAACATAGCCGCGGTACAGGCTACGCTACATACCAACAATAACCTTGGATCTAGCAGTACAGGAAATCGTGTAGGATGCACCTACAAAGAATTCACTGCCTGCAAACCTCTGGAATTTGATGGAACCGAAGGACCGATCAGATTGAAACGGTGGACCGAGAAGGTCGAATCGGTGTTTGCCATAAGTAAGTGTACTGAAGAGGACAAAGTGAAGTACGCTATGCATACCTTCACAAGTTCTGCGTTAACATGGTGGAATACCTATCTAGAGCAAGTGGGACAAGACGATGCGTACGCACTACCATGGTCAGCATTCAAGCACTTGATGAACGAGAAGTACCGTCCCAGAACCGAGGTCAATAAGCTCAAGACAGAACTTAGAGGGTTACGAACCCAAGGATTTGATATTACCACGTACGAAAGACGATTCACAGAATTGTGCCTATTGTGTCCGGGAGCATTCGAAGATGAGGAAGAGAAGATCGACGCGTTTGTGAAAGGATTACCGGAAAGAATCCAAGAAGATATAAGTTCACACGAGCCTGCCTCCATACAACAGGCATGTAGAATGGCTCACAAACTAGTGAACCAGATTGAAGAAAGAATTAAAGAACAGACTGCTGAAGAGACCAATGTGAAGCAAGTCAAAAGAAAGTGGGAGGAAAATGGTGATAAGAATCACCAATACAACAACAACAGCAATTACAACAATAATCGCAACAATTATCCCAACAATCGCAACATCAATTGCAACTACAACAAACGGCCCAACAACAACAACAACAACAACAACAACAACAACAACAACAGCAACTACAACAATCATCCCAACAACAATAATAACCGCAACAACAACAACAATCAGAAGCAGCTATGCCAAAGGTGTGAAAAGTATCACTCGGGGTTCTGTACCAAATTTTGCAACAAGTGTAAAAGAAATGGTCATAGCGCGATGAAGTGTGAGGTCTACGGACCAGGGGTTAATAGAACGAAAGGAACAAATGGTGTCGGAACGAGTAATGGCGGAGCAAGTAGTGTCGGAGCAAGTTATGCCAATGTAGTTTGTTATAAATGTGGAAAACCGGGCCACATTATTAGAAATTGCCCGAACCAGGAGAACATGAATGGACAAGGCCGCGGAAGAGTTTTCAATATTAATGCGGTAGAGGCACAGGAAGACCCGAAGCTTGTTACGGGTACGTTTCTTATTGACAATAAATCTGCTTACGTTTTATTTGATTCGGGTGCGGATAGAAGCTATATGAGTAGAGATTTTTGTGCTAAATTAAGTTGTCCATTGACGCCTTTGGATAGTAAATTTTTACTCGAATTAGCAAACGGTAAATTAATTTCAGCAGATAATATATGCCGGAATAGAGAAATTAAACTGGTTAGCGAAACATTTAAGATTGATTTGATACCAGTAGAGTTAGGGAGTTTTGATGTGATAGTTGGCATGGACTGGCTGAAGAAGGTGAAAGCAGAGATCGTATGTTATAAAAATGCAATTCGCATTGTACGAGAAGAAGGAGAATCCTTAATGGTGTACGGAGAAAAGGGCAACATGAAGCTACATCTTATTAGTAATTTGAAGGCACAAAAACTAATAAGAAAAGGTTGCTATGCTGTTCTAGCACACGTCGAGAAAGTACAAACTGAAGAAAAGAGCATCAATGATGTTCCCGTCGCAAAAGAATTTCCCGATGTATTTCCGAAAGAATTACCGGGATTACCTCCACATCGATCCGTTGAATTTCAAATAGATCTTGTACCAGGAGCTGCACCAATAGCTCGTGCTCCTTACAGACTCGCACCCAGCGAGATGAAAGAACTAAAAAGCCAATTACAAGAACTTTTAGAGCGTGGTTTCATTCGACCAAGCACATCACCGTGGGGAGCTCCTATTTTGTTTGTCAAGAAGAAAGATGGTACATTCCGGTTGTGTATCGACTACCGAGAGTTGAACAAACTTACCATCAAGAACCGCTACCCACTACCGAGAATCGATGACTTATTTGATCAACTACAAGGCTCGTCTGTTTATTCAAAGATTGACTTACGTTCCAGGTATCATCAAATGCGGGTGAAAGAAGATGATATTCCAAAGACTGCTTTCAGAACACGTTACGGTCATTACGAGTTTATGGTTATGCCATTTGGATTGACTAACGCACCAGCTGTGTTCATGGACCTTATGAACCGAGTGTGTGGACCATACCTTGACAAGTTTGTCATTGTTTTCATCGATGACATACTTATTTACTCAAAGAATGATCAAGAGCACGGTGAACATTTGAGAAAAGTGCTAGAAGTATTGAGGAAGGAAAAACTGTACGCTAAGTTTTCAAAGTGTGCATTTTGGTTGGAAGAAGTTCAATTCCTCGGTCACATAGTGAACAAAGAAGGTATCCAGTGAAATGTCCCGTTTTATTGATTAAAAACGTTCCATATTAATTGATTTCGTTGCGAGGTTTTGACCTCTATATGAGACGTTTTTCAAAGACTGCATTCATTTTAAAACAAATCATAACCTTTATTTCATCAATAAAGGTTTAAAAAGCTTTACGTAGATTATCAAATAATGATAATCTAAAATATCCTGTTTACACACGACCATTACATAATGGTTTACAATACAAATATGTTACAACAAAATAAGTTTCTTGAATGCAGTTTTTACACAATATCATACAAGCATGGACTCCAAATCTCGTCCTTTTTTAAGTATGCGACAGCGGAAGCTCTTAATAATCACCTGAGAATAAACATGCTTAAAACGTCAACAAAAATGTTGGTGAGTTATAGGTTTAACCTATATATATCAAATCATAATAATAGACCACAAGATTTCATATTTCAATACACATCCCATACATAGAGATAAAAATTATTCATATGGTGAACACCTGGTAACCGACATTAACAAGATGCATATATAAGAATATCCCCATCATTCCGGGACACCCTTCGGATATGATATAAATTTCGAAGTACTAAAGCATCTGGTACTTTGGATGGGGTTTGTTAGGCCCAATAGATCTATCTTTAGGATTCGCGTCAATTAGGGTGTCTGTTCCCTAATTCTTAGATTACCAGACTTAATAAAAAGGGGCATATTCGATTTCGATAATTCAACCGTAGAATGTAGTTTCACGTACTTGTGTCTATTTTGTAAATCATTTATAAAACCTGCATTTATTCTCATCCCAAAAATATTAGATTTTAAAAGTGGGACTATAACTCACTTTCACAGATTTTTACTTCGTCGAGAAGTAAGGCTTGGCCACTGTTGATTCACGTACCTATAACAATATATACATATATATTAAAGTATGTTCAAAATATATTTACAACACTTTTAATATATTTTGATGTTTTAAGTTTATTAAGTCAGCTGTCCTCGTTAGTAACCTACAACTAGTTGTCCACAGTTAGATGTACAGAAATAAATCGATAAATATTATCTTGAATCAATCCACGACCCAGTGTATACGTATCTCAGTATTGATCACAACTCAAACTATATATATTTTGGAATCAACCTCAACCCTGTATAGCTAACTCCAACATTCACATATAGAGTGTCTATGGTTGTTCCGAAATATATATAGATGTGTCGACATGATAGGTCGAAACATTGTATACGTGTCTATGGTATCTCAAGATTACATAATATACAATACAAGTTGATTAAGTTATGGTTGGAATAGATTTGTTACCAATTTTCACGTTGCTAAAATGAGAAAAATTATCCAATCTTGTTTTACCCATAACTTCTTCATTTTAAATCCGTTTTGAGTGAATCAAATTGCTATGGTTTCATATTGAACTCTATTTTATGAATCTAAACAGAAAAAGTATAGGTTTATAGTCAGAAAAATAAGTTACAAGTCATTTTTGTAAAGGTAGTCATTTCAGTCGAAAGAACGACGTCTAGATGACCATTTTAGAAAACATACTTCCACTTTGAGTTTAACCATAATTTTTGGATATAGTTTCATGTTCATAATAAAAATCATTTTCTCAGAATAACAACTTTTAAATCAAAGTTTATCATAGTTTTTAATTAACTAACCCAAAACAGCCCGCGGTGTTACTACGACGGCGTAAATCTGATTTTACGGTATTTTTCGTGTTTCCAGGTTTTAAATCATTAAGTTAGCATATCATATAGATATAGAACATGTGTTTATTTAATTTTAAAAGTCAAGTTAGAAGGATTAACTTTTGTTTGCGAACAAGTTTAGAATTAACTAAACTATGTTCTAGTGATTACGAGTTTAAACCTTCGAATAAGATAGTTTTATATATATGAATCGAATGATGTTATGAACATCATTACTACCTCAAGTTTTGTAGGTAAACCTACTGGAAGTGACAAGAAATGATCTAGCTTCAAAGGATCTTGGATGGCTTGAAAGTTCTTGAAGTAGGATCATGACACAAAAACAAGTTCAAGTAAGATTTTTACTCGAATTAAGATAGTTTATAGTTATAGAAATTGAATCAAAGTTTGAATATGAATATTACCTTGAATAAGAAAGATAACCTACTGTATATAACAAAGGTTTCTTGATCTTAGATGATTACTTGAAATGGATTAGAAAGCTTGGAAGTAAATTAGTAAACTTGAAGGGATTTTTGAAGTGTTCTTGAAGTGTTCTTCCTATGGTGATTATAGCTTGATTCTTGAAGTGATTTTTGATGAAGATGATGATTAACTACTGGAAAAATACGTTCATAATAGTGTGTGTGTGTTGAGAGAGAATTAGAAAGAGAATTGGAAGTGAAATGGAGTGAATGATGAGTGGTAATTGGTGAGTGGTGAGTGGGGTTAAAAGGAGTTCTAGTTAGTTGACTAGCTCATGGTAGAAGTTAAAATTGATTAGTCATACATGACATAATCAAGAGTGGAATCCCATGCTAGTTCCTATTGGTATATACCCATAGTAAGTACGTTTTGAAGCTGTGTATAATACGGGTAAGAATACGACTAGAATTCTTGATGAAAGAAAAGAATGGGAAAGTAACTGTAACCATTTTCGTTAAGTATGAGTGTTTTGATATATGTCTTAAAGTCTTCCAAAAGTATTTTAATACATCTAAATACACTACATGTATATACATTTTAACTGAGTCGTTAAGTCATCGTTAGTCGTTACATGTAAGTGTTGTTTTGAAACCTTTAAGTTAACGATCTCAATTAATGTTGTTAACCCATTGTTTATTATATCTAATGAGATGTTAAATTATTATATTATCATGATGTTATGATATATTAATATATCTTAATATGATATATATACATTTAAATGTCGTTACAACGATAATCGTTACATATATGTCTCGTTTCGAAATCCTTAAGTTAGTAGTCTTGTTTATATGTATATAACTCATTGTTAATATACTTATGGAGATACTTACTTATCATAATCTCATGTTAACCATATGTATATCCATATATATATCGTCATGTCATTTTTACAAGTTTTAACGTTCGTGAATCGCCGGTCAACTTGGGTGGTCAATTGTCTATATGAAATATATTTCAATTAGTCAAGTCTTAATAAGTTTGATTGCTTAACATGTTGGAAACATTTAATCATGTAAATATAAATCTCAATTAATATATATAAACATGGAAAAGTTCGGGTCACTACAGTACCTACCCGTTAAATAAATTTCGTCCCGAAATTTTAAGCTGTTGAAGGTGTTGACGAATCTTCTGGAAATAGATGCGAATATTTCTTCTTCATCTGATCTTCACGCTCCCAGGTGAACTCGGGTCCTCTACGAGCATTCCATCGAACCTTAACAATTGGTATCTTGTTTTGCTTAAGTCTTTTAACCTCACGATCCATTATTTCGACGGGTTCTTCGATGAATTGGAGTTTTTCGTTGATTTGGATTTCATCTAACGGAATAGTGAGATCTTCTTTAGCAAAACATTTCTTCAAATTCGAGACGTGGAAAGTGTTATGTACAGCCGCGAGTTGTTGAGGTAACTCAAGTCGGTAAGCTACTGGTCCGACACGATCAATAATCTTGAATGGTCCAATATACCTTGGATTTAATTTCCCTCGTTTACCAAATCGAACAACGCCTTTCCAAGGTGCAACTTTAAGCATGACCATCTCTCCAATTTCAAATTCTATATCTTTTCTTTTAATGTCAGCGTAGCTCTTTTGTCGACTTTGGGCGGTTTTCAACCGTTGTTGAATTTGGATGATCTTCTCGGTAGTTTCTTGTATAATCTCCGGACCCGTAATCTGTCTATCCCCCACTTCACTCCAACAAATCGAAGACCTGCACTTTCTACCATAAAGTGCTTCAAACGGCGCCATCTCAATGCTTGAATGGTAGCTGTTGTTGTAGGAAAATTCTGCTAACGGTAGATGACGATCCCAACTGTTTTCGAAATCAATAACACATGCTCGTAGCATGTCTTCAAGCGTTTGTATTGTCCTTTCGCTCTGCCCATCAGTTTGTGGATGATAGGCAGTACTCATGTCTAGACGAGTTCCTAATGCTTGCTGTAATGTCTGCCAGGATCTTGAAATAAATCTGCCATCCCTATCAGAGATAATAGAGATTGGTATTCCATGTCTGGAGACGACTTCCTTCAAATACAGTCGTGCTAACTTCTCCATCTTGTCATCTTCTCTTATTGGCAGGAAGTGTGCTGATTTGGTGAGACGATCAACTATTACCCAAATAGTATCAAAACCACTTGCAGTCCTTGGCAATTTAGTGATGAAATCCATGGTAATGTTTTCCCATTTCCATTCTGGGATTTCGGGTTGTTGAAGTAGACCTGATGGTTTCTGATGCTCAGCTTTGACCTTAGAACACGTCAAACATTCTCCTACGTATTTAGCAACATCGGCTTTCATACCCGGCCACCAAAAATGTTTTTTGAGATCCTTGTACATCTTCCCCGTTCCAGGATGTATTGAGTATCTGGTTTTATGAGCTTCTCTAAGTACCATTTCTCTCATATCTCCAAATTTTGGTACCCAAATCATTTCAGCCCTATACCGGGTTCCGTCTTCCCGAATATTAAGATGCTGCTCCGATCCTTCGGGTATTTCATCCTTTAAATTTCCTTCTTTTAAAACTCCTTGTTGCGCCTCCTTTATTTGAGTAGTAAGGTTATTATGAATCATTATATTCATAGATTTTACTCGAATGGGTTCTCTGTCCTTCCTGCTCAAGGCATCGGCTACCACATTTGCCTTCCCCGGGTGGTAACGAATCTCAAAGTCATAATCATTCAACAATTCAATCCACCTACGCTGCCTCATATTCAGTTGTTTCTGATTAAATATGTGTTGAAGACTTTTGTGGTCGGTATATATAATACTTTTGACCCCATATAAGTAGTGCCTCCAAGTCTTTAATGCAAAAACAACCGCGCCTAATTCCAAATCATGCGTCGTATAATTTTGCTCGTGAATCTTCAATTGTCTAGACGCATAAGCAATCACCTTCGTTCGTTGCATTAATACACAACTGAGACCTTGCTTTGATGCGTCACAATAAATCATAAAATCATCATTCCCTTTAGGCAATGACAATATAGGTGCCGTAGTTAGCTTTTTTTCTTCAATAACTGAAACGATTTCTCTTGTTCATCCTTCCATTCAAATTTCTTCCCTTTATGCGTTAATGCAGTCAAGGGTTTTGCTATTCTGGAAAAGTCTTGGATGAACCTTCTGTAGTAACCAGCTAGTCCTAAAAACTGGCGTATGTGTTTCAGAGTTTTCGGGGTTTTCCACTTTTCAACAGTTTCTATCTTTGCCGGATCCACCTTAATACCTTTTTTTGTTCACTATGTGACCGAGGAATTGAACTTCTTCCAACCAAAATGCACACTTTGAAAATTTAGCGTACAATTCTTCCTTCCTCAATACTTCTAACACCTTTCTCAAATGTTCACCGTGTTCTTGGTCATTCTTTGAGTAAAAAAGTATGTCATCAATGAAAACAATGACAAACTTGTCAAGGTATGGTCCACACACTCGGTTCATAAGGTCCATGAACACAGCTGGTGCATTAGTTAAACCAAATGGCATGACCATAAACTCGTAATGACCGTAACGTGTTCTGAAAGCAGTCTTTGGAATATCATCTTCTTTCACCCGCATTTGATGATACCCGGAACGTAAGTCAATCTTTGAATAAACAGACGAGCCTTGTAGTTGATCAAATAAGTCATCGATTCTCGGTAGTGGGTAGCGGTTCTTGATGGTAAGTTTGTTCAACTCTCGGTAGTCGATACACAACCTGAATGTACCATCTTTCTTCTTGACAAACAAAACAGGAGCTCCCCACGGTGATGTGCTTGGTCGAATGAAACCATGCTCTAAAAGTTCTTGTAATTGGCTTTGCAGTTCTTTCATCTCGCTGGGTGCGAGTCTATAAGGAGCATGAGCTATTGGTGCAGCTCCTGGTACAAGATCTATTTGAAATTCAACGGATCGATGTGGGGGTAATCCCGGTAATTCTTTCGGAAATACATCGGGAAATTCTTTTGCGACGGGAACATCATTGATGCTCTTTTCTTCAGTTTGTACTTTCTCGACGTGTGCTAGAACAGCATAGCAACCTTTTCTTATTAGTTTTTGTGCCTTCAAATTACTAATAAGATGTAGCTTCGTGTTGCCCTTTTCTCCGTACACCATTAAGGGTTTTCCTTTTTCTCGTATAATGCGAATTGCATTTTTGTAACAAACGATCTCTGCTTTCACTTCTTTCAACCAGTCCATACCGATTATCACATCAAAACTCCCTAACTCTACTGGTATCAAGTCAATCTTAAATGTTTCGCTAACCAGTTTAATTTCTCGATTCCGACATATATTATCTGCTGAAATTAATTTACCATTTGCTAATTCGAGTAAAAATTTACTATCCAAAGGCGTCAATGGACAACTTAATTTAGCACAAAAATCTCTACTCATATAGCTTCTATCCGCACCCGAATCAAATAAAACGTAAGCAGATTTATTGTCAATAAGAAACGTACCCTTAACAAACTCCAGGTCTTCCTGTGCCTCTGCCGCATTAATATTGAAAACTCTTCTGCGGCCTTGTCCATTCGTGTTCTCCTGGTTCGGGCAATTTCTAATAATGTGGCCCGGTTTTCCACATTTATAACAAACTACATTGGCATAACTTGCTCCGACACTACTTGCTCCGCCATTACTCGTTCCGACACCATTTGTTCCTTTCGTTCTATTAACCCCTTGTTGCAAAATTTGGTGCAGAACCCCGAGTGATACTTTTCACACCTTTGGCATAGCTGCTTCTGATTATTGTTGTTGTTGTTGCGGTTATTATTGTTGTTGGGATGATTGTTGTAGTTGCTGTTGTTGTTGTTGTTGTTGTTGTTGTTGTTGTTGTTGTTGTTGGGCCGTTTGTTGTAGTTGCGATTGATGTTGCGATTGTTGGGATAATTGTTGTGATTATTGTTGTAATTGCTGTTGTTGTTGTATTGGTGATTCTTATCACCGTTTTCCTCCCACTTTCTTTTGACTTGCTTCACATTGGCCTCTTCAGCAGTCTGTTCTTTAATTCTTTCTTCAATCTGGTTCACTAGTTTGTGAGCCATTCTACATGCCTGTTGTATGGAGGCGGGCTCGTGTGAACTTATATCTTCTTGGATTCTTTTCGGTAATCCTTTCACAAACGCGTCGATCTTCTCTTCCTCATCTTCGAATGCTCCCGGACACAATAGGCACAATTTTGTGAATCGTCTTTCGTACGTGGTAATATCAAATCCTTGGGTTCGTAAACCTCTAAGTTCTGTCTTGAGCTTATTGAACTCGGTTCTGGGACGGTACTTCTCGTTCATCAAGTGCTTGAATGCTGACCACGGTAGTGTGTACGCATCGTCTTGTCCCACTTGCTCTAGATAGGTATTCCACCATGTTAACGCAGAACCTGTGAAGGTATGCGTAGCATACTTTACTTTGTCCTCTTCAGTACACTTACTTATTGATGTTAAAGCAAAGGGGTACAAAATAGTTATATATTTACTACGAAATACTATTAAATACGATACAATTTTACACAAGAAATTTATTTATTTAGAGAATGGATATACTTAAACCTTGCTACAACACTTATAGGCAGTGTACCTAATCGTACAGTAGTGTAGTTTTTAGTAAGTCCGGTTCGTTCCACAGGGAATCTTTTTAAACAAAGCTTAACGCTATATTAGTTTACTTTTATAAAAATATAAATATATATATAAGTAATATTATTATAAAGGGGGGTTTTTACCGTTTAATGACCGGTTTGTCGATTTTAAAACTTTAGTCGCAGTTAAAACCAAATGTAAAATATTAAATAAATACAAGACTTAAATTAAAGCGTAAAGTAAATAACGATAATGAAATTGCGAATAATAAAAGTGCGATAAAATAAACTTGCGATAATTAAAAAGTATGATAATTAAAAGTGCAATTAAATACAATAACAATAAAAATGCGATAATTAGAAGTGCAATTAAATATAAAATAAAGGAAATTAAATATGAAATAAAAGAATTATGCTTATTTAAACTTCCGTAATCATGATGTTTGACGTGTTGATTTTAGTTTTATGCCCATGGGTTAATTGTCCTTTGTCCTGGATTATTTAATATGTCCATACGGATTTTGTCCATAATAGTCCATCAGTCATAAATATAAAGAGCGAAAGCCTTCGTCAAATTATTCTTATTCCCGAAGTCAAATATTCCAACTAATTGGGGATTCGAATTGTAACAAGGTTTTAATACTTTGTTTAATGAATACACCAGGTTATCGACTGCGTGTAAACCAAGGTTTTACTACTTTGTGAACAATTACACCAATTACCCTTGAATGTAATTCACCCCTGTTTCAACAAGTCTATTAACTATTAATCCAGTTCCGTATCCGGTAAAATGAATAATTATTGGTATTTATAGATATCCCGCCCACCGTAACCAGTCAAGCGTATGTGGTTATATATAAATATGTCGAATTATAAGTTTGTATATTAAATTAACAAGGTATTGTTTAGTTAATATAAAACCCATTAATAGCCCATAGTCTAATTTCCACAAGTGTCGTTCTTTTATCCAAACCCCAATTATGGTACAAAGCCCAATTACCCAATTTTAGTAATTAGCCCAACATCATGATTACTTCGGATTAAATAAGCATAATAATAACTTAGCTACAAGACATTAAATTAAAAAGGTTGAACATAACTTACAATGATTAAAAATAGCGTAGCGTTACACGGACAGAATTTCGATTTACACCCTTACAACATTCGCTAACATACCCTTATTATTAGGATTTAAAATTAAAATTAAAATTAAAATATAAATTATAAATATATATTACGTATATATTGAGAGAAGAAGGAAAAAAGATGATGAAAAATGCTCAGAATTCGGTTGGCTTTATAGGGAGTTTCAAAGTTTGGGGCTCCGCGACTCGCGGCCCTTTTGGCCTTCAAACTCCGCGAGTCGCGGAGTTTGCTTTTACAGCTCACCAGCTTTTGGAGTCTTTCTTGCCGACGATTTATTTATAAATATAATATATATATAATTAATATAATTAATTATATATTATATTATATTTATATACATAGTTAACTTGTAAGTTTTAGTCCGTTGCGTCGAGCGTTGAGAGTTGACTCTGGTCCCGGTTCCGGATTTTCGAACGTCCTTGCGTACAATTTTATATTTTGTACTTTGCGTTTTGAATCTTGTACTCTTGTAATTTCGAGTCGTTTCTTATCAATAATTGGAACCTCTTTGATTGTCTTTTGTACTTTTGAGCTTTTTGGTCGTTTGCGTCTTCAATTCGTCGAATCTGTCTTTTGTCTTCACCTTTTATTATTTAAACGAATATCACTTGTAAATAGAACAATTGCAACTAAAAGCTTGTCTTTCTTGAGGAATAATGCTATGAAATATATGTTCGTTTTTAGCATTATCAAATATTCCCACACTTGAGCGTTGCTTGTCCTCAAGCAATATCGTCTTGAAATACTAGAATCACTTCTTTATTCTTCACACTTTGTACATCAGTGATTTCTATACGGTGGTATAAACAATGGTAGTAACGATATGGTTTACAGTCCCACATGACTATAAAAATTTAGATCCATTAAGGAAATTGGATCTTTATGAAAACATTTGATCTTTTGAAAATTAAATCTAGTTTTTACCCTAGATAAGTTTTCCGGAATAACCCTTTACCGGTGTTTGCAAAATATTTTTGTGGGTGTGATGGGTTTCAGATTTGAAAATTTTAGCTCAAAACTTGCGGTTTTGTGTCACCCACTTGCTAACCTTGTATTAGGAAAGCAACATGTCCAGTTTACTTGTCCCGTATATTACCTTTCGGTAAACTACCGTCCGGTTGTAAAGGAAAGCATTGAACAAGCAACTGTTAAGGCAATGTCCCCTGACATGCTTTTAATTATGGTCTATAACGTGTCGGACGCAATTACTATCCTTGGTAGGAGCAATAGTAAAGCTCACCCTTATAATTTTTCGGTCTGGCACAAGGTCCTGTCTTTGACCATGCTATGCAACCATCGTTCTTACGGTTGACACCCGATTTAGTTCAGGTGACCTAATGAATTCCAGGTGAATTCCTAGGATTTTACGTTCAATGGTAATGAACGCATTGAAAATAGGGTTTTCAGAAAACAAATCGGTTTGTAATTTTGATCAAAATATTTTCTCGTTCAAGCTCGAGTTTAGATATCATTGAATTCCATGAGTTTGTAATTCTCAATCTTTAAGGTCAATCTCAAGGATTGAGTAATATCAGGCTTAAAAGCTGATTTTTGATCTTTTAAGGAGATTATCCTTTCTGGGGATCTGATTTATTAGTCTTATCCAGCTAATTTGCATGGTGCCCCCCCATTTTCTAGATTTTTCGTCAACCTACAGCTGGTCTGGACGACAACTTCATGACCTAAATCAAGAAGCGCGTGTCTTTTTCGGAAGACTTTACTTCCTTTTAATGATGGAATTGATTCATCGTGTAGATCCATCTTTCTTACAGTAAATCAGGTAAAACTTTTTAGTTTAGTCCAAAGCAAAAGTATTTTCAGTTATTTGTACAAAAATATGTGATAAATGTTTAAGATAACTTGGTAAATTTTCCCACACTTGGCTTTTATTTTCCTTTTTATCGTCCTCTATTCCATTTTAAATGAATTTTAACATTTTGGTTTGTTTCTCAATTTATGTCCTTTCCGAGGTAACAATAATTTCGGTGTTAAAACCTAGTTTTATCGTTCATAAATATGTATAAACATGATTTTGAGTTCATTTAATTGAAAATTTTGAAAAATTTTACTAGAATTGGGTAGTCAGTATATAAGACTAGGGCTGTTCTTTATTATCAGAGAGCACTAGATTCTAATACAACTACTGTTTTACTAGTATTTTTAATGGTAACCAAGTGTTTAAGATAAAAATTTTAAAATCCGAAAGAATTTAACCCCTTCCCACACTTAAGATCTTGCAATGCCCTCATTTGCAAGAAATCAGTAACAATTTAAATTATTGAGCGTGATTTGTGTGAAAATGATTAAATTTTTACCAAAGTTTCCAAATATATTAGCGTTTGTTTGCTGAATGATAAATGGTGCACATCATTTGTTCATTCCTTCTTGTTGTTATTTCACATATATTTTGCATCTTGTTGTCAAAATTAGTTGCTTTTGCTGAACTTAATGCCAGTCTTTGAAAATGCGTTGTTTTACCCTGTTGTGTACATAAGATAAACTGCAAACATATATACATATTTCTGAAGTTTGGTATATTACCCCACATTCAAAAATTATTAAAATCTAAGAATAAAAGTTAGAACATTATAAAAACTATTACAATATTAACATAAGTATTAAACGTATCAATATTACAAATTACAAAATAAATAAAACTAAGTAGACTAGGGATGATACTGGTACCAATAGGGGTTCCAAGCATAACCATAGGTGCTATAGAATGCTTCGGCAGGGTTATACGTAGGATACGGTGGTTGCATCTCTATAGACCAGGGAGGGAAGATGGGTTTTGGTGTAGGAATATAGTTTCTACCTATATGTTAGCAATGAGCTATGATTTGGTTCTGATGAACTTGCCAATCTTCAAATGCTCTCTGTCTAGCATTTTCGTATTCCTGTGAAGCTATAAACCTTTGCATTTCTTGCATCTCATTTCCCCCTCCTACATTACCTTGCTGTTGGTTTCTCTCAACCTGTGGATGTCTACCATGGTATTGTACTGCGGCGTTATTTCGCCTCTTCAAAACTTTCGTACCATGGTATACATTTAAACCTATAGTATCGCGGGGTTCTGGTTCTTCTACTAATAATCCCCCCGACTTATATCCACACCGAGATATTCAGCAATCAAAGTAATAAAAATACCACCTCCTATTATGCTATGCGGTCTCATCCCCCTAACCATAGCTGATAAATAATAACCCACACAATACGGTATACTTACAGCGCTTTGTGGGTCTCGAATACACATATGGTAAAACAAATCCTGTTCATTTACCTTTTCCTTGTTCTTACCTCTTTGTGTAATCGAATTAGCTAAAAACCTATGAATCACTCTTAATTCAGCTCTATCTATATCCAAATAAGAGTAATTTCCCCCTTTGAATCGGTGATGGCTTGTCATTTGACTCCATACACCGTGTGTATCAAAATTTTCATCTATCTTTCTACCATTTAGTATCAACCCTCTACAATCGGCAGATGCTAACTCCTCAGGCGTATATATACGTAAAGCCTGAGCCATATCTAGTAAAGACATGTGTCGCATCGAACCTCCTAACAAAAATCTAATAAAAGATCGATCGGTTAAACTAGCTACCCGATCATTCAACTCTATACTACATAACAATTCTTCACACCATACTTTATATACAGGTCTACGCATGGTGAATAAACGTACCCAGTCATTAAAAGTAGAATTACCATACCTCTGTACAAGTAATTCCCTAATTGGCCCGGCCAATTCTACAGCTTCTAAGGGTCCCCATTTTATGACCCTAGGTACCTCAACAACCTTAGAATGAAGAGTATGCAAACCCCTTTGGTATTTTGGATAATCAATCCAAAGTCTGTCAAATCTCAGGTTCGGGTGCAACTCTTCCAAGTGCATATCAGAAAATGTCATGACTGGATGAGGTATATCCTGCTTGTAGTAGTTATCCACCTCCTGTTGTTCCGCATTCTCAGCAGGAGCATTGCAAGCTTGGGATGAAGATTCACCCCTTTCAGTCTGCAAAACACATCAAACACAATTTTTGTGCATCCAAATATGCATTAGTGTCAGCAAAATCATCAATCAAAATAATTACAATGACATGATCAATTTATATCAAACTTAAGCTCATTTTCACATTTTTATCAAATCTACACTTTTTCAAATAAGCATATATGAAAATGTTCGCCAAGTTCATAAGCATTTAACTTAAATAACATGTCAAAATAATCATTACTAGCAATTAAACAAGTCTCAAATGGCATTATCTCTCAAAAATTAAGTTCATGAATTTTAGACTTTGAAAAAGTCTACTTTAATTCTCAAAATCACGTTTAGGCTCAAAGTTTGGATCATTTAACTACCTAAACATGTTACACTACTTAATTTAGCAACAATTCATGACAAAAATCGGCCATAACCTGTTTATATCAAAAAGCCCCAAATTTGCTCAAGAACACAAACCCTAGATTACTCAAAATTCGAAGTTTAAGGCTTCTAATCATGTTAAATAGCATCAATCTAGGTTATACAAGCATAATACATAAACAATTTAAGCCTAATTACACTAAAAAGCATCAAAATCAAATTGGGGAAAAAATTGCTCAAGAACACTAATTTCGGATTAAATGGTGTTTAGGTGTAGAAATTTACCGTTTTTCTTGAGTAATTCCTTGATAGCATCCTTCTCAACATGATTTTAGTAAAAGATTTGATGATTAACGGTTAAAAATTGTGATTTTGGGGGTTTTTTTTCGTGTATTTTCGGCAGTTTTTCGCTGTGTTTTGTGTTGTGGGTTGTGGACTGAGCTGTTCCAGCTCTTATATTTTTTTCTGTAAATCGATCCCCCCGCGACTCGCGGTGTTTAAGGCTTCAAACTCCGCGACTCGCAGAGTTTGGTAATTTTTTTTTATAATCTTTAACTTATTAACACAATTAAGTAATTAATTTTAAAATTCTGTTTCCCTTGTTATTTAGGACGAGGTCGTTTCGGATCGATGTCCTAGTCCGTCCCTCGACAAAATTTTAAAATTTGTCTTTTTGTAGCGATTGTTTTAAAAGCTAAGATTTTTGGGTTTTTTTTAATGTTTTTGGCATACTTTAATTCAATAAGATTAAAAATAATGATAATAAAAGTTCTCGTCCCTCCCTCGGGTAAAGCAATTTCGGTTCAAAGACCTAGTCTTCAACTTATGACGAATTTTAAAAATCATATTTTTAACTTAATGAGATAAAGTAAATTTTTGTTTTTAAATTCACACAATTTAAATATAAAATTCAAAATTAATATTAAAAATTCACACCAAACTTAAAAATTGAAATGCATAAAATTAAAAATTCATATTTTAAAAATTAAAAATTAACACCAAACTTAATTTAAAAATTCATATTATAAATTCACATCAAACTTATATTAATTTTTTAAATATTTACAATTTTAAATATATTGTTTTTACAAAATTTACAATATTAATTTAAGATTTATATATTAATTTTAAAAACATGGTAAAAATAAAATTAAAAATCTTTTTGGCTTTTTATCCCACTTTAATCAATCAAATATTATCAAAAATATGCGCCCCTCTTTTCGGTAAAGTAATTTCGGTTCTAAGACCTAATTTAACTCATGACGAATTTTTGAAATATTTTGGGTTGATTGATTAAAGATATTTATACCTTAAGAATAAACGTTAAATTTCGCAGTGATGTAATAAATTTTTGAATGATATCAATAATTTCGGTCGCCAAACCTAATTTTATTTAATACCAATTTAATACTTTTTAGCGAACAAATTAGCGTTTATTATCAAAAGGTTAAAAATAAAAAAAAATAAAATAAAAACTGTACAGACTTACCTGTGAAATAGATTTCTTAGTTATATGATCTATCCCATTCATAAGATAGTCGATTTAATTGGTTTTCCATGGCTACATAGGCGTAACCTCGAGCATTCAGTGTCTTTTCTTCTAAACATATGAACGGTCCGTCTCTGGATAAAGTAACAAATTCGGTGTTTGAATAGGTTTGATTATTTGAACATTTACCTCCATGTGACCATTTTCCGCATTTGTGACATCTTTCTAGGTGTCGTGCCCTTCTTTTTGCTGCGGATTTTGATTTTCCTTTACCAAATTGTAACTTATTATCTTCGCATCTGGATTCTTTTCTAACTCCGTCCATTCTTTCTCTGATTACTGATACTATTTCACTCGGTAGTATGTCATTATTACGTTTAGTAATCAAAGCGTGTAGCATTAGACCATGGTTTAGTTCACAGGCAGTCTTCATTTTGTAAAAACCTAAAAAAAATAAAAATTCAGAATGGGGGGAGAAGACTAGTTCTTTAGGGTCTGCTAGGGAAAGACCATTCGGGTTCCATTTTCGAGAACTACACGAAAACAGACAATCTAACTCTAACAGAAATACATATTATCCTTTAAAGACTTGATTCTCCCCACACTTAGTTAGCTGTGGTGTCGAAATTGTGATTAACTTCGTTGTTGACTTCCATCGGACTATGTATGTAGTGTTTAACTCTGTGACCATTAACTTTAAATTCAATCCCATTTGAATTTATTAATTCTATCGTTCCGTATGGGAAAACTCTTTTGACTATGAATGGTCCAGACCATCTTGATTTCAATTTTCCAGGAAATAGCTTGAATCGTGAGTTGAAAAGAAGAACTCTGTCTCCTTCTTTAAATTCTTTTGAACTTCTGATTCTTTTATCATGCCATTTCTTCGTTCTTTCTTTATAGATTAACAAATTTTCGTATGCTTCATGTCTTAATTCTTCTAATTCGTTTAGTTGACTTAATCGTAGACGTCCGGCTTCATGTAAATCAAGATTACATGTCTTCAAAGCCCAAAATGCTTTGTGTTCAATTTCTACTGGAAGATGACATGCTTTTCCATAAACAAGTCTAAAAGGTGTGGTTCCAATTGGAGTTTTGTAGGCTGTTCTAAAAGCCCAGAGTGCATCCTCTAATTTAATGGACCATTCCTTCGGATTTGATCCTACGGTTTTCTCTAGAATACGTTTTAAAGCTCGGTTGGTATTTTCAACTTGTCCACTTGTTTGTGGATGATATGCGGTGGAGATTTTATGAGTTACTCCATATCTTTTAAGAACTTTCTCAAGTTGATTATTACAGAAATGAGTACCCCGATCACTTATTAAAGCTTTCGGTGTTCCAAACCTTGCAAAAAGATGTTTTAAAAAATTGACTACAACTCGTGCATCGTTAGTTGGGAGAGCTTGTGCTTTCGCCCATTTAGATACATAATCAATGGCTACGAGTATATATAGATTATTATGAGATTTTGGAAATGGACCCATAAAGTCAATACCCCAAATGTTAAATACTTCACATACTTGTATGACATTTTGTGGCATTTCATCACGTT
This sequence comes from Rutidosis leptorrhynchoides, assembly GCF_046630445.1. Classification (NCBI taxonomy): domain Eukaryota; kingdom Viridiplantae; phylum Streptophyta; class Magnoliopsida; order Asterales; family Asteraceae; genus Rutidosis; species Rutidosis leptorrhynchoides. Next base: position 31,387,093 of record NC_092335.1, read on the forward strand.
GACTTATTTTTCCGGCCCTTTGACAAGCATCACAGGATTTGCAAAGAAGGTGTGAGTCTTTGTAAATTGTAGGCCAATAGAATCCAGCATCATAAACTTTTCTTGCTGTTAGTTGAGGCCCATAATGCCCTCCTGTTGGTCCTGTGTGACAATGGTTTAATATTTTACTAGCTTCATCTCCAAATACACATCGGCGTATTATTCCATCGGGACAACTTTTAAACAAATGTGGATCTTCCCAAAAATAGTGTTTTATATCACTGAAGAATTTCTTTCGTCTTTGGTACGATAATCCTTTTTCAAGGAATCCACAAACTAAGTAGTTTGCATAGTCTGCAAACCATGGAATTTCTTTATAATCTATCTTCAATAGATATTCATCAGGAAAGTTGTCTTGTATGGCCGATTCATTTAGAACTTCTAATTCGGGATTTTCAAGACGAGAAAGATGATCAGCGGCGAGATTTTCTGCTCCTCTTTTATCTCGGATTTCAATATCAAACTCTTGTAAGAGTAAGATCCAACGGATTAATCTTGGTTTAGCATCTTGTTTCGAAAATAGGTATCTAAGAGCAGAATGGTCGGTATAGACCACCGTTTTTGCTAGAACGAGATATGATCGAAATTTGTCAAAAGCAAAGACAATAGCAAGGAGTTCTTTTTCAGTAGTTGTATAGTTCGTTTGTGCTCCTTGTAACGTCTTACTAGCATAATATATAGGTTGAAATCGTTTTTCAATCCTTTGTCCTAAAACGGCTCCCATTGCAAAATCACTTGCATCGCACATTAGTTCAAATGGTAGATTTCAATTTGGTGTTATCATGATCGGCGCATTAGTGAGTTTCTCTTTAAGAATATTAAAAGATTTGATACACTCATCTGAAAAGATGAATGGAGCATCCTTTTCTAGGAGTTTATTCATAGGAGTGGCAATTTTAGAAAAATCTTTTATGAAACGTCGGTAAAAACCGGCATGCCCTAGAAAACTCCTAACTCCTCTAACATTGGTGGGATGTGGAAGTTTAGCAATTACATCTACTTTAGCTCTATCCACTTCAATTCCTTCTTTTGAAATTTTATGACCAAGAACGATGCCTTCTTTAACCATGAAATGGCATTTCTCCCAATTAAGTACTAGATTTGATTGTTCGCATCTAATAAGCATTCGTTCTAGATTAACTAGACATGATTCAAATGTATCACCGAAGACTGAAAAGTCATCCATGAAAACTTCCATGCATTCTTCTATCATGTCGTGAAAAATCGCCATCATACACCTTTGAAAGGTTGCAGGGGCGTTGCAAAGTCCAAATGGCATGCGTTTGTAAGCAAAAGTACCATAAGGGCACGTGAATGTGGTTTTCTCTTGATCTTCAGGTGCTATTGGAATTTGAAAATATCCGGAAAATCCATCAAGAAAACAATAGTAACTATTTCCGGCTAATCTTTCCAACATTTGATCTATGAAAGGTAAGGGAAAGTGATCTTTTCTGGTGGCGTCATTTAATTTTCTATAATCAATACATACACGCTATCCTATTACAGTCCTAGTAGGAATAAGCTCATTTTTCTCATTTATAATGACAGTCATGCCACCCTTCTTAGGCATGCATTGAACTGGGCTTACCCATGGACTATCAGAAATTGGATAAATTAAACCTGCATCTAGCAGTTTAATAATCTCTTTTTTAACTACATCTTGCATATTTGGATTTAGTCTTCGTTGGCGTTGCACATACGTTTTATGACCTTCTTCCATAAGGATTTTATGGGTGCAATACGAAGGACTTATTCCTTTAATATCATGAATCTTCCATGCAATGGCTGGTTTATGAGCTTTCAACACAGAAATGAGTTGTGATTTCTCATTTTCAGTAAGAGAAGACGATATTATTACAGGTAATTCAGATTTACCATGTAAATAAGCGTATTCCAAATGGTTTGGAAGTGGCTTTAACTCTAATTTCGGAGGTTCTTCTATCGATGATTTGTATCGATATCTGTCTTCTTCTTTTAGCATTTGAATTTCTTCTGTTGTTGGTTCATATCCATTAGCTATAAGTGTAGCTAACATTTCAGCTTCATCAATTGGTTCATTACCTTCTCCTAAAGAACATTCTCCTGTTCCTTGTAATTCTGGAAATTCTTCTAATAATTCTGCATGTGCATCTATAGTTTGAATATAATAACATGTATCATCTGCAGATTGCGGTTGTTGCATTGCTCTATCAACTGAAAAGGTAACACTCTCATCCTCTATACTTAGGGTCAGTTTCTTACCGAACACGTCTATCATTGCTTTAGCCGTGTTTAAGAATGGTCTTCCTAATATGAGAGGAACTTGAGAATCTTCTTCCATGTCCAAAACAACAAAATCTACTGGAAATACTAAAGTACCAACTTTAACTAGCATGTTCTCCATTATCCCTCTAGGATATTTTATTGATCTATCGGCTAGTTGTATGCATATTCTGGTTGGTTTCAATTCTCCAAGGTCTAGTTTAGCGTATAGTGAATACGGCATTAGATTTATACAAGTACCTAAGTCTGCCAATGCTTCTATTGAACTAAGACTACCCAGAAAACATGGAATTGTGAAACTTCCTGGATCAGATAGTTTTTCTGGTATCTTATTCAACAGCACTGCTGAACAATTAGCATTCATAGTAACAGCCGAGAGTTCTTCCATTTTCTTTCTATTTGAGATTAGATCTTTCAAGAATTTAGCATATCTAGGCATTCCTGAAATCACATCAATGAAAGGAAGATTTACATTTATCTGTTTAAACATATCCAAGAATTTGGATTGCTCGGCTTCAAGTTTCTCTTTCTTCATTTTACTCGGGTAAGGAAGTGGTGGTTGGTATGGTTTAACATAAGGTTTAGCCTTAACTGTGTTATCTTCATTAACCTTTTCAACTACCGGTTCTTTTTCCTTATCTTGATCAGGTTGTGGTTCTTGTAGAGTAGGAATAGCTTCATCAGAAGTTACAGGTATTTCAGGTGGTTTAAGTGTTGTACCACTTCTTGTGGTAATAGCTTTAGCTGTTTCATTCCGGGGGTTAGTATTTGTATCACTAGGTAGACTTCCCGGTTTTCTTTCACCTATTAACCTTGCTAGGTTACTTACTTCTTGTTCCAGATTTTGAATAGAAGCTTGTTGATTTCTAAATGCTTGAGCATTTTGTTCATTAGTTTGTTTTTGAGATGTGAAAAACTGCGTTTGAGTTTCAACTAGCTTCGTCATCATATCTTCTAAATTCGGCTTTTTATCATCGGTTTGTTGTGGTGGTTTGTTTTGAAAATTAGGTCTTTGCTGATTGTATGTATTATTGGATACTTGTTGATTGCTAGGACCTTGTTGGTTGTTGTATGGAATATTTCGGTTATAATTCTGGTTTTGATTGTAAATCGGTCTTGGAGGTTGATAATTATTCTGATAATTATTTCCAGGCCTTTGGTTTATGTATGAAATATTCTCTCTTTGTTCCATTGTTAATTCAATACTGAGACAATCTTTTGTCAAATGTGGTCCTCCACACTGCTCACAACTAATTCGTATTGAGTGAATATCTTTAGTCATCTTTTCCATTCGTCTCTCGACAGCATCTATCTTTGCGGAAATGGAATCTAAGTCATGGCTAGAATCGGCTCTAGCTGCTTTAGATGATCTAACGATATCTTTTTCTTGGTGCCACTCATGTGAGTGGGAAGCAGTGTTATCAATAATTTTGTAAGCATCAGTTTCGGTTTTCTTCATAATAGAACCACCAGCTGCTATATCTATGTCTTTTCTTGTAGTGATGTCGCATCCTTGGTAGAATATTTGTACTATTTGACAGGTGTCTAAACCATGTTGCGGACATCCTCTTAACAACTTTCCATATCTTGTCCACGCCTCATATAGAGTTTCATTTGGCTTCTGTGTAAACGTAACAATTTCTGCTTGAAGTCTTACGGCTCTAGATGCCGGAAAGAATTGTTTAAGAAATTTGTCAACTAAAACATCCCATGTATCGATCGCCCCTTCAGGTAACGATTCCAACCAATCTTTGGCTTCTCCCTTTAAAGTCCAGGGAAATAACATGAGATATATCTGTTCATCCTCCACTTCTCGGATTTTAAATAGTGTGCAGATCCTATTAAAGGTACGTAAATGTTCATTTGGATCTTCCTTCGGCGCACCACTAAATTGGCATTGATTAGTCACCATGTGTAGAATTTGTCCTTTGATTTTATAATCTGGCGCATTAATGTCTGGATGAGTAATTGCGTGACCTTGGCCAGTGCGTTTAGCTCTCATTCGGTCTTCCATACTTAAAGGTTCCAGATTCTCCATAATTGAATTTGTTGAATCGGAATCACTCGAGGATTCTGATTTAATGGTTCGTTCCTCAACAATCTCTGTTTGAATGATTGGTGGTTCCGGAGGAAAGTTTAGTGGTTCAGGATCTACGAATCGTTCCTGAATATTCTCCGGATTCTCAATTGTGAGGTCGGGTTCAAAAAATGGATTATCGGAAATTTGAACTGAAGTACTTGTGAAATGTCCCGTTCTTATTGATTAAAAACGTTCCATATTAATTGATTTCGTTGCGAGGTTTTGACCTCTATATGAGACGTTTTTCAAAGACTGCATTCATTTTAAAACAAACCATAACCTTTATTTCATCAATAAAGGTTTAAAAAGCTTTACGTAGATTATCAAATAATGATAATCTAAAATATCCTGTTTACACACGACCATTACATAATGGTTTACAATACAAATATGTTACAACAAAATAAGTTTCTTGAATGCAGTTTTTACACAATATCATACAAGCATGGACTCCAAATCTCGTCCTTATTTAAGTATGCGACAGCGGAAGCTCTTAATAATCACCTGAGAATAAACATGCTTAAAACGTCAACAAAAAATGTTGGTGAGTTATAGGTTTAACCTATATATATCAAATCATAATAATAGACCACAAGATTTCATATTTCAATACACACCCCATACATAGAGATAAAAATCATTCATATGGTGAACACCTGGTAACCGACATTAACAAGATGCATATATAAGAATATCCCCATCATTCCGGGACACCCTTCGGATATGATATAAATTTCGAAGTACTAAAGCATCCGGTACTTTGGATGGGGTTTGTTAGGCCCAATAGATCTATCTTTAGGATTCGCGTCAATTAGGGTATCTGTTCCCTAATTCTTAGATTATCAGACTTAATAAAAAGGGGCATATTCGATTTCGATAATTCAACCATAGAATGTAGTTTCACGTACTTGTGTCTATTTTGTAAATCATTTATAAAACCTGCATGTATTCTCATCCCAAAAATATTAGATTTTAAAAGTGGGACTATAACTCACTTTCACAGATTTTTACTTCGTCGGGAAGTAAGACTTGGCCACTGGTTGATTCACGAACCTATAACAATATATACATATATATCAAAGTATGTTCAAAATATATTTACAACACTTTTAATATATTTTGATGTTTTAAGTTTATTAAGTCAGCTGTCCTCGTTAGTAACCTACAACTAGTTGTCCACAGTTAGATGTACAGAAATAAATCGATAAATATTATCTTGAATCAATCCACGACCCAGTGTATACGTATCTCAGTATTGATCACAACTCAAACTATATATATTTTGGAATCAACCTCAACCCTGTATAGCTAACTCCAACATTCACATATAGAGTGTCTATGGTTGTTCCGAAATATATATAGATGTGTCGACATGATAGGTCGAAACATTGTATACGTGTCTATGGTATCTCAAGATTACATAATATACAATACAAGTTGATTAAGTTAAGGTTGGAATAGATTTGTTACAAATTTTCACGTAGCTAAAATGAGAAAAATTATCCAATCTTGTTTTACCCATAACTTCTTCATTTTAAATCCGTTTTGAGTGAATCAAATTGCTATGGTTTCATATTGAACTCTATTTTATGAATCTAAACAGAAAAAGTATAGGTTTATAGTCGTAAAAATAAGTTACAAGTCGTTTTTGTAAAGGTAGTCATTTCAGTCGAAAGAACGACGTCTAGATGACCATTTTAGAAAACATACTTCCAATTTGAGTTTAACCATAATTTTTGGATATAGTTTCATGTTCATAATAAAAATCATTTTCTCAGAATAACAACTTTTAAATCAAAGTTTATCATAGTTTTTAATTAACTAACCCAAAACAGCCCGCGGTGTTACTACGACGGCGTAAATCCGGTTTTACGGTGTTTTTCGTGTCTCCAGGTTTTAAATCATTAAGTTAGCATATCATATAGATATAGAACATGTGTTTAGTTGATTTTAAAAGTCAAGTTAGAAGGATTAACTTTTGTTTGCGAACAAGTTTAGAATTAACTAAACTATGTTCTAGTGATTACAAGTTTAAACCTTCGAATAAGATAGCTTTATATGTATGAATTGAATGATGTTATGAACATCATTACTACCTTAATTTCCTTGGATAAACCTACTGGAAAAGTAAGAAATAGATCTAGCTTCAACGGATCCTTGGATGGCTCGAAGTTCTTGAAGCAGAATCATGACACGAAAACAAGTTCAAGTAAGATCATCACTTGAAATAAGATTGTTATAGTTATAGAAATTGAACCAAAGTTTGAATATTATTATTACCTTGTATTAGAATGATAACCTACTGTAAGAAACAAAGATTTCTTGAGGTTGGATGATCACCTTACAAGATTGGAAGTGAGCTAGCAAACTTGAAAGTATTCTTGATTTTATATAACTAGAACTTGTAGAATATATGAAGAACACTTAGAACTTGAAGATAGAACTTGAGAGAGATCAATTAGATGAAGAAAATTGAAGAATGAAAGTGTTTGTAGGTGTTTTTGGTCATTGGTGTATGGATTAGATATAAAGGATATGTAATTTTGTTTTCATGTAAATAAGTCATGAATGATTACTCGTATTTTTGTAATTTTATGAGATATTTCATGCTAGTTGCCAAATGATGGTTCCCACATGTGTTAGGTGACTCACATGGGCTGCTAAGAGCTGATCATTGGAGTGTATATACCAATAGTACATACATCTAAAAGCTGTGTATTGTACGAGTACGAATACGGGTGCATACGAGTAGAATTGTTGATGAAACTGAACGAGGATGTAATTGTAAGCATTTTTGTTAAGTAGAAGTATTTTGATAAGTGTATTTAAGTCTTTCAAAAGTGTATAAATACATATTAAAACACTACATGTATATACATTTTAACTGAGTCGTTAAGTCATCGTTAGTCGTTACATGTAAGTGTTGTTTTGAAACCTTTAGGTTAACGATCTTGTTAAATGTTGTTAACCCAATGTTTATAATATCAAATGAGATTTTAAATTATTATATTATCATGATATTATCATGTATGAATATCTCTTAATATGATATATATACATTAAATGTCTTTACAACGATAATCGTTACATATATGTCTCGTTTAAAAATCATTAAGTTAGTAGTCTTGTTTTTACATATGTAGTTCATTGTTAATATACTTAATGATATGTTTACTTATCATAGTATCATGTTAACTATATATATATATCCATATATATGTCATCATATAGTTTTTACAAGTTTTAACGTTCGTGAATCACCGGTCAACTTGGGTGGTCAATTATCTATATGAAACATATTTCAATTAATCAAGTCTTAACAAGTTTGATTGCTTAACATGTTGGAAACATTTAATCATGTAAATATCAATCTCAATTAATATATATAAACATGGAAAAGTTCGGGTCACTACAGTACCTACCCGTTAAATAAATTTCGTCCCGAAATTTTAAGCTGTTGAAGGTGTTGACGAATCTTCTGGAAATAGATGCGGGTATTTCTTCTTCATCTGATCTTCATGCTCCCAGGTGAACTCGGGTCCTCTACGAGCATTCCATCGAACCTTAACAATTGGTATCTTGTTTTGCTTAAGTCTTTTAACCTCACGATCCATTATTTCGACGGGTTCTTCGATGAATTGAAGTTTTTCGTTGATTTGGATTTCATCTAACGGAATAGTGAGATCTTCTTTAGCAAAACATTTCTTCAAATTCGAGACGTGGAAAGTGTTATGTACAGCCGCGAGTTGTTGAGGTAACTCAAGTCGGTAAGCTACTGGTCCGACACGATCAATAATCTTGAATGGTCCAATATACCTTGGACTTAATTTCCCTCGTTTACCAAATCGAACAACGCCTTTCCAAGGTGCAACTTTAAGCATAACCATCTCTCCAATTTCAAATTCTATATCTTTTCTTTTGATGTCAGCGTAGCTCTTTTGTCGACTTTGGGCGGTTTTCAACCGTTGTTGAATTTGGATGATCTTCTCGGTAGTTTCTTGTATAATCTCCGGACCCGTAATCTGTCTATCCCCCACTTCACTCCAACAAATTGGAGACCTGCACTTTCTACCATAAAGTGCTTCAAACGGCGCCATCTCAATGCTTGAATGGTAGCTGTTGTTGTAGGAAAATTCTGCTAACGGTAGATGTCGATCCCAACTATTTCCGAAATCAATAACACATGCTCGTAGCATGTCTTCAAGCGTTTGTATCGTCCTTTCGCTCTGCCCATCAGTTTGTGGATGATAGGCAGTACTCATGTCTAGACGAGTTCCTAATGCTTGCTGTAATGTCTGCCAGAATCTTGAAATAAATCTACCATCCCTATCAGAGATAATAGAGATTGGTATTCCATGTCTGGAGACGACTTCCTTCAAATACAGTCGTGCTAACTTCTCCATCTTGTCATCTTCTCTTATTGGCAGGAAGTGTGCTGATTTGGTGAGACGATCAACTATTACCCAAATAGTATCAAAACCACTTGCAGTCCTTGGCAATTTAGTGATGAAATCCATGGTAATGTTTTCCCATTTCCATTCTGGGATTTCGGGTTGTTGAAGTAGACCTGATGGTTTCTGATGCTCAGCTTTGACCTTAGAACACGTCAAACATTCTCCTACGTATTTAGCAACATCGGCTTTCATACCCGGCCACCAAAAATGTTTCTTCAGATCCTTGTACATCTTCCCCGTTCCAGGATGTATTGAGTATCTGGTTTTATGAGCTTCTCTAAGTACCATTTCTCTCATATCTCCAAATTTTGGTACCCAAATCCTTTCAGCCCTATACCGGGTTCCGTCTTCCCGAATATTAGGATGCTTCTCTGATCCTTTGGGTATTTCATCCTTTAAATTTCCCTCTTTTAAAACTCCTTGTTGCGCCTCCTTTATTTGAGTAGTAAGGTTATTATGAATCATTATATTCATAGATTTTACTCGAATTAGTTCTCTGTCCTTCCTGCTCAAGGCATCGGCTACCACATTTGCCTTCCCCGGGTGGTAACGAATCTCAAAGTCGTAATCATTCAATAATTCAATCCACCTACGCTGCCTCATATTCAGTTGTTTCTGATTAAATATGTGTTGAAGACTTTTGTGGTCGGTATATATAATACTTTTGACCCCATATAAGTAGTGCCTCCAAGTCTTTAATGCAAAAACAACCGCGCCTAATTCCAAATCATGCGTCGTATAATTTTGTTCGTGAATCTTCAATTGTCTAGACGCATAAGCAATCACCTTTGTTCGTTGCATTAATACACAACCGATACCTTGCTTTGATGCATCACAATAAATCACAAAATCATCATTCCCTTCAGGCAATGACAATATAGGTGCCGTAGTTAGCTTTTTCTTCAATAACTGAAACGCTTTCTCTTGTTCATCATTCCATTCAAATTTCTTCCCTTTATGCGTTAATGCAGTCAAGGGTTTTGCTATTCTGGAAAAGTCTTGGATGAACCTTCTGTAGTAACCAGCTAGTCCTAAAAATTGGCGTATGTGTTTCGGAGTTTTCGGGGTTTCCCACTTTTCAACAGTTTCTATCTTTGCCGGATCCACCTTAATACCTTCTTTGTTCACTATGTGACCGAGGAATTGAACTTCTTCCAACCAAAATGCACACTTTGAAAACTTAGTGTACAATTCTTCCTTCCTCAATACTTCTAACACCTTTCTCAAATGTTCACCGTGTTCTTGGTCATTCTTTGAGTAAATAAGTATGTCATCAATGAAAACAATGACAAACTTGTCAAGGTATGGTCCACACACTCGGTTCATAAGGTCCATGAACACAGCTGGTGCATTAGTTAAACCAAACGGCATGACCATAAACTCGTAATGACCGTAACGTGTTCTGAAAGCAGTCTTTGGAATATCATCTTCTTTCACCCGCATTTGATGATACCCGGAACGTAAGTCAATCTTTGAATAAACAGACGAGCCTTGTAGTTGATCAAATAAGTCGTCGATTCTCGGTAGTGGGTAGCGGTTCTTGATGGTAAGTTTGTTCAACTCTCGGTAGTCGATACACAACCTGAATGTACCATCTTTCTTCTTGACAAACAAAACAGGAGCTCCCCACGGTGATGTGCTTGGTCGAATGAAACCACGCTCTAAAAGTTCTTGTAATTGGCTTTGCAGTTCTTTCATCTCGCTGGGTGCGAGTCTGTAAGGAGCACGAGCTATTGGTGCAGCTCCTGGTACAAGATCTATTTGAAATTCAACGGATCGATGTGGGGGTAATCCCGGTAATTCTTTCGGAAATATATCGGGAAATTCTTTTGTGACGGGAACATCATTGATGCTCTTTTCTTCAGTTTGTACTTTCTCGACGTGTGCTAGAACAGCATAGCAACCTTTTCTTATTAGTTTTTGTGCCTTCAAATTACTAATAAGATGTAGCTTCGTGTTGCCCTTTTCTCCGTACACCATTAAGGGTTTTCCTTTTTCTCGTATAATGCGAATTGCATTTTTGTAACAAACAATCTCTGCTTTCACTTCTTTCAACCAGCCCATACCGATTATCACATCAAAACTCCCTAACTCTACTGGTATCAAATCAATCTTAAATGTTTCGCTAACCAGTTTAATTTCTCGATTCCGACATATATTATCTGCTGAAATTAATTTACCATTTGCTAATTCGAGTAAAAATTTACTATCCAAAGGCGTCAATGGACAACTTAATTTAGCACAAAAATCTCTACTCATATAGCTTCTATCCGCACCCGAATCAAATAAAACGTAAGCAGATTTATTGTCAATAAGAAACGTACCCGTAACAAGCTCCGGGTCTTCCTGTGCCTCTGCCGCATTAATATTGAAAACTCTTCCGCGGCCTTGTCCATTCGTGTTCTCCTGGTTCGGGCAATTTCTAATAATGTGGCCCGGTTTTCCACATTTATAACAAACTACATTGGCATAACTTGCTCCGACACTACTTGCTCCACCATTACTCGTTCCGACACCATTTGTTCCTTTCGTTCTATTAACCCCTGGTCCGTAGACCTCACACTTCGCCGCGCTATGACCATTTCTTTTACACTTATTGCAAAATTTGGTGCAGAACCCCGAGTGATACTTTTCACACCTTTGGCATAGCTGCTTCTGATTGTTGTAGTTGTTGCGGTTATTATTGTTGTTGGGATGATTGTTGTAGTTGCTGTTGTTGTTGTTGTTGTTGTTGTTGTTGTTGTTGTTGTTGTTGTTGTTGTTGTTGTTGTTGGGCCGTTTGTTGTAGTTGCGATTGATGTTGCGATTGTTGGGATAATTGTTGCGATTATTGTTGTAATTGCTGTTGTTGTTATATTGGTGATTCTTATCACCGTTTTCCTCCCACTTTCTTTTGACTTGCTTTACATTGGCCTCTTCAGTAGTATGTTCTTTAATTCTTTCTTCAATCTGGTTCACTAGTTTGTGAGCCATTCTACATGCCTGTTGTATGGAGGTGGGCTCGTGTGAACTTATATCTTCTTGGATTCTTTCCGGTAATCCTTTCACAAACGCATCGATCTTCTCTTCCTCATCTTCGAATGCTCCCGGACATAATAGGCACAATTCTGTGAATCGTCTTTCGTACGTGGTAATATCAAATCCTTGGGTTCGTAACCCTCTAAGTTCTGTCTTGAGCTTATTGACCTCGGTTCTGGGACGGTACTTCTCGTTCATCAAGTGCTTGAATGCTGACCACGATAGTGCGTACGCATCGTCTTGTCCCACTTGCTCTAGATAGGTATTCCACCATGTTAACGCAGAACCTGTGAAGGTATGCGTAGCATACTTCACTTTGTCCTCTTCAGTACACTTACTTATGGCAAACACCGATTCGACCTTCTCGGTCCACCGTTTCAATCAGATCGGTCCTTCGATTCCATCAAATTCCAAAGGTTTGCAGGCAGTGAATTCTTTGTAGGTGCATCCTACACGATTTCCTGTACTGCTAGATCTAAGGTTATTGTTGGTATGTAGCGCAGCCTGTACTGCGGCTATGTTTGAAGCTAGAAAAGTACGGAATTCCTCTTCATTCATATTCACGGTGTGTCGAGTAGTCGGTGCCATTTCCTTCAAAATAGTCAAATGGAACAAGTTAATCATACAGAATATTAAGAGTAGTTAATAGTATTTCGTAGCATAATATGCACTCATTTATAAAAGCTTTTTCTTCATATTAGCGTTTTATAAGTTTATATTCGGGTAGTACCTACCCGTTAAGTTCATACTTAGTAGCTAATATACAATTCAACTACTACAATTCTATATGAAAAACTGATTATAATAATATTTCGCGTTCAAACTTTTACACAATATTTTACAAACTTACAATACCGCTTATTTTACATATAGCATGAAATATAGCACACAATAAATTTGATACAAGATGGTTGTGAAGATAATTCTAGCTAATACACAAGTCGTTCAGCAAAGGCAATAAAGACACGTAATTCATACGTCCAGAAACAAGTCATGCATTCTGGTTTTACTAGGACTACTTCCCATCCTTGGTCTTGTGGAACATAACCGTTATGACCGTTGATAAGACAGCGTGTTGTAACGTCGTCAAAGGGACGAGGGTTTCGTAATGTCCAACAGTCCCGTAACAATCTAAAAACCTCATTTCTTACCCCAATTACCGACTCCGTCACTTGTGGGAACGTTTTGTTTAATAGTTGTAGGCCGATGTTCTTGTTCTCACTTTGGTGAGAAGCGAACATTACTAATCCGTAAGCATAACATGCTTCTTTATGTTGCATGTTAGCCGCTTTTTCTAAATCACGAAGTCCAATATTCGGATATATTGAGTCAAAATAATTTCTTAACCCATTGCGTAAAATAGCATTTGGGTTCCCCGCAATATATGCATCAAAGTAAACACATCGTAACTTATGGATTTCCCAATGTGATATCCCCCATCTTTCGAACGAAAGCCTTTTATAAACCAAGGCATTCTTGGAACGTTCTTCGAATGTCTTACAAACTGATCTCGCCTTAAATAGTTGTGCCGAAGAATTCTGACCGACTCTAGACAAGATTTCATCAATCATGTCTCCGGGTAGGTCTCTTAAAATATTGGGTTGTCTATCCATTTTGTGTTTTTATACTGTAAAATAGAACAAGAGTTAGATTCATAAAAAAATACTTATTAATACAAGCAATTTTTACATATATCATAAAGCATAAGCACACTATATTACATATATTACACCACACGAATACAACTATCTTATTCCGACTCGCTTGTTTCTTCTTCTTCGGTTTTGGTTCGTTTTGCCAAGTTTCTAGGGATATATGATGTTCCCCTAATAAGAGCCGTAATTTTCCACATTGGTTTAGAAAAACCTGGTGGTTTAGAGGTTCCCGGGTCATTGTTACAACTTAAGGACTTCGGGGGTTGACGATACATATAAAGTTCATCGGGGTTGGAATTAGATTTCTCTATTTTTATGCCCTTTCCCTTATTATTTTCTTTTGCCTTTTTAAATTTAGTTGGGGTAATTTCTATAACATCATCGGAATTCTCGTCGGAATCCGATTCATCGGAGAATTGGTAATCCTCCCAATATTTTGCTTCCTTGGCGGAAACACCACTGACCATAATTAACCTTGGTCGGTTGGTTGAGGATTTTCTTTTACTTAACCGTTTTATTATTTCCCCCACCGGTTCTATTTCTTCATCCGGTTCCGATTCTTCTTCCGGTTCCGATTCTTCTTCCGGTTCCGACTCTTCTTCCGGTTCCTCTTCGGGAACTTGTGAATCAGTCCACGAATCATTTCAATTTACATTTGACTCTTCATTATTATTAGGTGAGTCAATGGGACTTGTTCTAGAGGTAGACATCTATCACATAATATCAAACGCTTTAAGAGATTAATATATCACATAATATTCACATGTTAAAAATATATAGTTTCCAACAAAATTTGTTAAGCAATCATTTTTCAAGTAAACACGGTCGAAGTCCAGACTCACTAATGCGTCCTAACAAACTCGATAAGACACACTAATGCAAAATTCTGGTTCTCTAAGACCAACGCTCGGATACCAACTGAAATGTCCCGTTCATATTGATTTAAAACGTTCCATATTAATTGATTTCGTTGCGAGGTTTTGACCTCTATATGAGACGTTTTTCAAAGACTGCATTCATTTTAAAACAAACCATAACCTTTATTTCATCAATAAAGGTTTAAAAAGCTTTACGTAGATTATCAAATAATGATAATCTAAAATATCCTGTTTACACACGACCATTACATAATGGTTTACAATACAAATATGTTACAACAAAATAAGTTTCTTGAATGCAGCTTTTACACAATATCATACAAGCATGGACTCCAAATCTCGTCCTTATTTAAGTATGCGACAGCGGAAGTTCTTAATAATCACCTGAGAATAAACATGCTTAAAACGTCAACAAAAAATGTTGGTGAGTTATAGGTTTAACCTATATATATCAAATCATAATAATAGACCACAAGATTTCATATTTCAATACACACCCCATACATAGAGATAAAAATCATTCATATGGTGAACACCTGGTAACCGACATTAACAAGATGCATATATAAGAATATCCCCATCATTCCGGGACACCCTTCGGATATGATATAAATTTCGAAGTACTAAAGCATCCGGTACTTTGGATGGGGTTTGTTAGGCCCAATAGATCTATCTTTAGGATTCGCATCAATTAGGGTGTCTGTTCCCTAATTCTTAGATTACCAGACTTAATAAAAAGGGGCATATTCGATTTCGATAATTCAACCATAGAATGTAGTTTCACGTACTTGTGTCTATTTTGTAAATCATTTATAAAACCTGCATGTATTCTCATCCCAAAAATATTAGATTTTAAAAGTGGGACTATAACTCACTTTCACAGATTTTTATTTCGTCGGGAAGTAAGACTTGGCCACTGGTTGATTCACGAACCTATAACAATATATACATATATATCAAAGTATGTTCAAAATATATTTACAACACTTTTAATATATTTTGATGTTTTAAGTTTATTAAGTCAGCTGTCCTCGTTAGTAACCTACAACTAGTTGTCCACAGTTAGATGTACAGAAATAAATCGATAAATATTATCTTGAATCAATCCACGACCCAGTATATACGTATCTCAGTATTGATCACAACTCAAACTATATATATTTTGGAATCAACCTCAACCTTGTATAGCTAACTCCAACATTCACATATAGAGTGTCTATGGTTGTTCCGAAATATATATAGATGTGTCGACATGATAGGTCGAAACATTGTATACGTGTCTATGGTATCTCAACATTACATAATATACAATACAAGTTGATTAAGTTAAGGTTGGAATAGATTTGTTACAAATTTTCACGTAGCTAAAATGAGAAAAATTATCCAATCTTGTTTTACCCATAACTTCTTCATTTTAAATCCGTTTTGAGTGAATCAAATTGCTATGATTTCATATTGAACTCTATTTTATGAATCTAAACAGAAAAAGTATAGGTTTATAGTCAGAAAAATAAGTTACAAGTCATTTTTGTAAAGGTAGTCATTTCAGTCGAAAGAACGACGTCTAGATGACCATTTTAGAAAACATACTTCCACTTTGAGTTTAACCATAATTTTTGGATATAGTTTCATGTTCATAATAAAAATCATTTTCTCAGAATAACAACTTTTAAATCAAAGTTTATCATAGTTTTTAATTAACTAACCCAAAACAGCCCGCGGTGTTACTACGACGGCGTAAATCCGGTTTTACGGTGTTTTTCGTGTCTCCAGGTTTTAAATCATTAAGTTAGCATATCATATAGATATAGAACATGTGTTTAGTTGATTTTAAAATTCAAGTTAGAAGGATTAACTTTTGTTTGCGAACAAGTTTAGAATTAACTAAACTATGTTCTAGTGATTACAAGTTTAAACCTTCGAATAAGATAGCTTTATATGTATGAATTGAATGATGTTATGAACATCATTACTACCTTAATTTCCTTGGATAAACCTACTGGAAAAGTGAAAAATGGATCTAGCTTCTACGGATCCTTGGATGGCTCGAAGTTCTTGAAGCAGAATCATGACACGAAAACAAGTTCAAGTAAGATCATCACTTGAAATAAGATTGTTATAGTTATAGAAATTGAACCAAAGTTTGAATATGATTATTACCTTGTATTAGAATGATAACCTACTGTAAGAAACAAAGATTTCTTGAGGTTGGATGATCACCTTACAAGATTGGAAGTGAGCTAGCAAACTTGAAAGTATTCTTGATTTTATGTAACTAGAACTTGTAGAATATATGAAGAACACTTAGAACTTGAAGATAGAACTTGAGAGAGATCAATTAGATGAAGAAAATTGAAGAATGAAAGTGTTTGTAGGTGTTTTTGGTCGTTGGTGTATGGATTAGATATAAAGGATATGTAATTTTGTTTTCATGTAAATAAGTCATGAATGATTACTCATATTTTTGTAATTTTATGAGATATTTCATGCTAGTTGCCAAATGATGGTTTCCACATGTGTTAGGTGACTCATATGGGCTGCTAAGAGCTGATCATTGGAGTGTATATACCAATAGTACATACATCTAAAAGCTGTGTATTGTACGAGTACGAATACGGGTGCATACGAGTAGAATTGTTGATGAAACTGAACGAGGATGTAATTTTAAGCATTTTTGTTTAGTAGAAATATTTTGATAAGTGTATTGAAGTCTTTCAAAAGTGTATAAATACATATTAAAACACTACATGTATATACATTTTAACTGAGTCGTTAAGTCATCGTTAGTCGTTACATGTAAGTGTTGTTTTGAAACCTTTAGGTTAACGATCTTGTTAAATGTTGTTAACCCAATGTGTATAATATCAAATGAGATTTTAAATTATTATATTATCATGATATTATCATGTATGAATATCTCTTAATATGATATATATACATTAAATGTCTTTACAACGATAATCGTTACATATATGTCTCGTTTAAAAATCATT
The DNA here is from genome assembly GCF_046630445.1 of Rutidosis leptorrhynchoides. Classification (NCBI taxonomy): domain Eukaryota; kingdom Viridiplantae; phylum Streptophyta; class Magnoliopsida; order Asterales; family Asteraceae; genus Rutidosis; species Rutidosis leptorrhynchoides. The sequence goes on from NC_092335.1 coordinate 31,404,472, forward strand.
AAGTTAGTAGTCTTGTTTTTACATATGTAGTTCATTGTTAATATACTTAATGATATGTTTACTTATCATAGTATCATGTTAACTATATATATATCCATATATATGTCATCATATAGTTTTTACAAGTTTTAACGTTCGTGAATCACCGGTCAACTTGGGTGGTCAATTGTCTATATGAAACATATTTCAATTAATCAAGTCTTAACAAGTTTGATTGCTTAACATGTTGGAAACATTTAATCATGTAAATATCAATCTCAATTAATATATATAAACATGGAAAAGTTCGGGTCACTACAACTTGGTCAACTGGATGATGATTCTAAAGAAAAATCAACGGCAGTAATATTTGCTAAATGTCTTGATCTAGTTACAGGTGGTGAACGTACAAAAGGTGGTGAACGTCTTGATCGGTGCATTCACTGAATATCCTATTAGTTTTTAAAAGGAAAGAAAAATTATAATAAGTTATCCAATCAATAGACTTTTCTGATTTTGCCCACGTTTCGAATAGCCAAAAGATGCAGCAGAGGGGCAGGATTCGTTTGGTCTCAATATAATTGAGGACTGTTTGGCTCCAATAACCCGGTCCACGTACAAATCCAACTATTACTACGAACCAGAAAATTTTGATGTCTATCAATTTAACCACTTAAAATAAATTTTCATAATTTTAAGAAATTTAGATAAGAAGTAGAATAAAAGTCTATGTCCTAAAACTAGAATAGCGAGAAATAAGAAAGAAAAAGAGTTTGTCGGAAAAAGGTCGAAAAAAAATGGTTGAAAAATAAAAGGTGACGGAAAAATAAAAGAAACTTATAAAGCTTAAAAACACTTGACTAACCTAACCTTATTACTACAACTAACTTAAAATTATAATCGCAAATTGAGATTACTAATTGGAATGATAATTGATACATAGGTAAAAGTCGTCTAAAATATTAAAGCTTACAGGAAAAACTATATCCCAAATGGAAATAACTTAAAAAGAAACTAAAACTTAAAAAGGCGTCGCAAAATTCTAAAGCACCTAAATCTTAGTCTAAAGAAAAAGCACTTAAGGAATTCTACGGCAAAGCCTAAAAATCTAGGAGTAAAAATAACTATGGCAAAAACTAAGTTTAAAACCAAATATGAGCTAAAAATACAAATATTACGCTAAAACAATTAAAAAGGGACAAAATATAAAAATATACAAAAAGTTGTAAAAAGTACAATTTTTATAAAAATATTATTTTTATATTATTTATTTATTAAAACTATTAATTTTACAAATTAATTAAACTAATTTAAACAAAATATACAAAATAAAAAATAACTTAAAATAAAACTAATTATAATAATAATAATAATTAGGGTTAATAATAATTATAATAATTAATTACCCGTAATTAATGCAGTTTAGGGTTTCTGTCAGTGGCGTCAGAGCAGCTCCGCGACTTGCGGTATTCAAAGCATCAAACCCTGCGAGTCGCGGGGTTTCAAAATTCAAACCTGGAACAGTTTAAAACTGACGCGTTTTTTTTTTTCTGTTTTAAATTTTTCTGTTTTATAATCTAAAATTTATATATAATAAAAACTTATATTTAAAAACTAAAATAAAAATAGAATTACTTTATAATTTTATAAATAAAAATCGTAAAACTAGATTTATATATATATATATATATTTTTTTCGGTTTTTATATTTATAAAATATATTTATAAAATAAATTAAATAAAACTTATATTTTTACAAACTAAAGAAACTTTATAAAACTTAAATATTTATCAAACTCCTAAAAATATTTATATTTTTGTTTTTCTTTTTATATTTTCGAATATTTAAAACGTATTTTTATAAAAACGAATTTTAATAAAAGTAAACTAAAAATCCTTTTTTTTTATTAGCGTTGCGCTTCCGGCGTTTAAGAGTTCCCCGGCAGCGGCGCCAAAAATACTTGATGTTAAAGCAATGGGGTACAAAATAGTTATATATTTACTACGAAATACTATTAAATACGATACAATTTTACACAAGATATTTATTTATTTAGAGAATGGATATACTTAAACCTTGCTACAACACTTATAGGCAGTGTACCTAATCGTACAGTAGTGTAGTTTTTAGTAAGTCCGGTTCGTTCCACAGGGAATCTTTTTAAACAAAGCTTAACGCTATATTAGTTTACTTTTATAAAAATATAAATATATATATAAGTAATATTATTATTATAAAGGGGGGTTTTTACCGTTTAATGACCGGTTTGTCGATTTTAAAACTTTAGTCGCAGTTAAAACCAAATGTAAAATATTAAATAAATATAAGACTTAAATTAAAGCGTAAAGTAAATAACGATAATGAAATTGCAAATAATAAAAGTGCGATAAAATAAACTTGCGATAATTAAAAAGTACGATAATTAAAAGTGCAATTAAATACAATAACAATAAAAATGCGATAATTAGAAGTGCAATTAAATATAAAATAAAGGAAATTAAATATGAAATAAAAGAATTATGCTTATTTAAACTTCCGTAATCATGATGTTTGACGTGTTGATTTTAGTTTTATGCTCATGGGTTAATTGTCCTTTGTCCTGGATTATTTAATATGTCCATACGGATTTTGTCCATAATAGTCCATCAGTCATAAATATAAAGAGCGAAAGCCTTCGTCAAATTATTCTTATTCCCGAAGTCAAATATTCCAACTAATTGGGGATTCGAATTGTAACAAGGTTTTAATACTTTGTTTAATGAATACACCAGGTTATCGACTGCGTGTAAACCAAGGTTTTACTACTTTGTGAACAATTACACCAATTACCCTTGAATGTAATTCACCCCTGTTTCAACAAGTCTATTAACTATTAATCCAGTTCCGTATCCGATAAAATGAATAATTATTGGTATTTATAGATATCCCGCCCACCGTACCCAGTCAAGCGTATGTGGTTATATATAAATACGTCGAATTATAAGTTTGTATATTAAATTAACAAGGTATTGTTTAGTTAATATAAAACTCATTAATAGCCCATAGTCTAATTTCCACAAGTGTCGTTCTTTTATCCAAACCCCAATTATGGTACAAAGCCCAATTACCCAATTTTAGTAATTAGCCCAACATCATGATTACTTCGGATTAAATAAGCATAATAATAACTTAGCTACGAGACGTTAAATTAAAAAGGTTGAACATAACTTACAATGATTAAAAATAGCGTAGCGTTACACGGACAGAATTTCGACTTACACCCTTACAACATTCGCTAACATACCCTTATTATTAGGATTTAAAATTAAAATTAAAATTAAAATATAAATTATAAATATATATTACGTATATATTGAGAGAAGAAGGAAAAAAGATGATGAAAAATGCTCAGAATTCGGTTGGCTTTATAGGGAGTTTCAAAGTTTGGGGCTCCGCGACTCGCGGCCCTTTTGGCCTTCAAACTCCGCGAGTTGCGGAGTTTGCTTTTACAGCTCACCAGCTTTTGGAGTCTTTCTTGCCGACGATTTATTTATAAATATAATATATATAATTAATATAATTAATTATATATTATATTATATTTATATACATAGTTAACTTGTAAGTTTTAGTCCGTTGCGTCGAGCGTTGAGAGTTGACTCTGGTCCCGGTTCCGGATTTTCGAACGTCCTTGCGTACAATTTTATATTTTGTACTTTGCGTTTTGAATCTTGTACTCTTGTAATTTCGAGACGTTTCTTATCAATAATTGGAACCTCTTTGATTGTCTTTTGTACTTTTGAGCTTTTTGGTTGTTTGCGTCTTCAATTCGTTGAATCTGTCTTTTGTCTTCACCTTTTATTATTTAAACGAATATCACTTGTAAATAGAACAATTGCAACTAAAAGCTTGTCTTTCTTGAGGAATAATGCTATGAAATATATGTTCGTTTTTAGCATTATCACTTATGGCAAACACCGATTCGACCTTCTCGGTCCACCGTTTCAATCCGATTGGTCCTTCGGTTCCATCAAATTCCAAAGGTTTGCAGGCAGTGAATTCTTTGTAGGTGCATCCTACAAGATTTCCTGTACTGCTAGATCCAAGGTTATTGTTTGTATGTAGCGCAGCCTGTACTGCAGCTATGTTTGAAGCTAGAAAAGTACGGAATTCCTCTTCATTCATATTCACGGTGTGTCGAGTAGTCGGTGCCATTTCCTTCAAAATAGTCAAATGGAACAAGTTAATCATACAGAATATTAAGAGTAGTTAATAGTATTTCGTAGCATAATATGAACTCATTTATAAAAGCTTTTTCTTCATATTAGCGTTTTATAAGTTTAAATTCGGGTAGTACCTACCCGTTAAGTTCATACTTAGTAGCTAATATACAATTCAACTACTACAATTCTATATGAAAAACTGATTATAATAATATTTCGCGTTCAAACTTTTACACAATATTTTACAAACTTACAATACCGCTTATTTTACATATAGCATGAAATATAGCACACAATAAATTTGATACAAGATGGTTGTGAAGATAATTCTAGTTAGTACACAAGTCGTTCAGCAAAGGCAATAAAGACACGTAATTCATACGTCCAGAAACAAGTCATGCATTCTGGTTTTACTAGGATTACTTCCCATCCTTGGTCTTGTGGAACATAACCGTTATGGCCGTTGATAAGACAGCGTGTTGTAACGTCGTCAAAGGGACGAGGGTTACGTAATGTCCAACAGTCCCGTAACAATCTAAAACCTCATTTCTTACCCCATATACCGACTCCGTCACTTGTGGGAACGTTTTGTGTAATAGTTGTAGCCCGATGTTCTTGTTCTCACTTTGGTGAGAAGCGAACATTACTAATCCGTAAGCATAACATGCTTCTTTATGTTGCATGTTAGCCGCTTTTTCTAAATCACGAAGTCCAATATTCGGATATATTGAGTCAAAATAATTTCTTAACCCATTGCGTAAAATAGCATTTGGGTTCCCCGCAATATATGCGTCAAAGTAAACACATCGTAACTTATGGATTTCCCAATGTGATATCCCCCATCTTTCGAACGAAAGCCTTTTATAAACCAAGGCATTCTTGGAACGTTCTTCGAATGTCTTACAAACTGATCTCGCCTTAAATAGTTGTGCCGAAGAATTCTGACCGACTCTAGACAAGATTTCATCAATCATGTCTCCGGGTAGGTCTCTTAAAATATTGGGTTATCTATCCATTTTGTGTTTTTATACTGTAAAATAGACAAGAGTTAGATTCATAAAAAAAAATACTTATTAATACAAGCAATTTTTACATATATCATAAAGCATAAGCACACTATATTACATATATTACACCACACGAATACAACTATCTTATTCCGACTCGCTTGTTTCTTCTTCTTCGGTTTTGGTTCGTTTTGCCAAGTTTCTAGGGATATATGATGTTCCCCTAATACGAGCCGTCGTTTTTTACATTGGTTTAGAAAAACCTGGTGGTTTAGAGGTTCCCGGGTCATTGTTACAACTTAAGGACTTCGGGGGTTGACGATACATATAAAGTTCATCGGGGTTGGAATTAGATTTCTCTATTTTTATGCCCTTTCCCTTATTATTTTCTTTTGCCTTTTTAAATTCAGTTGGGGTAATTTCTATAACATCATCGGAATTCTCGTCAGAATCCGATTCATCGGAGAATTGGTAATCCTCCAAATATTTTGCTTCCTTAGCGGAAACACCATTGACCATAATTAGCCTTGGTCGGTTGGTTGAGGATTTTCCTTTACTTAACCGTTTTATTATTTCCCCCACCGGTTCTATTTCTTCATCCGGTTCCGATTCTTCTTCCGGTTCCGATTCTTCTTCTGGTTCTGACTCTTCTTCCGGTTCCTCTTCGGGAACTTGTGAATCAGTCCACGAATCATTCCAATTTACATTTGACTCTTCATTATTATTAGGTGAGTCAATGGGACTTGTTCTAGAGGTAGACATCTATCACATAATATCAAACGCGTTAAGAGATTAATATATCACATAATATTCACATGTTAAAAATATATAGTTTCCAACAAAATTTGTTAAGCAATCATTTTTCAAGTAAACACGGTCGAAGTCCAGACTCACTAATGCATCCTAACAAACTCGATAAGACACACTAATGCAAAATTCTGGTTCTCTAAGACCAACGCTCGGACACCAACTGAAATGTCCCGTTCTTATTGATTAAAAACGTTCCATATTAATTGATTTCGTTGCGAGGTTTTGACCTCTATATGAGACGTTTTTCAAAGACTGCATTCATTTTAAAACAAATCATAACCTTTATTTCATCAATAAAGGTTTAAAAAGTTTTACGTAGATTATCAAATAATGATAATCTAAAATATCCTGTTTACACACGACCATTACATAATGGTTTACAATACAAATATGTTACAACAAAATAAGTTTCTTGAATGCAGTTTTTACACAATATCATACAAGCATGGACTCCAAATCTCGTCCTTATTTAAGTATGCGACAGCGGAAGCTCTTAATAATCACCTGAGAATAAACATGCTTAAAACGTCAACAAAAATGTTGGTGAGTTATAGGTTTAACCTATATATATCAAATCATAATAATAGACCACAAGATTTCATATTTCAATATACATCCCATACATAGAGATAAAAATCATTCATATGGTGAACACCTGGTAACCGACATTAACAAGATGCATATATAAGAATATCCCCATCATTCCGGGACACCCTTCGGATATGATATAAATTTCGAAGTACTAAAGCATCCGGTACTTTGGATGGGGTTTGTTAGGCCCAATAGATCTATCTTTAGGATTCGCGTCAATTAGGGTGTCTGTTCCCTAATTCTTAGATTACCAGACTTAATAAAAAGGGGCATATTCGATTTCGATAATTCAACCATAGAATGTAGTTTCACGTACTTGTGTCTATTTTGTAAATCATTTATAAAACCTGCATGTATTCTCATCCCAAGAATATTATATTTTAAAAGTGGGACTATAACTCACTTTCACAGATTTTTACTTCGTCGAGAAGTAAGACTTGGCCACTGTTGATTCACGAACCTATAACAATATATACATATATATTAAAGTATGTTCAAAATATATTTACAACACTTTTAATATATTTTGATGTTTTAAGTTTATTAAGTCAGCTGTCCTCGTTAGTAACCTACAACTAGTTGTCCACAGTTAGATGTACAGAAATAAATCGATAAATATTATCTTGAATCAATCCACGACCCAGTGTATACGTATCTCAGTATTGATCACAACTCAAACTATATATATTTTGGAATCAACCTCAACCCTGTATAGCTAACTCCAACATTCACATATAGAGTGTCTATGGTTGTTCCGAAATATATATAGATGTGTCGACATGATAGGTCGAAACATTGTATACGTGTCTATGGTATCTCAAGATTACATAATATACAATACAAGTTGATTAAGTTATGGTTGGAATAGATTTGTTACCAATTTTCACGTAGCTAAAATGAGAAAAATTATCCAATCTTGTTTTACCCATAACTTCTTCATTTTAAATCCGTTTTGAGTGAATCAAATTGATATGGTTTCATATTGAACTCTATTTTATGAATCTAAACAGAAAAAGTATAGGTTTATAGTCGTAAAAATAAGTTACAAGTCGTTTTTGTAAAGGTAGTCATTTCAGTCGAAAGAACGACGTCTAGATGACCATTTTAGAAAACAGACTTCCACTTTGAGTTTAACCATAATTTTTGGATATAGTTTCATGTTCATAATAAAAATCATTTTCTCAGAATAACAACTTTTAAATCAAATTTTATCATAGTTTTTAATTAACTAACCCAAAACAGCCCGCGGTGTTACTACGACGGCGTAAATCTGGTTTTACGTTATTTTTCGTGTTTCCAGGTTTTAAATCATTAAGTTAGCATATCATATAGATATAGAACATGTGTTTAGTTAATTTTAAAAGTCAAGTTAGAAGGATTAACTTTTGTTTGCGAACAAGTTTAAAATTAACTAAACTATGTTCTAGTGATTACGAGTTTAAACCTTCGAATAAGATAGTTTTATATATATGAATCGAATGATGTTATGAACATCATTACTACCTCAAGTTTTGTAGGTAAACCTACTGGAAGTGACAAAAAATGATCTAGCTTCAAAGGATCTTGGATGGCTTGAAAGTTCTTGAAGTAGGATCATGACACAAAAACAAGTTCAAGTAAGATTTTTACTCGAATTAAGTTAGTTTATAGTTATAGAAATTGAATCAAAGTTTGAATATGAATATTACCTGGAATAAGAAAGATAACCTACTGTATATAACAAAGGTTTCTTGATCTTAGATGATTACTTGAAATGGATTAGAAGGCTTGGAAGTAAATTAGTAAACTTGAAGGGATTTTTGAAGTGTTCTTGAAGTGTTCTTCCTATGATGATTATAGCTTGATTCTTGAAGTGATTTTTGATGAAGATGATGATTAACTACTGGAAAAATACATTCATAATAGTGTGTGTGTGTTGAGAGAGAATTAGAAAGAGAATTGGAAGTGAAATGGAGTGAATGATGAGTGGTAATTGGTGAGTGGTGAGTGGGGTTAAAAGGAGTTCTAGTTAGTTGACTAGCTCATGGTAGAAGTTAAAATTGATTAGTCATACATGACATAATCAAGAGTGGAATCCCATGCTAGTTCCTATTGGTATATACCCATAGTAAGTACGTTTTGAAGCTGTGTATAATACGGGTAAGAATACGACTAGAATTCTTGATGAAAGAAAAGAATGGGAAAGTAACTGTAACCATTTTCGTTAAGTATGAGTGTTTTGATATATGTCTTGATGTCTTCCAAAAGTATTTTAATACATCTAAATACACTACATGTATATACATTTTAACTGAGTCGTTAAGTCATCGTTAGTCGTTACATGTAAGTGTTGTTTTGAAACCTTTAAGTTAACGATCTCAATTAATGTTGTTAACCCATTGTTTATTATATCTAATGAGATGTTAAATTATTATATTATCATGATGTTATGATATATTAATATATCTTAATATGATATATATACATTTAAATGTCGTTACAACGATAATCGTTACATATATGTCTCGTTTCGAAATCCTTAAGTTAGTAGTCTTGTTTATATGTATATAACTCATTGTTAATATACTTATGGAGATACTTACTTATCATAATCTCATGTTAACCATATGTATATCCATATATATATCGTCATGTCATTTTTACAAGTTTTAATGTTCGTGAATCGCCGGTCAACTTGGGTGGTCAATTGTCTATATGAAATATATTTCAATTAATCAAGTCTTAACAAGTTTGATTGCTTAACATGTTGGAAACATTTAATCATGTAAATATCAATCTCAATTAATATATATAAACATGGAAAAGTTCGAGTCACTACATCCAGGTGGACCCGGCAAAGATCAAAACCGTTGAAAAGTGGGAAACCCCAAAAACTCCGAAGCATATACGTCAATTTTTAGGATTGGCTGGTTACTACAGAAGATTCATCCAAGATTTCTCCAAAATAGCAAAACCCTTGACTGCATTAACGCATAAAGGGAAGAAATTTGAATGGAAGGATGAACAAGAGAAGGCGTTTCAATTATTGAAGAAAAAGCTAACTACGGCACCTATATTGTCATTGCCTGAAGGGAATGATGATTTTGTGATTTATTGTGACGCATCAAAGCAAGGTCTCGGTTGTGTATTAATGCAACGGACAAAGGTGATTGCTTATGCGTCTAGACAATTGAAGATTCACGAGCAAAATTATACGACGCATGATTTGGAATTAGGCGCGGTTGTTTTTGCATTAAAGACTTGGAGGCACTACTTATATGGGGTCAAAAGTATTATATATACCGACCACAAATGTCTTCAACACATATTTAATCAGAAACAACTGAATATGAGGCAGCGTAGGTGGATTGAATTGTTGAATGATTACGACTTTAAGATTCGTTACCACCCGGGGAAGGCAAATGTGGTAGCCGACGCCTTGAGCAGAAAGGACAGAGAACCCATTCGAGTAAAATCTATGAATATAATGATTCACAATAACCTTACTACTCAAATAAAGGAGGCGCAACAAGGAGTTTTAAAAGAGGGAAATTTAAAGGATGAAATACCCAAAGGATCGGAGAAGCATCTTAATATTCGGGAAGACGGAACCCGGTATAGGGCTGAAAGAATTTAGGTACCAAAATTTAGAGATATGAGAGAAATGGTACTTAGAGTAGCTCATAAAACCAGATACTCAATACATCCTGGAACGGGGAAGATGTACAAGGATCTCAAGAAACATTTTTGGTGGCCGGGTATGAAAGCCGATGTTGCTAAATATGTAGGAGAATGTTTGACGTGTTCTAAGGTCAAAGCTGAGCATCAGAAACCATCAGGTCTACTTCAACAACCCAAAATCCCGAAATGGAAATGGGAAAATATTACCATGGATTTCATCACTAAATTTCCAAGGACTGCAAGTGGTTTTGATACTATTTGGGTAATAGTTGATCGTCTCACCAAATCAGCACACTTCCTGCCAATAAGAGAAGATGACAAGATGGAGAAGTTAGCATGACTGTATTTGAAGGAAGTCGTCTCCAGACATGGAATACCAATCTCTATTATCTCTAATAGGGATGACAGATTTATTTCAAGATTCTGGCAGACATTACAGCAAGCATTAGGAACTCGTCTAGACATGAGTACTGCCTATCATCCACAAACTGATGGACAGAGTGAAAGGACTATACAAATGCTTGAAGACATGCTACGAGCATGTGTTATTGATTTCAAAAACAGTTGGGATCGACATCTACCATTACCAGAATTTTCCTACAACAACAGCTACCATTCAAGCATTGAGATGGCGCCGTTTGAAGCACTTTATGGTAGAAAGTGCAGGTCTCTGATTTGTTGGAGTGAAGTGGGGGATAGACAGATTACGGGTCCGGAGATAATACAAGAAACTACCGAGAAAATCATCCAAATTCAACAAAGATTGAAAACCGCCCAGAGTCGACAAAAGAGCTACGCGGACAGTAAAAGAAAAGATATAGAGTTTGAAATTGGAGAAATGGTCATGCTTAAGGTTTCACCTTGGAAAGGCGTTGTTTGATTTGGTAAACGGGGGAAACTAAATCCAAGATACATTAGACCATTCAAGATTATAGATCGTGTCGGACCAGTAGCTTACCAACTGGAGCTACCTCAATAACTCGCGACTGTACATAACACTTTTTACGTCTCAATTTTGAAGAAATGTTTTGCTAAAGAAGATCTCACTATTCTGTTGGACGAAATCCAAATCAATGAAAAACTTCAATTCATTGAAGAACCCGTCGAAATAATGGATCGTGAGGTTAAGAGACTTAAACAAAAAAAAATACCGATTGTTAAGGTTCGATGGAATGCTCGTAGAGGATCCGAGTTCCCCTGGGAGCGTGAAGATCAGATAAAGAATAAATACCCGCATTTATTTCCAGAAGATACGTCAACACCTCCAACTGCTTAAAATTTCGGGACGAAATTTATTTAACGGGTAGGTACTGTAGTGACCCGAACTTTTTCATGTTTATATATATATTAAATGAAATTGTTATTTACATGATTAAGTGTTTCCAACATGTTAAGCAATCAAACTTATTAAGACTTGATTAATTGGAATAGGTTTTATATAGACAAATGACCACCCAAGTTGACCGGTGATTCACGAACGTTAAAACTTGTAAAAACTATACGATGACATATATATGGTTATATATATAGTTAACATGATTTTATTATAAGTATGTATCTCATTAGGTATTTTAACAATGAGTTATATACATAAAAATGATACTATTAAATTAAGAAACTCGAAAACGATATATATAACGATTATCGTTATAACGTCTTACTAGGTACATATGAATCATATTAAGATATTGATACACTTGGTTAATTATGTTAAATGATAAGTAAATATATCATTAAGTGTATTAACAATGAACTACATATGTAAAAATAAGACTACTAACTTAATGATTTTGAAACGAGACATATATGTAACGATTATCGTTGTAACGACATTTAATGTATATAGATCATATTAAGAGATATTCGTACATCATAATATCATGATAATATAATAATTTAAAATCTCATTTGATATTATAAACATTGGGTTAACAACATTTAACAAGATCGTTAACCTAAAGGTTTCAAAACAACATTTACATGTAACGACTAACGATGACTTAACGACTCAGTTAAAATGTATATACATGTAGTGTTTTAATATGTATTCATACACTTTTGAAAGACTTCAAGACACTTATCAAAATACTTCTACTTAACAAAAATGCTTACAATTACATCCTCGTTCAGTTTCATCAACAAATCTACTCGTATGCACCCGTATTCGTACTCGTACAATACACAGCTTTTAGATGTATGTACTATTGGTATATATACTCTAATGATCAGCTCTTAGCAGCCCATGTGAGTCACCTAACACATGTGGGAACCATGATTTGGCAACTAGCATGAAATATCTCATAAAATTACAAAAATATGAGTAATCATTCATGACTTATTTACATGAAAACAAAATTACATATCCTTTATATCTAATCCATACACCAACGACCAAAAAAACCTACAAACACTTTCATTCTTCAATTTTCTTCATCTAATTGATCTCTCTCAAGTTCTATCTTTAAGTTCTAAGTGTTCTTCATAAATTCCAAAAGTTCTAGTTTCATAAAATCAAGAATACTTCCAAGATTGCAAGTTTACTCCAAGTTTTCTAAATCCATTCCAAGTAATCATCCAAGATCAAGAAACCTTTGTTACTTACAGTAGGTTATCTTTCTAATACAAGGTAATAATCATATTCAAACTTTAATTCAATTTCTATAACTATAACAATCTTATTTCGAGTGGAAATCTTACTTGAAATTATTTTCGTGTCATGATTCTGCTTCAAGAACTTTCAAGCCATCCAAGGATCCTTTGAAGCTAGATCCATTTTTCTCATTTCCAGTAGGTTTATCCAAGGAACTTGAGGTAGTAATGATGTTCATAACATCATTCGATTCATACATAAAAAGCTGTCTTATTCAACATTATAAACTTGTAATCACTAGAACATAGTTTAGTTAATTCTAAACTTGTTCACAAATAAAGTTAATCCATCTAACTAGACTTTTAAAATCAACTAAACACATGTTCTACATCTATATGATATGCTAACTTAATGATTTAAAAACCGGAAACACGATAAACACCATAAAACTGGATATACGCCGTCGTAGTAAAACCGGGGGTTGTTTTGGTTGGAATAATTAAAAGCTAAGAAGAACTTTGATTTAAAAGATATACTTTTGGAAAAATGATTTTTCTTATGAACATGAAACTATATCCAAAAATCATGGTTAAACTCAAAGTGAAAGTATGTTTTCTAAAATGGTCATCTAGACGTCGTTCTTTCGACTGAAATGACTACCTTTACAAAAACGACTTGTAACTTATTTTTCCGACTATAAACCTATACTTTTTCTGTTTATATTCATAAAATAGAGTTCAAAATGAAACCATAGCAATTTGATTCACTCAAAACGGATTTAAAATGAAGAAGTTATGGGTAAAACAAGATTGGATAATTTTTCTCATTTTAGCTACGTGAAAATTGGTAACAAATCTATTCCAACCATAACTTAATCAACTTGTATTGTATATTATGTAATCTTGAGATACCATAGACACGTATACAATGTTTCGACCTATCATGTCGACACATCTATATATATTTCGGAACAACCATAGACACTCTATATGTGAATGTTGGAGTTAGCTATACAGGGTTGAGGTTGATTCCAAAATATATATAGTTTGAGTTGTGATCAATACTGAGATACGTATACACGGGGTCGTGGATTGATTCAAGATAATATTTATCGATTTATTTCTGTACATCTAACTGTGGACAACTAGTTGTAGGTTACTAACGAGGACAACTGACTTAATAAACTTAAAACATCAAAATATATTAAAAGTGTTATAAATATATTTTGAACATACTTTGATATATATGTATATATTGTTATAGGTTCGTGAATCAACCAGTGGCTAAGTCTTACTTCCCGACGAAGTAAAAATCTGTGAAAATGAGTTATAGTCCCACTTTTAAAATCTAATATTTTTGGGATGAGAATACATGCAGGTTTTATAAATGATTTACAAAATAGACACAAGTACGTGAAACTACATTCTATGGTTGAATTATCGAAATCGAATATGCCCCTTTTTATTAAGTCTGGTAATCTAAGAATTAGGGAACAGACACCCTAATTGACGCGAATCCTAAAGATAGATCTATTGGGCCCAACAAACCCTATCCAAAGTACCGGATGCTTTAGTACTTCGAAATTTATATCATATCCGAAGGGTGTCCCGGAATGATGGGGATATTCTTAAATATGCATCTTGTTAATGTCGGTTACCAGGTGTTCACCATATGAATGATTTTTATCTCTATGTATGGGATGTGTATTGAAATATGAAATCTTGTGGTCTATTGTTACGATTTGATATATATAGGTTAAATCTATAACTCACCAACATTTTTGTTGACGTTTAAAGCATGTTTATTCTCAGGTGAATACTAAGAGCTTCCGCTGTTGCATACTAAAATAAGGACAAGATTTGGAGTCCATGTTTGTATGATATTGTGTAAAAACTGCATTCAAGAAACTGATTTCGATGTAACATATTTGTATTGTAAACCATTATGTAATGGTCGTGTGTAAACAGGATGATAATATACGTAAAGCTTTTTAAACCTTTATTTATGAAATAAAGGTTATGGTTTGTTTTAAAAATGAATGCAGTCTTTGAAAAACGTCTCATATAGAGGTCAAAACCTCGCAACGAAATTAATTAATATGGAACGTTTTTAATCAATAAGAACGGGACATTTCATATACGGAGCAAGTATACTGGACGTGTTGCTTTCCTAATACAAGGTTAGCAAGTGGGTGACACAAAACCATAAGTTTTGAGCTAAAATTTTCAAATCTGAAACCCACAAAAACATTTTCCAAACACCGGTGAAGGGTTATTCCGAAAAACTTATCTAGAGTAAAAGCTAGATTGAAATTTTCAAAAGATCAAATGTTTTCATAAAGATCCAATTTCCTAAAGGATCTAAATTTTTATAGTCATGTGGGACTGTAAACCACATCGTTACTATCATTGTTCATACCGCCATATTAAAATCACAGATGTACAAAATGTGAAGAATAAAGAAGTGATTCTAGTAAAGTTATATTCAAGTTCTATATTGCTTGAGGACAAGCAACGCTCAAGTGTGGGAATATTTGATAATGCTAAAAACGAACATATATTTCATAGCATTATACCTCAAGAAAGACAAGCTTTTAGTTGCAATTGTTCTATTTACAAGTGATATTCGTTTAAATAATAAAAGGTGAAGACAAAAGACGGATTCGACGATTTGAAGACGCAAACGACCAAAAAGCTAAAAAGTACAAAGTACAATCAAAGTGGTTCAATTTATTGATGAGAAACGTCTAAAAGTTACAAGAGTACGAGCCGCAAAACGTAAAGTACAAGATATCAAATTGTACGCAAGGACGTTCGAAAATTTGGAATCGGGACCAGAGTCAACTCTCAACGCGCGACGCAACGGACTAAAAATTACAAGTCAACTATGCACATGAATATAATATAATATATAATTAATTCTTAAAATTATATATATATATTATATTATATTAAAAACCCTCAGCAAACTAGAAAACAAAAGATTGTGAGCTGTCCCTAGACTCCATGCGATCACATGGCAAATGCAAAGGAAGCCCATGCGATCGCATGGCCCTAAAAGTTTGGCCAGGTCTATAAATTTCGCGAGTTTTGGCCGAATTTTACACATCTTTTTCTAATCTCTCACGATATATATATATATATATACATATATATATATATATATATATATATATATATATATATATATATATATATATATATATATATATATATATATATATATATATATATATATATATATATATATATATATATATATATATATATATTTTATAATTTTAATTTTAATTTAAGATTAATAATAATAAGGTTATGTTAGCGAATGTTGTAAGTGTGTAAGTCGAAATTCTGTTCGTGTAACGCTACGCTATTATTAATCATTGTAAGTTATGTTCAACCTTTTTAAATTAATGTCTCGTAGCTAAGTTATTATTATACTTATTTAAATCGAAGTAATCATGATGTTGGACTAAATATTAAAGAAGGGATAATTGAGCTTTATACCATAATTGGGGTTTGGACAAAAGAACGACACTTGTAGAAATTCGACTATGGACTATTAATGGGCTTTATATTTGTTTAACTGAATAATAGTTCATTAATTTAATATAAAGATTTACAATTAGACGTAATTATAAATAACCACATACACTCGATCGGACACGATGGGTGGGATATTTATAAATACTAATAATCGTTCATTTAACCGGACACGGGAATGGATTAATAGTCAATGGGCTCATTAAAACAGTGGTGAATTATGTACAAGGACACTTGGCGTAATTACTAACAAAGTATTAAAACCTTGGGTTACACGCAGTCGATATCCTGGTGTAATTATTAAAGAAAGTATTAAGACCTTGTTACAGTTTAAGTCCCCAATTAGTTAGAATATTTGACTTCGGATATAAGGATAATTTGACGAGGACACTCGCACTTTATATTTATGACTGATGGACTGTTATGGACAAAAACCAGATGGACATATCGAATAATCCAGGACAAATGACAATTAACCCATGGTAATAAATTAAAATCAACACGTCAAACATCATGATTACGGAAGCTTCAATAAGCATAATTCCTTTATTTTATATCTCGTCGCACTTTTATTTACTGTCATTTTATTTATCGCACTTTTAATTATCGTACTTTTTAATTATCGCAACTTTTATTTACTGTCATTTTATTTATCGCACTTTTAATTATCGCAATTTTATTATCGTCATTTACTTTACGCTTTAAATTAAGTTATATTTATTTTTAATATTTTACATTAGGTTTTAATTGTGATTTAAGACATAAAATCGACAAACCGGTCATTAAACAGTAAAAACCCCTCTTTATAATAATAATAATAATAATAATAATAATAATAATAATAATAATACTTATATATATATATATATATATATATATATATATATATATATATATATATATATATATATATATATATATATATATATATATATATATATATATATATATATATATATATATATATAAATATAGTTTAAAAATATAGCGTTAAACTTGGCTAGATCTCTGTGGAACGAACCGGACTTACTAAAAACTACACTACTGTACGATTAGGTACACTGCCTATAAAGTATTGTAGCAAGGTTTAGGTATATCCACTCTATAAATAAATAAATAACTTGTGTAAAATTGTATCGTATTTAATAGTATTTCGCAACAAAAATATAACTATTTTGTACCCCTCTGCTTTAACATCAATTACACTGAAATTTGATCCAGTCTTATAGCAATAACGATCGGCAGAAAAACAAAAATAAAACCAGTAGGGGATATTTTTCTTTTAAAAAAATAATCACGATCTCTTAATAAATTATAAAGCAGATTGCAGATCTAGTTTAAAAATCAAAAGTAGTTCACAATTTTTAGAAAAATTAAAAGCAGATTAAAAAAAATATATCTGTGTTCTGTTTTTGACTTTTTTTATATTAATATATATATTAATAATAATAATTTGATAATATTATTAATAATAATAAAAATAATAATAATAATAATAATAATAATAATAATAATAATAATAATAATAATAATAATAATAATAATAATAATAATAATAATAATAATAATAATAATAATAATAATAATAATAATAATAATAATGATATTACTAATACTAACAATATTGATAATAATAATTTTAACAATAAGAATAATAATGCTTTTAATATCATTAATACTAAAAATAATAAAAAATGATAACTAATAATAATATTAGTAACAATAATAATACTTAAATACTAATACTAATACTAATGTTAATGTTAATGATATATATTAGGTTAATCATAATAAATGATAAATAATAAAATTTTTGATAATAATAATAATATTACTAATATTGTTTGTCAATACTGATAATGATAATTACAAATAATAATATTTAATGATAACTATAATATTGATGATAATAATTTCTATTGTTGCCATATAATAATAATGATTATAATAATAATAGATTGTAGTATTGATAAATATATTAATAGTACTGATAGTAATGATATTAATCATTGATATAGTTTAAAAAGGATATTAATAATAATAATAATAATAATAATAATAATAATAATAATATGTGTAATTATTTACAAATAATTGTTCGTGAGTCGTCGGAACTAGTCGAAGTTAGGTTTAAATTTGGTCAGAAATTTCCGGGTTGTCACAGTACCTACCCGTTAAAAGAATTTTCGTCCCGAAATTTGATTTTGGTCATCATGACTAACAATAAAAATGTTTTTGTGATGAATATGAGTTGATAAATAGAGTTTTATCACTATTGAGTAATATAGATAAAACGATTCAATTACAGGAAGAGTATAAACAAAGCTATCACAAAAGAGTGAAATGTAGAGGATAAAGATTTGTCTTACTTTTGACGTAGTTAAAGTTGATTTCCGGAATTCAAGGGATTTAAAGAAATCTTCGAAATCTATAAGATTTGATTCTCCGGTATTTACGGAAATTAGGATTTTCTTTAATTAAATGCGGTGAATTATCTTGATTGTCGTGTCTGGAATTTCGCTATAAATTAGCTTCTTCCATTTCATTATCTTCATCACTTCTATACTTTCTTCCTCAATTCATACTTCCAAAAGATTTGTTAATATGCTTAATCCAGTTCTGATCCTTGTTATTATATTGACCATATATACAGTCATTCTTCTTTTTCATTTACCACCAGAGGAATTTGTTTCTTTCTACTATTCCCTTGGGGTTATAATGTTTTTAATTCTCCCGTGTCTTTACGTTGCAATACATATTGATATACACAGTTTGTAATTTCCGTGTTGTTATCAGGCTTTATATTTTCCCTTATATGTTGGAGCTCTATGCTCTTTTTTCTCTTCTCGACTTTAAGTAAAGCGAGTAATGGTCCAGAATTCGTAGATATGGAGTTTCGAATGATCATAACATACAAAGCAGAAGGAAAGGTAATAGCACGATTTGATTTGTCAAATTACCAGAATATCCGAAAAAGACCGAATCATCAAGAAAAATATTTTCTTGATATGTTTAGAGGTTAAATAGAATGAAAGAGTTATGTAATATGGTTCATGATGAGGGTATGATCTGTGAACCTTTATCACTTTCTATTAGAAACTCAGCATGACTTACTGTAATATAATCACGTTGGCCCAACATCATTATATTATACTAACTCATGCTTCAATTTCCAACACTTCTCCAGAATTCATTCATAATTTATACTTAGGTTTTACAGAAGTTTCCATTATAATGTAATACAGATAGCACCAAGAGATATATAATTTTGAATGAGAATATTTATAAAAATATCTTCAGAAATATCGAAGATATTTATGATGATATTTTGGAATTTCTAAGTTAGAAAGTTGATGAAGAAAAATTTTCCGCAAGCTTTTAACATGACTTCGGAGCAAGATATTCTCTAAAGATTTCATCGGATCCAGAATTAACTGGATTCTTTGAATATAGGGTTTGGTCCCTGTATTTGTCCTTGGTTTCCTTCATGGTTAGCTCAATCCGTTTTTCAGTTCCAAATCTGAGCTTTTTCAATACGTCATTCTTTATCATCAAACTTTTGGCCATTAAGACCATCTATAGCTTTTGCTGCTTTGTCAGCATTCTCAAGGTTAACGAATCTGAATCATTGATTATCAATCCGAGGTGTTTTCAAGAAATTTTATTTTTAGATGATTAAACGCTGATTGTGTAGTGACCCGACCAAATCATGTTTGACGGCGCCGACTACTTAGGTCCCGTTACGTGGTCATAAGTCTTTATCATGACGTTTGACCAAAATATGTCGCATTCATTTCATAAGTAAAAGGATGTTTCAAGTTTACAAATGTAGTTCAAAAGACTAGTTACATTACAATGTTTAACGTACGAATGAAACCTATGCGACACAATTTAAAGTAGTCAAAAGACGCTCCAACTATGCATGTATACTCGACATCCAAGCAAGTATCAAAAAGAGTGCGGAAGCATGTATCAAGTAGCTTTCAAGGACCTGAGAAAACAAATAGAAAACTGTCAATGAAAACGTTGGTGAAATCATAGGTGTTTTAGTAAACGTTGCATTTGAACCACAAGATTTAATATAATATGATTATCTAAATCATTTGCATTCCAAAGTTATTTGTTTCGCGGGCACCCAATTATCAAACTTAACTGTTTTGCACCCTTTGCATAGTGTTAGAACATACACTAGACCCGAAAATATATTTCATCCTAACGGTAGCGAACCGTCCGAATGAGGCTCGTCAAGCCCATGTGATCACATAATATAAGTTCACGTTTACACCCTACAAGTGTAACTAATGATAATTGAATTGAGGATTTTCGTTCAAACCCGTACGTGGAATGTTCGTTTTCGTACTTGTGTTCAATGTATAAAAGTATGATACGTATATGTTTCTCATCCCATAGTTTAAAGCATAAATGTTGTTTGAAAGATGGGACTATGATCTCACCTTGAGTGCACGTATGAAAAGTACTTAACAAAGTAACGTGTGCGAAGGATAATGCTAGTCTTGACCTAAACAAATAGGTCGTATCAATAACGATAAACACGATAGGTCAAAGATGTTCAATTAGTCCTATGGCTCGTTACGACTCGATTATGTAGCATGTGAAATCAAATTGTCAAGTTTCATGCAAGATACAAGTATAGAAACAAGTTAGGAAGGTTGCATAATCATTTGGTTAAGTTTGACAAAAAGTCAAACTTTGGTCGGTCAAAGTCAACGAAAAAGTTAACACGTTCGGGTCGGGTCCCGAACTGTTTTTCTGAGGTTTTTAATCATATATGAGCATGTTAGAACAAGTTACATGTGAATCGGAGGTGCGTAGCATAGCAAACATTATTCAAAAATTGACAAAGTTGGACAGACCACTTTGGCGCGTCTGGCAGTTTTTAAGTTTTATGAACGAACCTAACTTCAACCAATCACCATTTATGACCCGCAAACAACCAAAGCATGTATCTTATATCATCGGAAAGGTATTTTGACAAGGAAAACAACTAAACACATTTCATCCATCACATTTACTTTTACAACAACCAAAATCACATTCAAAGTTCCTCATTAAATGCACTCAAGTTCATAAATGAAATTCGATGATTCGGCAACCAATTTATATGAATGATATGCCGTTTCGAAGGTGATCAAGCATACAATACAACCTAACACTTACAAATAACATTTCATGTCATTCAAAGCATCAAAAGTTCATTTCAAGTTCATCAAACCCTAACCCAAATCCACGAAAACCAATAATCAAGTTTATGAAGTTTTCTAAAACAACCTACACATCAAATTGAAGCTAGTGCTACTAGTAACACATTTAATACTTGCACTTTACCATAACAACAACATTTAAGCAACCAAATTACCAAATCAAACACACCAAAGTTCATATTTAAGCTAGTTACTTCAAATAACGAAATCGAGCATATAAATCATATAATCATGTTAGACTTGAGCCATAGACACTAATTAACAACTTTATAAGTTAAAAATATCAAGAACACAAAATCTAGTGATTTTAGAAAGTTACCCAAACTTGATGAAATCGGTATGGAATCGAAGAGGAAGATGAGAGGATTCCGAATATGCAATTTGTTTAGATGGATGCTTGCTCGATTTGATTTAGATGATGATTCTTGAAATTGGAGAATTTAGAGAAAATATGGAAGTAGAAGAAGAAAAGGGAAATGAAAAAGAAAAGATGGGGGTGGGGGTTGACTAGTCAAAGGCTAGTCACCTCTTTGGCATTTTGGCGAAACTAGTCCCTCAAGTTCGTTTGCGGGTGCGTGAAATACCCAGACGAGATATTTTTAAAACACGTATTAACCGGAGATGTTATAAACATATAACGGGATTTAAATAGTTAAACGGAAAAGTAAACGGAAAAAGGCGGGATGTTACATTACCTACTCCTTAAAAGAAATTTCATCCCGAAATTTAAGTAGGCGTAGTAGTTGTTGTTTCTTCCTTGGGATCTTGCGTTTCCGGAGCCGGGAATAAATGAGGGTATTTCTTTTGCATTTGATCTTGCCTTTCTCAAGTAAACTCGGGTCCCCTTTTGGCGTTCCAACGGACTTTAACAATCGAAATTCGGCTTTGTTTCAATGTCTTGATGGAGGTGTCCACAATTTCAACCGGTTCCTCCACAAAATGAAGTTTGTCATCAATAGTAAGTTCCTCGAGAGGGATGATGATATCAGGTTCGGCAAGACACTTTTTCAAGTTAGATACATGGAAGGTAGGATGAACGGAGTTCAATTGAGGCGGAAGATCTAAACGATAAGCAACGGTTCCAATACGCTCCAAGATTTCGAAAGGACCAATATACCGCGGATTTAGCTTCCCGCGTTTCCCAAATCGGATTAAACCTTTCCAAGGTGCGACTTTTAACATGACGCGGTCACCGACTTGAAATTCACGGTCGTTGCGTCTTTTGTCGGTATAGCACTTTTGACGACTCCGGGCCGTCCGAAGCCTATCTCGGATTTGAAAGATCTTCTCGGTGGTTTCATGAAGGAGTTCGGGTTCGGTGATTTGTACGTCGCCTACTTCGGCCCAATAAAGAGGAGAACGGCATTTTCGGTCATATAATGCTTCGAATGGGGCGGCTTTTATACTCGCGTGATAACTATTGTTGTAAGAGAACTCGGCGAGAGGTAAGTGCTTGTCCCAAGCTTTTCCAAAATCAACCACGCAAGCTCGTAACATGTCCTCTAAGGTTTGAATTGTACGTTCGCTTTGTCCATTGGTTTGTGGATGATATGCGGTGCTCATGTCTAAACGCGTTCCCAATGCTTCTTGCAAGGTACGTCAAAATCTAGAAACAAAACGGCCATATCGGTCGGAGATAATCGATAAAGGTACACCGTGTCGAGCTACGATCTCCTTTATGTAAAGTTGTGCAAGTTTCTCCATTTTGTCGGTTTCTTTCATAGCGAGAAAGTGTGCGGATTTGGTGAGACGGTCAACAATAACCCAAATGGTATCATAACCGCCCGTCGTTTTTGGTAACTTGGTGATGAAGTCCATCTTTATTTTTTCCCACTTCCATTGCGGGATTTCGGGTTGTTGAAGTAACCCGGACGGTCTTTGGTGTTCGGCTTTGACTTTGGAACATGTCAAACACTTGGCAACATAAGTAGCTATGTCCTTTTTGATGTTTGGCCACCAATATTGTTCTTTAAGGTCGTGGTACATCTTATTGGCACCGGGGTGAATCGAGTATCGTGACTTATGGGCTTCATCTAAAATAAGGCTTTGTAGGTCCCCATAACTAGGCACCCAAATCCTTCCGGTGAAATATCGGAGTCCGATCTCTGTAATTTCGAATCGAGAGATGAGAATGTTCAAGAGCTCGTGTGAAACGTTTTCATCCTTGAGAGCCTCATCTTGGGCTCCCGAATTTGGCTATTAAGGTTGGTGTGGATGGTGATGTTTAAGGCTCGGACATGAAGATGCACCGCTCTTTCTTTTCGACTTAAGGCATCGGCTACTACATTTGCCTTCCCGGGATGGTAACGAAGCTCGCAATCGTAATCGTTTAAGGTTTCAATCCACCTTCGTTGTCTCATGTTTAGTTGCTTTTGGTCGAAGATGTGTTGGAGACTTTTGTGATCGGTAAAGATAGTACTCTTGGTTCCATAAATATAGTGTCTCCATATTTTAAGTGCAAAGACAACGGCTCTGAGTTCGAGATCATGTGTCGTGTAGTTTCGTTCATGAATTTTGAGTTGTCGAGAAGCATAAGAAATGACTTTCGTTCGTTGCATCAACACACACCCAAAACCATGTTTCGAGGCGTCGCAATACACAACAAAATCGTCATTGCCTTCGGGAAGTGACAAGATAGGAGCGGTGGTTAGCTTTGTTTTCAAGATTTGAAATGCGGATTCTTGTTCGGTCACCCAATTGAATTTCTTTCCCTTGTGAGTTAAAGCGGTTAGAGGACGAGCAACCAAAAAGAAATCCTTGATGAATCTACGGTAGTATCCGGCGAGACCCAAGAATTGACGAATGTGAGTAGGAGTAGTGGGAGTCTCCCATTTACTAATGGCTTCGATTTTCATTGGATCGACTTTAATACCTTGGTCACTTACAACGTGACCAAGAAATTGAACTTCCTTCAACCAAAATTCACACTTGGAGAATTTGGCATAGAGTCGTTCTTGTCTTAAAAGTTCAAGCACGAGCCGGAGGTGTTCCTCGTGTTCTTCTTCGCTTTTAGAATAAACCAAAATATCATCGATGAACACGATAACGAATTTGTCAAGATACGGTTTGCACACGCGGTTCATAAGATCCATGAACACCTCCGGTGCGTTAGTGAGACCAAATGGCATTACAAGAAATTCATAACTACCATAACGAGTTCGGAAAGCGGTTTTGGAGACATCTTCCCCCTTAACCCTTAATTGATGATAACCCGAGCGGAGATCGATTTTTGAATATACACAAGACCCTTGTAGTTGATCAAAGAGGTCATCGATGCGAGGAAGAGGATATCGATTTTTAACCGTCAATTTGTTTAGTTCACGATAATCAATGCACATTCGTAGGGATCTGTCTTTCTTTTTAACAAACAAAATCGGAGCGCCCCAAGGTGAATGGCTAGGTTGGATAAAACCACGATCAAGTAGTTCTTGGATTTGACTTTGCAATTCTTGCATCTCGGATGGAGTGAGTCTATAAGGTGCACGTGCTATGGTGCGGCCCCCGGAATAAGATCGATTTGGAATTCAACCGGTCGATGAGGTGGAAGACCCGGCAATTCGTCGAGAAATACATCGGAATAGTCACTAACAATTGGCACATCATCGATGTGCTTCTCATCGGACTCGGCTTTCTTAATGTGAGCAAGGATCGCCAAACAACCCTTACGGAGTAGTTTTCTAACTTTAATGCATGAAACGAGGTTGAGTCCTGTGCAACTCTTATCGCCATAGACGATCAAAGGTTCACCATTCTTGATAGAAATTCGGATTACGTTAAGATCACAAAGGATGTGAGATTTCGTTTTGGCTAGCCAATTCATACCGATTATTACATCGAAACTTCCTAGTTCCATGGGTATCAAGTCAATTTCAAACTCATTACCCAAAATGTTTAACGTACACCCCCGGTAATATTTGTCGGCACTCAATAGTTTTCCGTTGGACACTTCAATGGTATAAGTGGTATCTAGTGGAAGTGGTGGAGTATTAAAAGAATGAGTCAAAGTCTTGGATACAAAACTCTTATCGGCACCCGAATCGAATAAACAAGTAACATAAGTGTTGTTGAGGAGAAACGTACCCGTGACTAATTCATTGTCATCTCGGGCTTCCTCGGTGTTGATGTTGAAAGCTCGTCCGTGTGTGTTGGTGTTGGCTTTCTTCTTCGGACACGCATTTCTAAAATGACCCGTTTGGCCACATTCATAACAAGTACCCGATTTTGGTGCATTGGGCACCTTTTGAGCGTCGGGGGCGGCACTTCTACAATCGTTGGCCACATGACCACCCCTTTGGCACCGGTGGCAAAATAGATTGCTACATTCACCATAGTGGTGTTTGTGGCATTTGTTGCAAAAGGGTTTATTTCCGCCATAACTTTTCTTGGCGTAGGAGGTGAAAGGCTTTTTGGTGAAGTTGTTGTTATAGTTGTTGCTTGATTGGGGGGCTTCCCATTTTCTTTTGTTGCCGCCCGATTTATCCTCGGCCTTAGGTGCCGGAACTACGATTTCGTCAACCGTTTCGATCAATTGGTGGGCCATGTTCAAAGCTTTTTGTAGGTTAGCGGGTTTGGATGACATCACTCCTTCTTTGATGCTCTTTGGAAGACCATCCATATAGAGTTCAACCCTTTGAGATTCGGGGTTCACGAGGTTGGGACACATCAAGGATAGCTCGGCGTATCGTTGATTGTAGGCCTTGAGATCGTTTCCGACCGCCTTTAAAATTCTTAGCTCTTGTTCGAGCTTTCGGGTTTCTTCACGAGGGAAAAATTTGACGATCATTCTCTCTCTCAAATCGGCCCAACAGAGGGCGTGAGCTTCATCAGTACCCACCGATTGTACATACGTGTTCCACCATGTGAGGGCGATACCGGCAAAGGTGTGGGTGGAATATTTGACTTTATCTTGGTCTCGACAACTGCTTATGCTAAAAACGGCTTCCGTTTGTTCGAACCATCGAGTGAGTACAACCGGTCCCCCGGTTCCATCAAAAGTGTGAGGTTTGCACCCCATGAAGGCTTTGTAGGAGCACCCTTCGCTTGAGTTACCGGCCCCTTGATTGTTGTTGTGGTTGTTGTTATTGTTGGAGGAGTGATCGGCCATGGCCGCTTCCACGGCGGTGGCTATCATTCGTTGTAGTGCTTGTTCGGGAGTCTCATGGCGTGACACACGACTAGGAGGCATTGTTCCTTCAAAACACAAGAATACCGTTGATTAGTATTCTTAATAATACTAACCATGATATGGAATAAGGATAGAGAGAAATTTTTTCCTTGACTCGCCTTAAATTCTTTATGTCATAATGTCGGAATGTTCATATGAGTCACTGTAATATAATCTCGAAAATTATATTACCCTAATTCATATGTGCATTCGACACTAACTCATATAGTCAAGGTGGCGCGTCAATTGAATCAAGTATCGTGAGATTAAGATTGAATAAGAATTAGATATGATAGACGAATTCGAGTATAATGCACAAGTAGTCAAGTAATTCCTACTTCAAGTCTATATGCCGGTTGTAGTCTAGACTCACCAATGTACCCTATGACTCGGGGTCGACACCAATGAACTCTAAATCCCTACAACCAACGCTTTGATACCATCTGTAGTGACCCGACCAAATCATGTTTGACGGCGCCGACTACTTAGGTCCCGTTACGTGGTCATAAGTCTTTATCATGACGTTTGACCAAAATATGTCGCATTCATTTCATTAGTAAAAGGATGTTTCAAGTTTACAAATGTCGTTCAAAAGACTAGTTACATTACAATGTTTAACGTACGAATGAAACCTATGCGACACAATTTAAAGTAGTCAAAAGACGCTCCAACTATGCAAGTATACTCGACATCCAAGCAAGTATCAAAAAGAGTGCGGAAGCATGTATCAAGTAGCTTTCAAGGACCTGAGAAAACATATAGAAAACTATCAACGAAAACGTAGGTGAAATCATAGGTGTTTTAGTAAACGTTGCATTTGAACCACAAGATTTAATATAATATGATTATCTAAATCATTTGCATTCCAAAGTTATTTGTTTCGCGGGCACCCAATTATCAAACTTAACTGTTTTGCACCCTTTGCGTAGTGTTAGAACATACACTAGACCTGAAAATATATTTCATCCGCTAACGGTAGCGAACCGTCCGAATGAGGCTCGTCAAGCCCATGTGATCACATAATATAAGTTCATGTTTACACCCTGCAAGTGTAACTAATGATAATTGAATTGAGGATTTTCGTTCAAACCCGTACGTGGAATGTTCGTTTTCGTACTTGTGTTCAATGTATAAAAGTATGATACGTATATGTTTCTCATCCCATAGTTTAAAGTATAAATGTTGTTTGAAAGATGGGACTATGATCTCACCTTGAGTGCACGTATGAAAAGTACTTCACAAAGTAACGCGTGCGAAGGATAATGCTAGTCTTGACCTAAACAAATAGGTCGTATCAATAACGGTAAACACGATAGGTCAAAGATGTTCAATTAGTCCTATGGCTCGTTACGACTCGATTATGTAGCATGTGAAATCAAATTGTCAAGTTTCATGCAAGATACAAGTATAGAAACAAGTTAGGAAGGTTGCATAATCATTTGGTTAAGTTTGACAAAAAGTCAAACTTTGGTCGGTCAAAGTCAACGAAAAAGTCAACACGTTCGGGTCGGGTCCCGAACTATTTTTCTGAGGTTATTAATCATATATGAGCATGTTAGAACAAGTTACATGTGAATCGGAGGTGCGTAGCATAGCAAACATTATTCAAAAATTGACAAAGTTGGACAGACCACATTGGCGCGCCGCGCGGGTATATGACGCGCCGCGCCATTACCTGTGCAGAGAATTCTGGCAGTTTTTAAGTTTTATGCACGAACCTAACTTCAACCAATCACCATTTATGACCCGCAAACAACCAAAGCATGTATCTTATATCATCGAAAAGGTATTTTGACAAGGAAAACAACTAAACACATTTCATCCATCACATTTACTTTTACAACAACCAAAATCACATTCAAAGTTCCTCATTAAATGCACTCAAGTTCATAAATAAAATTCGATGATTCGGCAACCAATTTATATGAATGATATGCCGTTTCGAAGGTGATCAAGCATACAATACAACCTAACACTTACAAATAACATTTCATGTCATTCAAAGCATCAAAAGTTCATTTCAAGTTCATCAAACCCTAACCCAAATCCACCAAAACCAATAATCAAGTTTATGAAGTTTTCTAAAATAACCTACACATTAAATTGAAGCTAGTGCTACTAGTAACACATTTAATACTTGCACTTTACCATAACAACAACATTTAAGCAACCAAATTACCAAAGCAAACACACCAAAGTTCATATTTAAGCTAGTTACTTCAAATAACGAAATCGAGCATATAAATCATATAATCATGTTAGACTTGAGCCATAGATACTAATTAACAACTTTATAAGTTAAAAACATCAAGAACACAAAATCTAGTGATTTTAAAAATTACCCAAACTTGATGAAATTGGTATGGAATCGAAGAGGAAGATGAGAGGATTCCGAATATGCAATTTGTTTAGATGGATGCTTGCTCGATTTGATTTAGATGATGATTCTTGAAATTGGAGAATTTAGAGAAAATATGGAAGTAGAAGAAGAAAAGGGAAATGAAAAAGAAAAGATGGGGGTGGGGGTTGACTAGTCAAAGGCTAGTCACCTCTTTGGCATTTTGGCGAAACTAGTCCCTCAAGTTCGTTTGCGAGTGCGTGAAATACCTAGACGAGATATTTTTAAAACACGTATTAACCGGAGATGTTATAAACATATAACGGGATTTAAATAGTTAAACGGAAAAGTAAACGGAAAAAGGCGGGATGTTACAGATTGTAATCGTCAACGGATCTAATGTTTGATGAATAGGCGTTGTTGATTTCAAAAGTAATAAATGATAATTTCGGTGGTTTGATGTGATAATACGAATGAATATAATTCATGAATGTAGTGATCTTTAGGAAGGTAACATCTGCTAAAGCTTTACTTGAATCAAAATCAGAATATGTAATTTGATTTGAATGAAAATGGTTGTTCTTTGGTGCGCGGATACATATGTGGATGTAAGTAGTATAGTTACTGATTATTGAATCAGAATTTGAAGAATGTACAATGTAACATATTAATGTGAGATATAAATATTTCTTGGGTATTACCTACCCGTTAAAATATTTTCATAATTAACAGTTTGTACAAAAGAGAAGATATACATTCATATATGTATTCTTCAGATATAATATAGATTTAATGAGTTAATATAATATTAAACTCATTTGATTTGCGGTTGGAACGAGAATAAATAATCTTCAAAACTTGAGAGATTACATAATCGTCGCGAAATATTTCTTTAATGAAGTTATGAATCAATACTTCATCGTTCATTGTTATTGATATACCTCGGTATATGATGTTGATGCTTGTGGATTTCTTGTAAAATTCACAAGGCACGAATAATGTTTTCTAGAAAGTTTCGAGTACATCGAAAATGGAAGTGTAAAATCAAATATGTATTTGAATAATACACTTGATTTATTATGAAATTTTATTGTGCTGAAGCAGTGATTAACGATTGTTAAGTCATTAACGAAGGATATACATCATAGCATATTAGTGATATGAATTAACCAAGTAGTAACTACCAGTTAAGATTCACACGTAATAGCTTAGTATGAAAAGATTTATTATTGTTCCAAATCATATATATATAAAGTATACATATATAATTCTTCAGGAAGAATGAGTCAATACATCTTAACTCATTATTACTAATATTCGTTAGTATCTATGGGGCGTATGATGAGACGACCCGCCCTAATCTATAAGGACGAATACAATAACATATGATTACATTGCGAGGTATTTGACCTCTATATGATACATTTTAAAACATTGCATTCGTTTTTAAAAGACAAACTTTCTTTACATCTAAAGTTGACGACATGCATACCATTTCATAATACATCCAACTATAATTGACTTAATAATAATCTTGATGAACTCAATGACTCGAATGCAACGTCTTTCGAAATATGCCGTGAATGACTCCAAGTAATATCCTTAAAATGAGCTAATGCACAGCTGAAGATTTCTTTAATACCTGAGAATAAACATGCTTTAAAGTGTCAACCAAAAGGTTGGTGAGTTCATTAGTTTATCATAAATATTCATTTCCATCATTTTAATAGACCACAAGATTTCATATATTTATTTGTACACGTAACCCGAGTACAAAATAACACGCGTAACCCGCGAATTAAAAATCCATCTCATATCATGCATTTCACAAAAACTGCATAGAGATAAAAAAATCATTCATATGGTGAACACCTGATAATCGACATTAACAAAATGCGTCTAGAATATCCCCATCATTCCGGGACTCTCATCGGACATGATAAAATCGAAGTACTAAAGCATCCGTAACCCGGATGGGGTTTGTTAGGCCCAATAGATCTATTTTTAGGATTCGCGTCTGTGACGACCCAGAAATTTCTGACCAAATTTGAACTTAATCTTTATATGTTTCTGACACGATAAGCAAAGTTTGTTAAGTTAAATCTCAAAGATTTTTAAACTATGTTCATACATTCATTTAACCTCGACCAAACTCTGACGATTCACGAACCATTATAATGAATAAGATTATATATGTATATATCTATATGTATGTATATTATAACGTGAAAATATTAACAAAGTATTAAATGTATAATACTTTACATGAGTGTAGTTGCTCCAAGATGTTTATCGATGGAATTAGGAGATATTATTAAATTATTGATTTATCAGATACATTGGAATTATGATTACAGGTCTCTGTTATGAGGTCCACTATGATTTGAGAAATTTGTTTTATTCAGAAAATGGTAAAGTGATTAACAAGTAGGAACAAAGTGTCGAATAATGAAAGTTAGACAAAAGTTAGTAGAGAGTTGAATTTCATAATATTCGATTAAGCTATTTTCAAACGTGCTTATGTATATGATTTCAAATTAGTTAAACGATAGTAACATTGGTTAATTGATTTATTTGATATTTAGATATGTTTTTAAATAAATATTAACACATAGATAAACGATATCAAATTAAGTTTTAAAGTACAAACGTTACGTGTTATAATATTTTTCTAAACGATTTTAAAACAAACTTTAAAATAAAATTAGTTTTAAAAAACTTAAAATTATATATTTCAATTACATACAATATGTACAAAATTTATATTTCAAAATGAATATATAAAATGTATATATTTCACAAAGTGATAAATATAGTATTAACATTTGATTTAAAATAATATATATTTTGATAACCAACGAGACATTGATTTATAGAAGCAAATGACCACAACACTCAAAAGTATAAGTTATACTTTGGGTAATATAGTTCATTGATTATTAAGTCTAATTATTAATAAAGGTACACGTCGCAAAACGTAAAATGCTAGTTTTCCAAGTGTACGAAGATGCGTTCGAGAAACTGAAACCGAGACTATAGTCGTGTGTCAACGTACGAGTCTTTGGAACTAAATTTACAAGTTAACTATGTACGTAAATATAATATAATATATAATTAATTATATAAATTAAATATATTATATATAAAATATTAAAAACCGTCGGCAGCCCACGTGAAACTCAAGAGTAAGCTGGGACAGGTACCTTCGCGATTGTGGAGGTGTTTGCCTAAAGAGTGTCGCGATCGCGGAGCTAATGGATCCCACAATTTGGCAATAAAGCTCGATTGAATTCGGGGTTCATTAATTATCAAACTATCTATCTCTCTCGCATATCTATATCTGTATATATATTTATATTATTATTATTATTATTATTATTATTATTATTATTATTATTATTATTATTATTCATATTATTATTAGTATTAGTAGTATTAAGTATTATTAGTAGTATTATACATAAAATACTACGACGAGGTTATGTCCAAATTATTTCAAAATGATTTTTCAAGTGGAATAGGGCTAAGGAAATTATGAGTTATAGCTTTGGAGGTAATGGGTAATGTTCGGGGATATGCTCGTGAGGTCAATCTAGTGTTTATCATCTCCGTTGCGTCTACGTACTTTCCTGCAATATTGAAACTCAATATTGATACGTGAGCACTCATAACTTAACTTTTATATATTAATAAGTGTATCCCTGACTAGTGCTCGAGTATATAGAATTATGCATGCTTGTATATTTGATATTGTCATTAGAAAGGTTATGTTGATTTCTGAATTAGATACATATGCTACTGAGATAAGGTATATGATATGCAAGTCATCGGAAAGCTAGCGAAAAATTAAGAACTTTTCATTTAGATATCGAATTATTTCGATGAACGGATTAAAAGATATCGTCAATTGAATTATCTATAATTTTAAAGTATTATTGTTAAAATAATTATTATTATCGTTATCGTTATCCTTATCGTTATCGTTATCCTTATCGTTATCGTTATCGTTATCGTTATCGTTATCGTCGTTATTATCATTATTATTATTATTATTATTATTATTATTATTATTATTATTATTATTATTATTATTATTATTATTATTATTGTTATTGTTATTATTATTATTATTATGATTATTATTATTATTATTATTATTATTATTATTATTTTTAAAATAATTAATATTTTTTATCAAAACTATCATTTTATTATTTTTATCGTCATTATTATTATTTAAAGTATCATTAATATTAAAACCATCATTTTTATTAAAATTATCATTTATAATAGAAATATCATTATTATTATAAAATAAAATTATTATTATCATTTTAGTATTATTATTATT
The DNA here is from genome assembly GCF_046630445.1 of Rutidosis leptorrhynchoides. NCBI lineage: Eukaryota > Viridiplantae > Streptophyta > Magnoliopsida > Asterales > Asteraceae > Rutidosis > Rutidosis leptorrhynchoides. The sequence continues at coordinate 31,437,929 of NC_092335.1, forward strand.
AATTATCAACTTTAATGGAATTATTATCTTTATAAAATATTATGATTATCATTGTTAATATTAAAAAGTATCGTTATTATTATCATGAATAGAATTATCATTTATTATAATTAATATCATTATTAGTAAATATAAATATTATTATTTTTATTAGTATAATAATAATAATTATTATTACAAAATAATACAACTTTTACTTATTATTGTTATTATCAATATTATTTTATTAAATAAATAAGTGATACAAAGATATTTTATTACATGTAATATAATTACATTAATAATACCTATCACTATATTTTTATGACATTAAATGAGCGTTATAAATTTTATTACTCAAGTTATATATAAAAGTATATTTTATTATATATAAATTTCTATATAAATTTTTATTAACAAATGATTTATATTATTTACTCTAATAAAATCCGATAAATATATGTAAAACGACTATTTAAGTTATATTATAAACAGGTATAGATTTTGTAAATCATTTTGGGTCAAATTGACTTTTGTTGACTTTTGCATATCGATCTCGAGCATTAGGATTGTGATACACTATGACTTGACCTAAATTGGTAGACGGATATTGACCATTATATAAATATATATATACTTAATATAGGTTCGTGAATCCGAGACCAACCTTGCACTTGTTCAATGACGACATATGTATTTTTACTACGAAATACAGTATTATGAGTTTCATTTGCTCCCTTTTTAAATGCTTTTTCAATATATAATTTTGGGATTGAGAATACATGCGCTGCTTTTATAAATGTTTTACGAAATAGACACGAGTAATTGAAACTACATTCTATGATTGAATTATCGAATTGAATATCACCCTTTTTAGTCTGGTAATCTAAGAATTAGGGAACAGAAACCGTAATTGACGCGAATCCTAAAGATAGATCTATTGGGCCTAACAAACCCTATCCGGGTTACGGATGCTTTAGTACTTCGATTTTATCATGTCCGATGAGAGTCCCGGAATGATGGGGATATTCTAGACGCGTTCTATTAATGTCAGTTACCAGGTGTTCACCATATGAATGATTTTTATCTCTATGCAGTTTATGCGAAATGCCTGATATGAGATGGATTTTTAATTCGCGGGTTACGCGTGTTATTTTGTACTCGGGTTACGTGTATAATTAATTATATAAAATCTTGTAGTCTATTAAAATGATGTAAATGAATGTTTATGATAAACTAATGAATTCACCAACCTTTTGGTTGACACTTTAAAGCATGTTTATTCTCAGGTATTAAAGAAATCTTCCGTTGTGCATTAGCTCATTTTAGAGATGTTATTTGGAGTCATTCATGGCATATTTCAAAAGACGTTGCATTCGAGTCATTGAGTTCATCAAGATTATTATTAAGACAATTATAGTTGGATAGTGGATATTATGAAATGGTATGCATGCCTGTCAATTTTCGATGTAAAGAAAGTTTGTATTTTAAAAACGAATGCAATGTTTGTAAAATGTATCATATAGAGGTCAAATACTTCGCGATGTAATCAACTATTGTGAATCGTTTATAACGTATATGAACGGGTCCCTTCAGTTGGTATCAGAGCGGTGGTCTTAGCGAACCAGGTCTGCATTAGTGTGTCTAATTGATAGTCGTTAGGATGCATTAGTGAGTCTGGACTTCGATCGTGTCTGCATGTCAAAAGTTTTGCTTATCATTTTGTGTCGAAAATTACCTACTTATCATCCTTAGAAAATTACCTGCTTATCATTCTTAGTCTAGACACGTCTTACTGCATTGATTTCATGATTAGTGTATAGAAAAAATTCATATCTTAGCGTATATGCTAAATCATATCTTATCGTATCTATTAGTGTAAACTTTGTGTAACAACCCTGATTTTTCCGTTACTTTCGTTAACCTTTCGTTAGTTTATTTAACGGCGATTATTTAACTTTTATGCGTTTACGTGTATTAAATGCGTACTTGATCTTCGGAGGGTTTTAATAATTAATAAGGGTTGATATTAATTCAAATAAATATTTCGGATAATGAAATACGATAAAAACGATACGATTTTGATAAAAGCTTTTTGAGCAACGAAACGCTCGGGTTTATTTTAATAATTAATTTTATTAATTATTAACTTTTTAAAATATTTAATTTATTGGGTTTTTAATAAATTAGACAATTGGTTGCGTTTAACGATCGGGTTAGCGTTCCGGGCCTTCGGTACGAACAAACGGCACTTAAAATGGACCACGATTACAAGGAATTGAATAATACGAGCCCGGGAATATTTCCCATGTGGGCCACGGCCGAACCCCCTCTCCCCACCCCTTATGTTTAAATTTTTGCAACTTAGGGGACTTATTTGTAATTAGTATTAGTTAAACCCTAATATAAATAGTATGTGTTAAACCTAACCTGCATTATCTCCTACCCAAATTTTTGTGCAGTCGATTTCTTCCCCTCTCCCGTGAACCGTCGCCCATCACCATCCCATAGCACCATCAATTTTTGCTTTTTAGTTTAAGAGTTCAACATCAAAGTTTCAATTCGCGTTATCCTCTACGTATTGGTGTAATTTATTTGGCGATCTAAGGTATATTTACATGAACCCTAATCATAAAAATCTGATTTTTATAAGAGTTTCATATTTATGTTGTCAATTGCTCAAGTCTATACGCGTACGTGTTAATCGTTATTGTTATTTTGATTGTTTGATGCGCTAGGGTTTAAAAACGAATTTGTTATTGTTTGATCAGAAAAATTAAGTTTTTCAAATGTTAATTATGATGTTACAATCAGATTCCTTTGCGAAAAACTATTGAGTTTAGGCTTTGGATTCGCTTGATTTCGTTTCCGTATGATTAAGTTATGTCGATTTGAATTATCATTGTGTTTTTGTTACTTGATCAGAAATCTGGTATTGATAGAAAATGATTTGGCATGTAAGACTTATACCACTGGAAAGATAATTTAAAAGAACTCAAGTTAGACTAGGATATCATGTCGTTTGCTTATGTATAGCCCGAGATATGCTAGAATTAGTGTAAATGAAGTTTTATACAGTACTTGCATGAAAATAACCTTGTATAATAAAATGTGTTAACATATGTGATTAAAGCCTTGCATATTTGAAAAATAGACAAAAATTACTTCATCTTTTATGTAGATATCATAGGCTAATTGTATCTAGATCTTCGGATAATCGTATGCGAATGTGACTAACTAAAAGAGAATCGAATTTGTAAATTGAACACGGTTTTGTACTTTGTGAATTTTGTATATTGTTTAAGCATGTATGCTTCTGGAAAATGAAACTTAACATGATATGTGACTTATTTTTAGTTTATGTCAATCTCTGAAATCTTATGCATTGGGCACAATAGAGCCATACTTTATTTGAATTCTGATTTGAGCTGAAAACCGAATGATCAAGTTGCACGAATAAACTGTACAAATTGGCTAAATAAAAGTTGCTAGATTTTTGATATGTGTTACTTTGATTTGTCCTTGAACTATTTCCACTGGTCTTGTATCAATTGCATGTTCCTAACTCCAGATATAGCCAAAATGAAATCAGTGCGCGGTCAGAAACTGACTTGGCAAACCCCAAATGTATCCCTTCTGATTCCTGACTTTTAATTGTCGTATGAGTCCCTGGCTGGACTTTTTGGAATATATTTTAAGTATATTTATGATCTGGAGTTTGTCATATTTACTTGAATTTTTTTTACTATGAGATAATGTGCTAAGTATGCTACGTGTTCATAAACTTTGTGCATGACGATAAACTGAAATTGTGAAAATGATCATTCATGACCTAAAACGTATTGTATGACTTAGGTTTGACATGTTGACCAATATTTGACATGAACCTACTGATGTTGACTTTAGTTGGCCACATTGACCAAGTTTGACTTTCGGTTTGACTTCAGTTGACTTTGTTTGACTTGCATGAAATAGTTGACTTTTACTTTAAATCGCGTCGAGTCGAGCAATAAGACAATGTATGCTATGAAACCACACTTGTTTAAGATACATATATTGACAAACCTAAATACATATACTTAGGTTACATTACTCGGGTCTGAACCGTATGAGTCGTTTGCCTTTCATTCCGAGCTTTATTCAAAGGTGAGTCTACAGTCCCGCTTTTTACATGTTTTTAGGGATGAGAATACATGCTGTTATATTTACATTTTCAATTACTTTTATATTGACATGAGTACTACACATATGCATACTGAGTTTGTACACAAAGCCTCTGGCTTGAATACTTTTAATACCATCGGTGTAAGCACAATTTAGATGGACGGATCTTTTAGGTTGACAACCTCACCCACTATAAAAGCAGTGGTGCAATTATTTTGAACATTAGATATACTCGTACAGGTTTATAACATTTTAGGAGGTAAAGGCGGGTATAGTGGCATCTATACTCGGGTCATTGCTAGTATTCAGGTGCTCGGTGTATGCAGCGATAGAATCTCGTGGCCAAGGAAACTAAGCTATTTTTCTGATAACTATTTTTCTTCAGATACTGTTACATTACTTTAAACCTGTAGATTCACTCAACATTGTTGTTGACCCGTTTTGCGTGTTTTATGCTCATGTATTAATTGCTTCCGCTGTAGAATATTGCTGTTATGTAGAAGTCAAGCCAAGCACTGGGACCAGAGTTAACATTCCGTTAAAGGGATTTGACGGGGTATTACACTTTGCCTGACATATTCCATAAATTCCTCCGTAATCTACGAAAATCTTTTGCTCTATATATATAGATATTCTATGTAATTAGAATACCACACAATCGTCAAAAAATCATTTCATATCGAAAAATCCTTTATTCAATCGTACGAAATGGAAATCATCATTAGTTCAAGTCACTCGGATTCCGAAATGGAATCCCACTCAAGCTCCGAAAGCAGTGTGACCGGAATGGATCAACCAATCAACCATCATCTATTCTGGATGAATTGGGGATGGGTTCGTAGTCTCCTTAATCATTGGAGATAAGAAGAAGGTGATCCTTTCCATCCACCACATTGTTCTCTTGGCGATGAACCTGAAGCACTTACTGGCGAACCTGTCCGAGATACCATTTTCTCTCTCATTTTCCGAGTATCCCGTCACGATTATATACTATCTCACATTCTAGATCTTATTCATCTGCTTGTTCGAACCACCAATCATCCCAGAGTAATAGAAGAAGTCAACGAGCTTTGCGCTCGGGTAGTGGCTTTGGAGAATATGGTGCAAAGGTTAAAAACACCAGTAGCAGCACCAGCAGCATAACCAGTACCACCATCATCAACGCCAACAATACCATTACCACCTCCAACCACAACCGCGTTGTAAACCTCAACTTTATAATCTGTCCCACGAGCACCAATGTCATATGCTCTGTAGATACCAAGGAATACCAACAACAACAAACGATGAAGGGTTTATTCATAATTTCATTGGAGAAACATTCTGCGACAATTATGTAGTCTCTAAAGTCTTAGAGATTATATATTCTATCCCTAACCATAAATTAGTTGAGTGAAACACAATGATAGAAGAAAGAGTAGGAACCCTGACAAGAATGGTGTGTGATTTACAAATTAGACTTGTTTTACCAACAACATCAACAGTATCGTAGCATCACCATCACAGTCAGTGCCGTCAGCATCGTCAGAATTAGCAGCACCTATAACATCACAAACTGCGTCAGTTCAAGAATCACTGTGGACATCATTACGAATCAATAACGCGTATATTGTATTAATAAGTTATTAAGTATTAACTCATTCCCTCTGAAGAAATTATATGTATATTTTATATATATAAATTTTGAGATCAAAATAAATCTTTCTGTACTAAGCTATTATGTATGGATCTTAACTACTCGGTTAATTCATATTACTAATATGCAATAACGTACGTCCTTCGTTCGCAACTTAACCATCGTTAACTACAATCTCTGTCTCAATTCAATAAATTCCAATTCATGATAAATCAAGTGTATTATTCAAATATATGTTTGATTTTACACTTTCATCATCGATGTACTCGAAACTTTTCTGATAACATTATTCGTACCTTGAAAAGTTCACAAGAATTCCACAACCACCAACATCATGCATCAACAAATAACGAAGTATTAATTCATAATTTCAAATTTCATTGGATAAATACTCCGTAAAAGTTTTGTAATTTCTAAAGCCTTTAGGGATTATTCAATTCTAGTTTCAACTGTAAATCAAATGAGTTTAATTTAGTATTAACTCATTAAAATCTATGTTACATCTAAAGAATATATATATATATATATATATATATATATATATATATATATATATATATATATATATATATATATATATATATATATATATATATATTTTCATAAAGACTATAATAAAATTATTTTGTACAAAATATTAATTGTGAAATTTTTTTTAACGGGTAGGTAATACCCGAGATATATATATATATATATATATATATATATATATATATATATATATATATATATATATATATATATATATATATATATATAATTCACAATTTATATGTTACATTTTTCGAATCTGATTCAGCAATCATCAACTATACTCACTACTCTCACAAAAATATACATTCTTTTATAGAAATCAAAACAACCATTCTCATCCAAATTTGATTACGTATTCTGATTTTGACAAATCAAAATTTAAGTCAAGATTCAACCGGTATCATCACTCTTAGATTCCTACATCTTTCAAAGTTATACTTTGACTTCAAAACTGTGCTAGAACATCATATGTATATTAACAATTACAATACGTGTTCAAACCCCTCGAAATTCCTGAAGACACTTCAAACAATGAATAATCGAGATGATGATCCAACCACATATTACCCACAGTTATGTATCTGAAAAGCTATCGAAACCAAAGTCATAGTTTAACACGTATCCGTGTCAGACCCTTTGGCATTTATCAGCAAAAATAACTTTGCGATTCCTTTTAAAATTAGTTAGTTTTGTCACAGCTTCAGCAAGTCAACTTCAACTTTTCAGTTGAAACAGTCTTATTATAACCTTGATATAGACGTTGCCCTTTCGTCATCGCTACCGGAGAACCATTTATGTCCCACCACATTAGCAATAAACTTACCAACAACTTCACTGATCTTTGACTTTCCGAAAAATCATTATATTTATCGAAACCCCATCATTTACTCAACTGCATCTTGTAAAAAGAACTGTCATGCCAATTACTGGGAGTCAGCAATCAGTGTTTTGAAATCTTGCAGCATGTCTACGCCAACAGTTATAGGTGTATAACTATCTCCTAGACTTATATACTTTGAATGTGAAGTTTCTGAAAAATACCCTAAACTGCGAATTAGTTCTTCGAAGTTTGGAAAATACTGATGAAGCAGTAAAAACTGTAAATGACCTTAACAGTCAAAAGTTGATGATAAAGAATAGTGTGTTGGAAAAGCTCAGAAAAAGAGAAGGTTTGTAACTGGAAAATGGATTAAGCAAACCATGAAAGAGGCTGTGGACAAATCACAAAGACTAAACCTGCCTTCAAAGAATCCAAATGATTCAGTGTCTGCTGAAATTATTATCGAATACCTTGCTCCTGACTCTAGACCCTTGCGGACAATATTCTTCATCATCCTCTGAGATTAGAAATTCTAAGATATCATCGTATCTTTCATTATAAATATCCTCCATATTTCTGATGATATTTTTAATAATTATTCTTATCTAAAATTATTTATCTCTTCGCGCTATCTGTATTACATCATAAAAGAAACTATTCTAGTTTCTAGATTCTGAAACTTTCGAGTTTAAAAATAAGAATGTTTTTGAAGTAGTGTTGGGAACTGAAGCATGAGTTAGTATAATATAATGACACTTGATCAACGTGATTATATTACAGTAAGTCATGCTGAGTTTATAAATGGAATGTGATGATTCACATATCATAACGTCATCATGTGCCATGTTACACGACTTTTGTATTCTATTTAACCTCTAAAATATCGAGAAAATATTTCTTGATGATTCGGTCTTTTCCAGGATATTCTGGTAATTTGACAAATCAAGATCGTGCCATTAGAATTTCTTTCTTAGAACATTAGCCATGTTCATTCGAAATTTCATACCTACGAAATCTGGACCATTACCTGCTGTGCTTAATGGATAGAAGAGAAAACAGAGCATGAAGCTCCGAAATAGAAATATGAGTATAAAGTGCAGCAAATAGGAGAAAGCATTAACTGTGGATGTCAACGATTATAGAAAGACAAGAGCAGGGACTCCGAAAAATAAAGAAAGATATTAAGCCCGACGACAACACATAAATTACAAACCGTGTATATCAATAAGTATTGCAACGTAAAGATACGGGAGAACTAGAAACACTATAAAACCAAGAGTATAGTAGAAGTGAATAGATTCCTCCAGTGGCAGATGAGAGAGAAGAACGATAGATATGAAAGTTAGGAGTATATCAAGAATCAGAACTGGATGAAGCAAATTAACGAATGCTTTAAAGTATGAGTTGAGGGAGAAAGAATAGAAGGTGTGAGTTGTAAGGAAACGAAAGGGGGGATTTATAGTAAAATGTTCGACAGAGCAATCAAAACAGATGATCGCATTTAAAGCAGATCCTAATTTCCTTGATTACCGAAGAATCAAATCTTATTATGAAGATTTTCTCCAAATCTCTTGAACTTGGAAATCAATCTTATCTATGTCAAAAGATATGATGAATCTACACCTACTCATTTCACTCTTTTGTGATAACTTCACTCGTACGCTTCACTTAAACAAATTGTTTTATCCATAATACTCAATGATGATAAAAATTCTATTTATCAACTCATAATTGTCATGAAAACATTCTTATTGTTATCCATGACAACCTCAATCAAATTTCGGGGACGAAATTTCTTTAATGGGTAGGTACTGTGACGACCCGGAAATTTCCGACCAAAATTAAACTTAATCTTTATATGTTTCCGACACGATAAGCAAAGTTTGTTAAGTTAAATCTCAAAGATTTTTAAACTATGTTCATACATTCATTTAACCTCGACCAAACTTCGACGATTCACGAACCATTATAATGAATAAGATTATATATGTATATATCTATATGTATATATATTATAACGTGAAAACATTAACAAAGTATTAAATGTATAATACTTTACATGAGCGTAGTTGCTCCAAGATGTTTATCGATGGAATTAGGAGATAATATCAAATGATTGATTTATCAGATACATTGGAATTATGATTACAGGTCTCTGTTATGAGGTCCACTATGATTTGAGAAATTTGTTTTATTCAGAGAATGGTAAAGTGATTAACAAGTAGGAACAAAGTGTCGAATAATGAAAGTTAGACAAAAGTTAGTGGAGAGTTGAATTTCATAATATTCGATTAAGCTATTTTCAAACGTGCTTATGTATATGATTTCAAATTAGTTAAACGATGATAACATTGGTTAATTGATTTATTTGATATTTAGATATGTTTTTAAATAAATATTAACACATAGATAAACGATATCAAATTAAGTTTTAAAGTACAAACGTTACGTGTTATAACATTTTTCTAAACGATTTTAAAACAAACTTTAAAATAAAATTAGTTTTGAAAAACTAAATATTATATTTCAATTACATACAATATGTACAAAATTTATATTTCAAAATGAATATATAAATATGTATATATTTCACAAAGTGATAAATATAGTATTAACATTTGATTTAAAATAATATATATTTTGATAACCAACGAGACATTGATTTATAGAAGCAAATGACCACAACACTTAAATGTATAAGTTATACTTTGGGTAATATAGTTCATCGATTATTAAGTCTAATTATTAATAAAGGAACACGTCGCAAAACGTAAAATGCTAGTTTTCTAAGTGTACGAAGATGCGTTCGAGAAACTGAAACCGAGACTATAGTCGTGTGTCAACGTACGAGTCTTTGGAACTAAATTTACAAATTAAATATGTACGTAAATATAATATAATATATAATTAATTATATAAATTAAATATATTATTTATAAAATATTATAAACCGTCGGCAGCCCACGTGAAACTCAAGAGTAAGCTGGGACAGGTACCTCCGCGATTGCGGAGGTGTTTGCCTAAAGAGTGTCGTGATCGCGGAGCTAATGGATCCCACAATTTGGCTATAAAGCTCGATTGAATTCGGGGTTCATCAATAATCAAACTATCTATCTCTCTCACATATCTATATCAGTATATAAATTTATATTATAATTATTATAATTATTATTATTCATATTATTATTAGTATTAGTAGTATTAAGTATTATTAGTAGTATTATACATAAAATACTACGACGAGGTTATGTCCAAATTATTTCAAAATGGTTTTTCAAGCGGGATAGGGCTAAGGAAATTATGGGTATAGCTTTGGAGGTAATGGGTAATGTTCGGGGGTATGCTCGTGAGGTCAATCTAGTGTTTATCATCTCCGTTGCGTCTACGTACTTTCCTGCAATATTAAATCTCAATATTGATACGTGAGCACTCATAACTTAACTTTTATATAATAATAAGTGTATCCCTGACTAGTGCTCGAGTATATAGGATTATGCATGCTTGTACGTTTGATATTGTCATTAGAAAGGTTATGTTGAATTCTGAATTAGATACATATGCTACTGAGATAAGGTATATGATATGCATGTCATTGGAAAGCTAGCGAAAAATTAAGAACTTTTCATTTAGATATCGAATGATTTCGATGAACGGATTAAAAGATATCGTCAATTGAATTATCTATAATTTTAAAGTATTATTGTTAAAATAATTATTATTATCGTTATCGTTATCGTTATCATTATCGTTATCGTTATCATTATCGTTATCGTTATCGTTATCATTATCGTTATCGTCGTTATTATTATTATTAACAATATTATTATTATTATTATTATTATTATTATTATTATTATTATTATTATTATTATTATTATTATTATTATTTTTATTATTATTATTATTATTATTGTTAATATTATTATTATTATGATTCTGATTATTATTATTATTACTATTATTATTATTATTTTTAAAATAATTAATATTTTTATCAAAATTATCATTTTATTATTTTTATCATCATTATTATTATTTAAAGTATCATTAATATTAAAACCATCATTTTTATTAAAATTATCATTTTTAATAGAAATATCATTGTTATTATAAAATAACATTATTATTATCATTTTAGTATTATTATTAATTATCATTTTTAATGGAATTATTATCTTTATAAAATATTATGATTATCATTGTTAATATTAAAAAGTATCGTTATTATTATCATGAATAGAATTATCATTTATTATAATTAATATCATTATTAGTAAATATAAATATTGTTATTTTTATTAGTAGAATAATAATAATTATTAGTACAAAATAATACAACTTTTACTTATTATTGTTATTATCAATATTATTTTATTAAATAAATAAGTGATACAAAGATATTTTATTACATGTAATATAATTACATTAATAATACCTATCACTATATTTTTATGACATTAAATGAGCTTTATAAATTTTATTACTCAAGTTATATATAAAAGTATATTTTATTATATATAAATTTCTATATAAATTTTTATTAAAAAATGATTTATATTATTTACTCTAATAAAATCCGATAAATATATGTAAAACGACTATTTAAGTTATATTATAAATAGGTATAGATTTTGTAAATCATTTTGGGTCTAATTAACTTTTGTTGACTTTTGCATATCGATCTCGAGCATTAGGATTGTGATACACTATGACTTGACGTAAATTGGTAGACGGATATTGACCATTATATAAATATATATATACTTAATATAGGTTCGTGAATTCGAGGCCAACCTTGCACTTGTTCAATGACGACATGTGTATTTTTACTACGAAATACAGTATTGTGAGTTTTATTTACTCCCTTTTTAAATGTTTTTGCAATATATAATTTTGGGACTGAGAATTCATGCGCTGCTTTTATAAATATTTTACGAAATAGACATGATTAATCGAAACTACATTCTATGGTTGAATTATCGAATCGAATATCACCCTTTTTAGTCTGGTAATCTAAGAATTAGGGAATAGAAACCCTAATTGACGCGAATCCTAAAGATAGATCTATTGGACCTAACAAACCCCATCCAGGTTACGGATGCTTTAGTACTTCGATTTTATCATGTCCGATGAGAGTTCTGGAATGATGGGGATATTCTAGACGCGTTCTGTTAATGTCGATTACCAGGTATTCACCATATGAATGATTTTTATCTCTATGCAGTTTATGCGAAATTCCTGATATGAGATGGATTTTTAATTCGCGGGTTACGCGTGTTATTTTTTACTTGGTTTACGTGTACAATTAATTATATGAAATCTTGTGGTCTATTAAAATGATGGAAATGAATGTTTATGATAAACTAATGAACTCACCAACCTTTTGGTTGACACTTTAAAGCATGTTTATTCTCAGGTATTAAAGAAATCTTCCGTTGTGCAATAGCTCATTTTAGAGATGTAACTTGGAGTCATTCATGGCATATTTCGAAAGACGTTGCATTCGAGTCATTGAGTTCATCAAGATTATTATTAAGACAATTATAGTTGGATAGTGGATATTATGAAATGGTATGCATGCCTGTCAATTTTTGATGTAAAGAAAGTTTGTCTTTTAAAAATGAATGCAATGTTTGTAAAATGTATCATATAGAGGTCAAATACCTCGCGATGTAATCAACTATTATGAATCATTTATAATGTATATGAAACGGTCCCTTCAGCATCAATTAGGGTTTCTGTTCCCTAATTCTTAGATTTTAGACTAAAAAGGGTGATATTCGATTCGATAATCCAACCATAGAATGTAGTTTCGATTACTTGTGTCTATTTCGTAAAACTTTTATAAAAGCAGTGCATATATTCTCAGTCCCAAAAATATATATTGCAAAAGCATTTAAAAAGGGAGCAAATGAAACTCACAATACTGTATTTTGTAGTAAAAATACATATGACGTCATTGAACAGGTGCAAGGTTGGCCTTGGATTCACGAACCTATATTAATTATATATATTTATATGTTTGATCAATATCTGTCTAACAATTTAGGTCAAGTCGTAGTGTATCACAATCCTAATGCTCGAGACTAAATATGCAAAAGTCAACAAAAGTCATATTGACCAAAATGTCTTCCAAAATTTATACACGATTATTATATAGTTTAAATATAGTCATTTTATATATTTAAATATTTTTAACAGATTTTATTAAAGTAAATAATATAGTTCTTTTATTAATAAATAAAATTTTATATTAAAATTTATATAATAAAAATATACTTTTATATATCTTAAGTAATAAAATTTATAAAGTTCATTTAATATAATAAAAATAATATGATAGGTATTATTAATGTAATTATATTATACGTAGTAAAATATCTTTGTATCACATATTTATTTAATAAAATAATATTGATAATAATAATAATAATAATAATAAGTAAAAGTTGTATTATTTTGTAATAATTATTATTATTCTACTAATAAAAATAACAGTAATTATATTTTCTAAAAATGATAAAATGAAATTTTTTATTAATAATAGTACTAAAATGATAATAATAATTATGTTTCATATTAACAATGATATTTTTATTAAAAATAATAATTTTAGTAAAAATGATAGTTTTAATATTAATAATACTTTTAATAATAATAATAGTAAAATAATGAAAACTATATTTTTCCTTTAAATCAATATCTTACAATATCTTAATTTCATCATGATACTCATACCCATTATTTCCTAATCGCTTCGTTTAATAGCTTTTAGTCATCTTTTATATCGCGTTCGTATTAATAATAATAATAGTAATCATAATAATTAGATATTACTAATATTAGTTTTAATTATAATAATACTAATAATAATAATATTAATGATAATACTAATAACTATTTGAATGATAATAATAATAATAATAATAATAATAATAATAATAATAATAATAATAATAATACTAATTATAACCTTAACGATAATAACGATAATAATAATAATAAAAATAACAATAATATCTTTTATTCATAACGACAATGATAATAATAATAATAATAATAATAATAATAATAATAATAATAATAATAATAATAATAATAATAATAATTAAATTATAGCGACGATAATAACGACAATAATAATAATCATTTTTACAAAAATTCAATTGACTATAACTTCTAAACCGTTCATCGAAACCATTCGATATCTAAATGAAAAGTTCTCTAGCTTTCCAACGACATGCATATCATATACCTTATCTTAATAGCATATGTATTTAATTCAATATTCGACATAACCTATCTAACCACAATAACGAACGTATAAGCATGCATAATCCTATATACTCGAGCACTAGTGAGTGATACACTAATAATATATAAAAGTTAAGTTATGAGGGCTCACGTATCAATATTGAGATTCAATATTGCAGGAAAAGTACGTAGGCGCAACGGGGATGATAAACACTAGTTTGACTCACGAGCAATACTCCCGAACCATACCCATAACCTCCATAGCTATAACCCATAATTTTCTTAGCTCTATCCCGCTTTAAAAACAATTTTGAAATCACTCGGACATTACTCCGTCGTAATATTTTATGTATACTAATAATATCTTGAAATAATACGGAGCAAATATATATATGTAAATCGATTGAGAGAGTTTAGAGAAAAATATTTTCAAGTTTCTATGAAATAATGAAACCTATTGAATTCTATTTATAATAGATTTTTGAATTATTAAAGTGAATTATTAAAGTATGGATTATTAAAGTGAATTATTAAAGTATGAATTATTAAAGTGAATTATTAAAGTATGAATTATTAAAGTGAATTATTAAAGTATGAATTATTAAAGTGAAAGTAAAGTAAAAATAAAGTAAAGGTAAAGTTTAAGTATAGTAAAAGTATAAAACTATGTACGTATAATACGCGTATAAATATATATAATATTAATTTAAATCGTTATATATATTTAATAAAATAAAATATAAATATCGTTATCTTTATCATACTGGTTAAGTAATGAGTTGTCAAAAGTGGTTCTAGATATTTATAAAAGTTATATACGTTTTAATAATAAAGTTCTTTTTAAACTGAAAATGTTTTTGTACGTTTGAAATTAAATCAAATAAATATGATAATTTTGTTTTTCAAAACTAAATATATTTAAGAATCATTTTGTTTAAAGATTAAAATAATGGAAATCGTTATATCATAAAACGTTTTAGAAAAGTAGAACCATATATATTCATAATAGGTTTCAAGATTTTAAATTATAGTCTGTTGGTGAAGCATGAGATAAAGTCCAAAGGTTAAATAAACGTATGAAATAATCATAATGAAAAATGTCGAGTTACTTAATTTGTTGATATCCAACATCTAAATTATTTACACTCCATGTTCTTACTTTCACATTAAATAAAATATAAGTTAACATAGTTATCTTATCAAAGTCACGAGGAAAATATTATAAAACATGAATTGAAAATTAAACAGGAATTTCCACTAACCCTTGTCTAGTTCCCGTTAATTGACACATTTGTTCTTACTTATAAATCACTTTACCATTTTCCGAATGTTGTCAAAAAGAATAGATTTATTAAATCACAGTAGACCTCATAACATAGACTCGTAATCATATCACAATGTATCTGATAATTCAATCATTTAATATTATCTTTTAATTCCGTCGATAAATATATTAAACATATTTTGAAACAAATACATTTATGTAAAGTATTATACATCTAATACTTTGTTAATGTTTTCAATTAATATAACTATATTATATATACATATCTATATACACATAAATGTTCATAAATTGTCAAGCACAGTCAAAGGGTAATTGATTACATGAACACAATTCAAAGTTTTTGAGATTTCAACATTACAGACTTTGCTTATCGTGTCGGAAATATATAAAGATCAAGTTTAAATTTGTTCAGAAATTTCTGGGTTGTCATAGTACCTACCCGTTAAAGAAATTTCGTCCCGTAATTTGATTGGGATGCTCATAGCTGAAAATAAGTATGTTTTCATGACGCATACAAGCTGAAAATTTGATTTTTATCATCACCGAGTAACAATTTGCTTAAGTGAAGCGTACGAGTGAAGTTATTACAAAAGAGTGAAATGAGTAAGTGTAGATTTGTCATATCTTTTGACGTAGATAGGATTGATTTCTAGAGTTCAAGGGATTTGGAGAAAATCTTCGTAATAAGATTTGATTCTTCGGTAAATAAGGAAATTAGGATCCGTTTTAAATGCGATCATCTGTTTTGATTGCTTTGTCGGATATTTTACTATAAATTAACTTCTTCTGTTCCATTACTTTTACCACTCCTATACTCAATTCCCCAAATTCAAAAGATTGTGAAAATGCTTAATCCAGTTCTGATCCTTGTCCTTATCCTGACTATCACAACGATCATTCTCCTTTTCCAACTTCCACCGGAGGAATTGGTTTATTTCTACCTTTCCCTTGGGGTTATAGTGTTTTTAATTCTCCCGTGTCTTTATGTTGCTATAAACATTGATATACACGGTTTGTAGTTTAAGTGTTGTTATTGGGCTTTATATTCTCCCTTATATTTCGGAGCTCTTTGCCTTTTTATTCTCTTCTCGACTCTAAGTTAAGCGAATAATGGTCCAGAATTCGTTGGTATGGATTTCGAAATGAACATCGTTAATGTTCTAAGAAGAGAATTGTAATGGCACGATCTTGATTTGTCAAATTACCAGAATGCCTCGAAAAAGACCGAATCATCAAGAAATATTTTCTTGATATTTTAAAGGTTAAATTAAATACAAGAGTCGTGTAACATGGCACATGATGACGTTATGGTCTGTGAATCATCCTGTTACATTTAGAAACTCAGCATGACTTACTGTAATATAATCATGTTGATCAAGTGTCATTATATGATATTAATTCATGCTTCAGTTCCCAACACCACTTCAAAACATTCATATTTTAAACTTGAAGGTTTCAGAATTTAGAAACTAAAATAGTTTCTTTTATGATGTAACACAGATAGCGCGAAGAGATAACTAATTTCGGATAAGAATAGTTATGAAATATCTTCAGAAATATGGAGGATATTTATAATGAAAGATACGATGATATCTTAGAATTTTTAATATCGATGGATGATGATGAAGATTTGTCCGTAAAGGTTTAGAGTCAGGAGCAAGGTATTCGATAATAGCTTCAGCAGACACTGAATTATTTGGATTCTTTGAAGGCTGGTTTAGTCTTTGTGATTTATCCACAGCCTCCTTCATACTTTGCTCAATCCGTTTTCCAGTTCCAAAGCTTCTCTTTTTCTGAGCTTTGCCAACACACTATTCTTTATCATCAAACTTTTTACTATTAAGATCGTTTACAGTTTTTGCTGCTTCATCAGCATTTTTCCAATTTCGGAGAACAAGTTCTTCGTCTGGGGTGTTTTTCAGAAACTTCACATTCGAAGTATGTAACTCTTGGAGGTAGACGTTATATGTATATATAACTGCTGATGTAGTCATGCTGCGAGATTTCAAAATACTGATTGCTGATTTTCAATAATTGGTATGGCAATTCTTGTTACAAGGTACGGATGAGTATATGATAGGGTTCCAATAAATATAACGATTTTTCTGAAAATCAAAGATCATCGAAGTTGTTGGTAAGTTTATTGCTAATGTGGTGGAACATAAACGGTTCTCCGGTAATGATGGCGAAAGGGCAACGTATATATCAAGGTTATAATAAGGTTGTTTCGACTGAAAAAGTCGAAGTTGACTTGCTGGAGCTGTGACAAAACTGACTACTTTGGAGAGGAATTGAAAAGTTATTTTAGCTAATAAATGCCAAAGGGTCTGACACGGATACGTGTCAAACTATGACTTTGGTTTCGAGAGTTTCTCAGGTACATAACTGTGGTTAACATGTGGTTGGATCATCATCTCGATTGTTCATTATTTGAAGTGTCTGCAGGAATTTCGAAGGGTTTGAACACAGATTGAAGTCGTTAATATACATATGATGTTCTAGCACAGTTTTGAAGTCAAAATATAGCTTTGAAAGATGTAAGAATCTAAGAGTGATGTCTTCTGTTAAATCTTGACTTGAATTTTGATTTGTCAAAATCTGAATATGTAATCAAATTTGGGTGAGAATGGTTGTTTTGATTTCTATAAAAGAATGTATATTGTTGTGAAAGTAGTGAGTATAGTTGGTGATTGCTGAATAAGATTCGAAGAATGTAACATATTAATTGTGAATTTATATATCTCTCGGATATTACCTACCCGTTAAAAAAATTCACAATTATTATTTTGTACAAAAGAAATTTTATTACAGTCTTTATGAAAATATATATGTGTATATTTTCTTCAGATGTAACATAGATTTAATGAGTTAATATTAAATTAAACTCATTTGATTTACGGTTGAAACTAGAATTGAATAATCCCCAAAACTTTAGAAATTACATAACTTTTACGGAGTATTTCTTCAATGATATTGAAATTATGAATCAATACTTCATTATTTATTGATGCATGATGTTGGTGTTCGTGGAATTCTTGTGAACTTCGCAAGGTACGAATGATGTTATTTGAAAAGTTTCGAGTACATCGATGATGAAAGTGTAAAATCAAACATATATTTAAATAATACACTTGGTTTATTATGAGTTGGAATTTATTGAATTGAGACAGAAATTGTAGCTAACGATGGTTAAGTTGCGGACGAAGGACGTACCTCATTACATAATAGCTTAGTATGGAAAGATTTATTTTGATCTCAAAATTTATATATATATAAAATATACATATAATTTCTTCAGAGGGAGTGAGTTAATACTTCATAACTCGTTAATACAATATACGCGTTATTGATTCGTAATGATGTCCACAGTGATTCTTGAACTGACGGAGTTTGTGATGTTATAGGTGCTGCTGATTCTAATGACACTGACGGCACTGACTGTGATGATGATGCTACGGTACTGTTGATGTTGTTGGTAAAAAAAGTCTAGCTTATACATCACGCATCATTCTTGTCAGGATTTCTATTCTTCCTCCTATCATTTTGGTTCA
Organism: Rutidosis leptorrhynchoides; assembly: GCF_046630445.1. Lineage (NCBI taxonomy): Eukaryota > Viridiplantae > Streptophyta > Magnoliopsida > Asterales > Asteraceae > Rutidosis > Rutidosis leptorrhynchoides. The sequence goes on from NC_092335.1 coordinate 31,457,155, forward strand.
TTTATCTGATTTATGGTTAGGGCTAGAATAGATAATCTCTAAGACTTTGGAGGTTACCTAATCGCTTCGGAATGTTTCTCCAATAAAGTTATGAATCAATACTTCATCGTTTGTTGTTGTTGGTATTCCTTAGTATCTACAGAGCGTATGACATTGGTGCTCGTGGGGCAAATTGTAAAGTTGAGGTTTATGACACGATTGTTGTTGAGGGTGGTAATGGTACTGTTGGCGTTAATGATGGTGGTACTGGTTATGCTGCTGGTGCTGCTGCTGGTGTTTGTAAACTTTGCACCATATTCTCCAAGGCCACTACCCAAGCACGAAGCTCGTTGACTTCTTCTATTACACCGGGGTGATTGTCAGTTCGGACGAGCGGATAAATAAAATCTATAATTCAATGTAGTATATAATCGTGACGAGATACTCTGGAAATGAGAGAGAAGATGGTGTTTCGGACAGGTTCGTCGGTAAGTGCTTCAGGTTCTTCGCCAAGAGGACAATGTGGTGGATGGAAAGGATCGCCTTCTTCTTGTCTCCAATGATTAATGAGGCTACGAACCCATCCCCAATTCATCCAGAATAGATGATGGCTGATTGGTTGATCCATTCCAGTCACACTGCTTTCGGAGCTTGAGTGGGATTCCATTTCGGAATCTGAGGGACTTGAACTAATGACGAATTCCATTTCGTACGATTGAATAAAGGATTTTTCGATATAAAATGATTTTCCGGATATCGGGTGGTATTCTAATTATATAGAATATCTATATATATAGAGCAAAAGGTTTCGTAGATTACGGAGGAATTTACGGAATATGTCAGGCAAAGTTTACAGTAATAGATACGATAAGATATGATTTAGCAGATACGCTAAGATATAAATTTTGTCTATACACTATTCATGCAATCAATGCAGCAAGACGTGTCTAGACTAAGAATGATAAGCAGGTAATTTCCTAAGGATGATAAGTAGGTAATTTTCGACATAAAATGATAAGCAAAGCTTTTGACATGCAGACACGGTCGAAGTCTAGACTCACTAATGCATCCTAACGACTTATCAGTTAGACACACTAATGCAGACCTGGTTCGCTAAGACCACCGCTCTGATACCACATGAGACATGTGAGGACGCATCCCACTCAGTGCCTTCCCAGCTAACCACCTGGTGACCACCGAGCGTACCTCAGAGACACTGATTTTACAGCCCTGCCTCTCAACAAAGCCAACCATAATCAGACAGCGAAGAGTAAAAGCCAATGCTTCGTCACAGGTAACACTGTGAGCACCCCCTCTACAATTAAGCCAATTAAACAGCTTAAACCAGCTCTGATACCACATGAGACGACCCGCCCTAATCTATAAGGACGAATATAAAAACATATGATTACATTGTGAGGTATTTGACCTCTATATTATACATTTTACAAACATTGCATTCGTTTTTAAAAGACAAACTTTCTTTACATCTAAAGTTGACGGCATGCATACCATTTCATAATATATCCAACTATAATTGACTTAATAATAATCTTGATGAACTCAATGACTCGAATGCAACGTCTTTCGAAATATGTCATGACTGACTCCAAGTAATATCCTTAAAAAGAGCTAATGCACAGCGAAAGATTTCTTTAATACCTGGGAATAAACATGCTTTAAAGTATCAACCAAAAGGTTGGCGAGTTCATTAGTTTATCATAAACATTCATTTCCATCATTTTAATAGACCACGAGATTTCATATATTTATTTGTACACGTAACCCGAGTACAAAATAACACGCGTAACCCACGAATTAAAAATCCATCTCATATCAGCCATTTTGCATAAACTGCATAGAGATAAAAATCATTCATTTGGTGAACACCTGGTAATCGACATTAACAAAACGCGTCTAGAATATCCCCATCATTTCGGGACTCTCATCGGACATGATAAAATCGAAGTACTAAAGCATCCGTAACTCGGATGGGGTTTGTTAGGCCCAATAGATCTATCTTTAGGATTCACGTCAATTAGGGTTTCTGTTCCCTAATTCTTTGATTACAGACTAAAAAGGGTGATATTCGATTCGATAATCCAACCATAGAATGTAGTTTCGATTATTTGTGTCTATTTCGTAAAACTTTTATAAAAGCAGCGCATGTATTCTCAGTCCCAAAAATATATATTGCAAAAGCATTTAAAAAGGGAGCAAATGAAACTCACAATACTGTATTTTGTAGTAAAAATACATATGACGTCATTGAACAAGTGCAAGGTTGGCCTTGGATTCACGAACCTATATTAATTATATATATTTATATGTTTGATCAATAGCTGTCTAACAATTTAAGTTAAGTCGTAGTGTATCACAATCCTAATGCTCGAGACTAAATATGAAAAAGTCAACAAAAGTCATATTGACCAAAATGTCTTCCAAAATTTATACACGATTATTATATAGTTTAAATATAGTCGTTTTATATATTTAAATATTTTTAACATATTTTATTAAAGTAAATAATATAGTTCTTTTATTAATAAATAAAATTTTATATTAAAATTTATATAATAAAAATATACTTTTATATATCTTAAGTAATAAAATTTATAAAGTTCATTTAATATCATAAAAATAATATGATAGGTATTATTAATGTAATTATATTATACATAGTAAAATATCTTTGTATCACATATTTATTTGATAAAATAATATTGATAATAATAATAATAAGTAAAAGTTGTATTATTTTATAATAATTATTATTATTCTACTAATAAAAATAAAAATTATTATATTTTCTAAAAATGATAAAATGATAATTTTTGTTAATAATAGTACTAAAATGATAATAATAATGATGTTTCACAGTTACAATGATATTTTTATTAAAAACAATAATTTTAGTAAAAATGATAGTTTTAATATTAATAATACTTTTAATAATAATAATAGTAAAATAATGAAAACGATATTTTTCTTTTAAATCAATATCTTACAATATCTTAATTTCATCATGATACTCATACCCATTATTTCCTAATCGCTTCGTTTAATAGCTTTTAGTCATCTTTAATATCGCGTTCATATTAATAATAATAATAGTAATCATAATAATTAGATATTACTAATATTAGTTTTAATTATAATAATACTAATAATAATAATATTAATGATAATACTAATAACTATTTGAATGATAATAATAATAATAATAATTATAATAATACTAATAATAATAATATTAATGATAATACTAATACTAATAACTATTTGAATGATAATAATAATAATAATAATAATAATACTAATTATAACCTTAACGATAATAACGATAATAATAATAATAAAAATAACAATAATATCTTTTATTAATAACGACAATGATAATAATAATAATAATAATAATAATAATAATAAAAATAATAATAATAATAATAATAATAATAATAATAATAATAATAATAATAATAATAATAATAATAATAATAAAATTATAACGGCGATAATAACGACGATAATAATAATCATTTTTACAAAAATTCAATTGACTATAAGTTCTAAACCATTCATCGAAACCATTCGATATCTAAATGAAAAGTTCTCTAGCTTTCCAACGACATGCATATCATATACCTTATCTTAATAGCATATATATTTAATTCAAGATTCGACATAACCTATCTAATGACAATAACGAATGTATAAGCATGCATAATCCTATATACTCGAGCACTAGTCAGGGATACACTAATAATATATAAAAGTTAAGTTATGAGGGCTCACGTATCAATATTGAGATTCAATATTGCAGGAAAAGTACGTAGGCGCAACGGGGATGATAAACACTAGTTTGACTCATGAGCAATACTCCCGAACCATACCCATAACCTCCATAGCTATAACCCATAATTTCCTTAGCTCTATCCCGCTCGAAAAACAATTTCAAAATCACTCGGACAGCACTCCGTCGTAATATTTTATGTATACTAATAATATCTTGAAATAATACGGAGTAAATATATATATGTAAATCGATTGAGATAGTTTAGAGAAAAATATTTTCAAGTTTCTATGAAATAATGAAACCTATTGAATTCTATTTATAATAGATTTTTGAATTATTAAAGTGAATTATTAAAGTATGAATTATTAAAGTGAATTATTAAAGTATGAATTATTAAAGTGAATTATTAAAGTGAATTATTAAAGTATGAATTATTAAAGTGAATTATTAAAGTATGAATTATTAAAGTAAAAGTAAAGTAAAAATAAAGTAAAGGTAAAGTTTAAGTATAGTAAAAGTATAAAACTATGTACGTATAATACGCGTATAAATATATATAATATTAATTTAAATCGTTATATATATTTAATAAAATAAAATATAAATATCGTTATCTTTATCATACTGGTTAAGTAATGAGTTGTCAAAAGTGGTTCTAGATATTTATAAAAGTTATATACGTTTTAATAATAAAGTTCTTTTTAAACTGAAAACGTTTTTGTACGTTTGAAATTAAATCAAATAAATATGATAATTTTGTTTTCCAAAACTAAATATATTTAATAATCATTTTGTTTAAAGGTTAAAATAATGGAAATCGTTATATCATAAAACGTTTTAGAAAAGTAGAATCATATATTTTCATAATAGGTTTCAAGTTTTTAAATTACAGTCTGTTGGTGAAGCATGGGATAAAGTCCAAAGGTTAAATAAACGTATGAAAGAATCTTAATGAAAAATGTCGAGTTACTTAATTTGTTGATATCCAACATCTAAATTAGTTACACTCCATGTTCTTACTTTCACATTAAATAAAATGTAAGTTAACATAGTTATCTTATCAAAGTCACGAGGAAAATATTATAAAACATGAATTGAAAATTAAACAGGAATTTCCACTAACCCTTGTCTAGTTCCCGTTAATTGACACATTTGTTCTTACTTATAAATCACTTTATCATTTTCCGAATGTTGTCAAAAAGAATAGATTTCTTAAATCACAGTGGACCTCATAACATAGACCCGTAATCATATCACAATGTATCTGATAATTCGATGGTTTAATATTATCTTTTAATTCCGTCGATAAATATATTAAACATATTTTGAAACAAATACGTTTATGTAAAGTATTATACATCTAATACTTTGTTAATGTTTTCAATTAATATAACTATATTATATATACATATCTATATACACATAAATGTTCGTAAATCGTCAAGCACAGTCAAAGGGTAATTGATTACATGAACACAGTTCAAAGTTTTTGAGATTTCAACATTACAGACTTTGCTTATCGTGTCGGAAAAATGTAAAGATCAAGTTTAAATTTGTTCAGAAATTTCCGGGTTTTCACATATGATGTTGATGTTTGAGGTACTGAGTGTGATGTTGAGGCGTGAGATGCGGATGTTGTTGGTGGTGATGCTGATGCTGTTGGTGGTGATGCTGATGGTACTGGTGGTGAAAGCACTGCTGCTGGTGCTCGTAGGTTTTGCACCATATTTTCTAAAGCCACTACTCGAGCGCGAAGCTTGTTGACTTCTTCTATTATTCCGGGATGATTGGTGGTTCGGACAAGTGGATGAATAAGATCTAGAATTCTAGATATTATATATTTGTGACGGGATATCCTGGAAATGAGGGTGAAAATGGTGTTCTGAACGGGTTCGCCGGTAAGCGCTTAAGGTTCTTCGCCAATAGGGCAATGTGGTGGGTGAAAAGGATCACCTTCTTCACTTCTCCATTGATTAAGTAGACTACGAACCCACCCCCAATTCATCCATAAAAGGTGATGACTAATTGGTTGGTTCATTCCGGTTATGCTGCCATTGGAGCTCGAGGAATCAGTTGAGAAATCCATATTATGTGATCCGAATAAGGTTTGATATGAAATGAGTGTTGGATACTGAATGATATATTTGTCTACTCGAGTACGTATATATAGCAAAAATATTTCCGTAATTTACGGAGGAAATTTAGGAAAAGTGTTAGACAAAGTCTATTGAGATAGATATGATTTGCCTATACTTCATTTATGCAATAATTGCAGTATGACGTGTCTGGATTAAAAATGATAAGTATTTAATCAGATAAACTTTCGATTAAAGAATTTCAATTTGTAATGGCCTATTCAGGTCTAGGGGCTTGAGCTATAGGATCCTTTAAATCGGTAATCTAAACCCTTCCATTCTAGAGTTTCGTAGACGCCACCACTCAAGAAAGTTCAATGATCAAAAATAACGAGAAAATTTTTTTAAAAGTAATGAATATGAATAGTGATGACATTATGATCCTTTTGAGTTATCGAGAATCTTTATGAGTCAATATTGACATTTTCCGATTCGCAAATCAATGCACAAAGGCATAAGGCACATAGGTACGTGATATAACAAGGAGGTTATATACGTATGAGAATGAGTAGTAACAAATATAGAAATTTCAAAAATCATGGATGACATTTCATGTAAATACATACGTAATACATAAAACCATGATAGATGACATAGGAATGTCAAGAATTTCAGAAATCATGAATGACATCCCTCGGTTTCACCAACCGAGGTGATCTTATAAAGATAATGCGCGTGAGTTGTAGAATATTGTGAATCACAATCGGAGTTCCTCCCGAAGTGACAAAATAAAAGATATGTATATGTATGATGCAAGTAATAATGTTCTAAAGCTATAGGTTAGGCTGTAGGCTGGACTTTAATGCACCCTATAATCTGGGTTATCTATGAGAATTTCAGCCAGCATGTCATAGATGACCCACTCATCAAAATTTGGTTTTTATAAATTGGCCCGAAAAATTAAACGAGCGCGATCCGAGAAAAATACCGCTACACAAATTAAATACGCGAGAAGAATAATAATTCAAGAAATAAAACATAGGAATATTTTATTAACTCATATGACATCGGAATATCGTATTAAAATAATTTGGATTTGGAAATCTCGAAAGTCTAATCGTTGGTGTGGAAACCGAGATGATTCATCGAATAAAAACGTTATACGTAGGAACGTACAAATACATAGTCACACCTTTTTATTTAATAAATAATATAGGAATATTAGAATATAATTTAGTCACATAAAATGACTTCATAAAACCTTTCAATTTTTTGTAAGACTCATAATAACAAGTTTGCTTATCGAGTCGAAAGCATTCAATCATATAGAGAATTGACTTAAAAATAAGTTAAAATTTTCCGGCAAGAAATGGTAAGTAAAATTTAAAATAAGCACGTACGGCCAAAGTCCAGACTCACTAATGCATCCTAACAACTACCGGTTAGACACACTAATGCAAATTCTGGTTCGCTAAGACCAATGCTCTGATACCAACTGTAACACCCCGTCAAAATCCATTAACGACGATGTTAACTCTAGTCTCAGTGCTTGGCTTGACTTCTATGTAACAACAAAGTTCTACAGTGGAAGCAAAAAGTACCTGAGAATAAACATGCTAAAAGTGTCAACCAAAAGGTTGGTGAGTTCATAGGTTTATCTTAACTAATTATTTTGATAATAGTAATAGATCACAAGATTTCAGTTTCCATAAATATCCTTACACCGCAGTGTAATAAAAAGATTCTACAACCATGGGCACTTGGTATCAGCCTTAACGATAATAATATAATAATGAATACCCCTGATGTCTATAGAGCACCGAATCAAGTGCGAAAAATACCCTCGAAGTACTAAACATCCGTTGACTGCTAGCGCGACTAGCCCGAATGGGGTTGTCAAACCCGATAGATCTATCAATAGGATTCGCGCCTACGGTACAGAGACCAGTAGATTAAGTTACCAATCTAGGGAAATAATTTGTGATTCTAACCCACGTAGAATTAAGTTTAGTACTTGTATCTATTTTGTAAAACAGATATAAAACATTGCATGTATTCTCAGCCCAAAAATATATATAAAAAGGGAACTATGAAAACTCACGATACTGTATTTCGTATTTCGTAGTAATTATGCATATGAGCGGCACTGAACAAGTGCAGAGTTGACCTCGGATTCACGAACCTATATCAAGTATATATATTAATACATATACTCGTAATCGAATAAGTTTATATATGTTATTTCAATTGTTATATATTTTTGTATATATACTTTTATATATATTCTATATAAGTATTTATTTGATAAAATACTATTAATAATGTTAATGAATAAAGAGTTGTATTATTTTGTAATAATAATAATAATACTAGTAGTAAAAATGATAATAATCATAATAGTAGTAGTAATAATAATAATACTTAGAAATGATAATTTTTATTTAAAATGATAGTTTTAATAAAAATGTTAACTTTTATAATAATGATACTACTAATAATATTCTTAATGATAATATTGTATATATCGATAGATTTAAAAATAATGATACTGATGTCAATAATAATACCAATAATAATTATAATAATAGTAGTTTTTAATGAAAATAATAATAACAATAGTTCTTAATAATAATAAAAATACTCATGTTAACAATAAAATGATAATGAAAATAATAATTTTTCATAATAATAATAATCATGATATAAATAATAATAATTATAATGATAATACTAATAATTATAATGATAATACTAGTAATACTAATAATACTTTTAATACTAGTAACAATAATTATAATAACATTAGTAATAATAATAATAATAAAGATAATAATAATAATAATAATAATAATAATAATAATAATAATAATAATAATAATAATAATATAGAAATAGAAAACTACCTTGAAAAGCTTTTCTAAAAAAAAATGACCAAGACGAGACTCGAACCCGTGACCTCTCGCTAACCCGCAACACCTCATACCATCTCTCTATTACTACTTTTCTGATTTATGTCCCGAATTAATTGTATATAACCCAATAATAAAACTGTTTATATTTTATTCTTCTTCTTAAAAATTTACTCGATCCAAAAACAATTTCTTATTTGTTAATTATCAAAACGGTTTTTGGGATTTGAAGCAACATTAAACTAAAAAGAGATGTTTAAAAAAAAAAATGGAAACAGCACCTGCTGCTGTTCGTCGTGGCAAAAACAAAAAAAAATATTGATTTTTGATTTTAAGAACGTTTTGGCCAAAGTTTATAACACGAATTATGTTTAAAATTACTCCTAGAAACTTTATAAATCATCAATTTAACTATAAACATCGAGCAGAAATCGAATTTCAGGATGAACACATCCTTTGACTTTTTGAAATAAATCTTTGACTCGAAAATTCGAAGTGAATAAGTGGAATTGGAAGTTGCTATTTTACAGATAGTTTAAACAAAAGATTCCTAACACGAACACATTTATACATTTTGAAATACAATTTGAATTCGTGATTTTAAAAAAATGAACAATAAACAGAGGTTTACGGGCTTTAAAAAAATGATTTAATTTGCCCATTAGCAGAAGATAGAAGTTGTGTAATTTTTTTTTTAGTGATGATGGAAATATTAGAATGAATTGATTACACTGAAATTTGATCCAGTCTTATAGCAATAACGATCGGCAGAAAAACAAAAATAAAACCAGTAGGGGATATTTTTCTTTTAAAAAAAATAATCACGATCTCTTAATAAATTATAAAGCAGATTACAGATCTAGTTTAAAAATCAAAAGTAGTTCACAATTTTTAGAAAAATTAAAAGCAGATTAAAAAAATATATCTGTGTTCTGTTTTTGACTTTTTTTATATTAATATATATATTAATAATAATAATTTGATAATATTATTAATAATAATAAAAATAATTATATTAATATTAATAATACTAATAATAATAATAATAATAATAATAATAATAATAATAATAATAATAATAATAATAATAATAATAATAATGATATTACTAATACTAACAATATTGATAATAATAATTTTAACAATAAGAATAATAATGCTTTTAATATCATTAATACTAATAATAATAATAAAAAATGATAACTAATAATAATATTAGTAACAATAATAATACTTAAATACTAATACTAATGTTAATGATATATATTAAGTTAATCATATTAATCATAATAAATGATAAATAATAAAAATTTTGATAATAATAATAATATTACTAATATTGTTTGTCAATACTGATAATGATAATTGCAAATAATAATATTTAATGATAACTATAATATTAATGATAATAATTTCTATTGTTGTCATATAATAATAATGATTACAATAATAATAGATTGTAGTATTGATAAATATATTAATAGTATTGATAATAATGATATTAATCATTAATATAGTTTAAAAAGGATATTAATAATAATAATAATATGCGTAATTATTTACAAATAATTGTTCGTGAGTCGTCGGAACTAGTCGAAGTTAGGTTTAAATTTGATAGCAAATTTCCGAGTTGTCACAATCCGTGCGGTTACACAGACAGAGTAACTTACCAATAAATGCATATAATTGATTGTAATCCAAATAGTAAACATAATAAACCAATAATCAATCATCCAAAGTACTTACAATATCCATAACACTCACGAATATATCAAAATGAACTAGAGACTTACATTACGCACTAACAATATTAGAGTTTTTATTCATGTAACACGGCAATATAGTAATTTACTCAAATTATATCGTTTATTCAACATAATTAACAAACATCTATTTTTCATTTATAACAAATTTTATTCAGAGACTTTGAATCATTTAGTTACAGTAAATTCTTCAAAACTGTCAAGTATAATATTTCTATAGTGGCTGAGCCACATTTATATTTGGAACCTTTATATAAAAGTAAAAGTTACAAAGAGTAGTCTGCTGGCGTTTTAATACTACAATTTGAATAACATTATAACAATTTATCCCCAATAAAAAAAATAATCTAGAAACCCTTGCAACTTCGTGAACGCAAATTGCAACGTGAAGTCGATTTTTTTTTTTAGAAAAGCAAACAAGACTTCAACAATTTACCAACATAATAGATCTCGAAAGAAAAAAAAATTGAAAAAAACAGTGACTGTATCGGAGTTAAAAATCAAAATATATAACTTTTCAATATTTATAGCAATCTTATATTTTTAAGGTACTTTGGTGTATCTTCAAAAAATATAAATGTTAAAATATGGGGTACATAGTTAAATTTAGAGGTGACATGTACAATTTAAGAGTATTTTTTTTTTTTTTTTTTAAAAAAGTTCAAACTAGTGGTATCACAATACTCCATAACTTAATACTTAGATTTTCCAATGCCATAATGATATTTTTTATATGGGGTATTTTTTATTTGCGACAATATAATTTATCTCATATACAAGGGGCGTGTGCTAACATTTGTAATCGAATATATGAATATAGCCCAAAATTTCAAAAAGGCCCAAAATTTTGAAATGACCCAAAATTCAAATGCTCCATTATTTATACTCGTCTTTGTTATGGGGCTTAAGAGAAGAAAGGAAGTTACAACCCAAAACAAAAACTTTTTATTTGGTTCTTTCAAAAGTTTTGAAAAACCTGATATATATATAATGAAAATTTGATCGTTTACACAAGGGTGTTATAGATTAGTAAGACGACCCTCCTCGTATACTTATTTTCCACTCATTTCTCTACATCGTTAAGACTAATTATCTTGGTGTGTAGAATAAGATTGAGCACTAAGCTCGTATGTACAATCAGATTGAGCAAGTAACATAAATTAAATAATCTATGCGTCAAAGAACTAGGTAATAAAACTAAATGAAAATTATCTTGACGTCGTGGTTAACAAAGTAGTTGTAAGTTCGATTCCATGGAGGAATTTCCTATCTATAAGCCACGTTTTCATCTCGATGTTTTTATGTAGAGTCATAAGCCTTGTGAGTTGTGACTTAGGAGGACCCCATGTGTCGATACGTGATTTGAAAAAAAGATTCGATTGAGAAATCGGACAATAAGAACAAATTTCTACATAAATATGTCGCATCAAATTAAACATTGCAATTTGAAAATAAAAATTAAAGGTCGTATGATTATCTTACGACCTTCTAGTTAATTATAAGTTTTTATCTAGATGCTTCACTTTTTCTTTCTTCTTTAGCGGATATTTTTTGAAAATATAATCTTGAATCTTGATTGTAGTCCACCTTCCTTCACTATTTTTAATTAAATTGTGGAGCCGGTTTGATTTTTCATCAACAATTCACCATCATTTTCAACTTCTGTTGAAGCCATGAAAATCACGTTGGTAATAACATGTGAAATTTTGCACTTTCTAGTACACATAAATTAGTTAAAGATAAAACAACTCCGCGAGTCATTGTAGTTATAAGACAGTACTTAAATAATATTCATTGTTTGTAGTGTTGTAATTATCCTAATATTAGTCATTGTACATGTAACAGTCGATATATAGCAATACATAGCAAGAGTCAGTCAATGTAACTCTCCTTTAAAATAGCATATGTAGTTAGGAGAATCCCTGTAAATCAGATGTTATCTTGTAAACCTCCTGCAGGTATATAAGCAGAGGAATATCAATAAAACAGATCAAGGATTACACTCCTTTATGGTATCAGACGCCAAATAACCTTTCTCCTTACCTTATTTTTTCGTTTTTCCTTTTCCTCTGCACAACCTTCAACCTCAAAATCCAGCATCAAAATGTGTGACGCCCCGTACAAAACCATCGTGTACGATTCGTCAACAACAGGATCTTTACACGGTTAAGTACTACATGCTTTTTGAAAACCAGTTTGCATTCATAAAAGATAACGTTTACAAAAGATAACGTGACACAAAGTTCGTTACAAAGTCATTATTTGAAAATAACATAAACTACGAATGCAAAAGAAAAGTTCCATGATTGAGACATCTCTAAGATTATGCAGCGGAATTCTAGCACAGCAGGTCCTTAACAGCAAGTCTAAACAGCATGACAACAAGTCTAACAGCATGACAACAAGATACCTCTAAGCACCTGAGAAAACATGCTTAAAAACGTCAACAATAATGTTGGTGAGCTATAGTTTAAATTGTAACAGTAATATAAGATTGACCACGAGATTTCAATGTTTCAAAACAGTATGAATATGTATAACCGTGGGCACATGGTAACTAGACTTAACGTAAATATAAATATCACCCCCTAAAAGTACACCTGGCGAGTGCGTATGTCCTAGAAGTATTAAACACCCGTTAAATGCTAGCGCGACTAGCCCGAGTGGGGATGTCAAACCCTATGGATCCATATCTAAGATTCGCGTCTACCGGTTCCAAAAACCAATAGTTAAACGTTACCGTGCTAAGGGAAAAGTTTATGCCGTTATATAACCCACACATATGTAAAGTTTAAGTACTCGTCTCAATAAGTAAAACATAAAAAGGCGCATGTAATCTCAGTCCCAAAAATAGTAAAAAGTAGTAAAGGGGATGCTATAACTCACAGTGAATAAGCAATACAAGTCGATACGAAAGTGTGCAAGTAGTAAGTCGGTCCGAAAGGTCGTCAACCTAAATCAAAGGTTACTAGGTCAGTAGGTTGTCTTTATAAGTTCTATTAGTGCATAAAATAAGTTTAAGTGTCATCATCATCATCGTTTATCATCATAAAAGCTAAGTAAGTTTGACAAGAATAGAGATCGAAACAATAGGCTGACTTCGGTCAGATGCTACGACCTCTACGTAAATCGAACAGACGCGTAATCAGTGGCTATGGCTCCTGTAACGACCCGGATTTTTCCGATCATTTTATACCTATGAGATTAATATTTACATAAATTAAACCTTACCAACATGATAAGTAATCTAAATTGTTGAGATTTATGTTTTTAAAAAGAGTTTTACACAACGTTTGACCGTCCAATTTGACCGATGATATCACGAACTATATAACAAACGATAATTATACGTTTGTGTATATATATGTATTTATATATATATTTAACATGATCTAATAATGGTTTAACATCTCATTGTGTACTAATAACAATAAGTTATAAGTATACTTTGAGACTACTAACTTAAGTTTTCAAAATGATAACTATACGTAACGTTATTTGACATATATACCTTTAACCTATAATACTTATACAAGTATCGTATAAATATGTATTTAATCACTTTTAAAGGGCTTATATACATAAAACAATATAAGTATATTTACAAAAGATAGCTATATTTGAATTCTCGTTCCGTTTCCTCAAAATTTCTACACGTATACCTAGAGTATATGTACTAGTATCATACCCAGTTCCTATACGTATTTACTATTAGTATATACACATCACAATCACTTTATTAGCAGCCATGAGTCAGCCAATTTTGGATCTTAGCATGCATGATTAATCAATTTGGCATATTACAAGACTTTTGCACAATATTACAAATTTATACATCTTTTCACCACCATTTATACTCCATTCCAATTTCATTTTTACTACACATTTTCTCTAACCAAAAACACACTCTTAGGAACCTTAAGTGTTCTTCACAATCTCAGCAAATAACCATGAAGATCTAGCTTCAAAAACAAGCCTTAATCATCATAATAAATTCCTTACAAGAAAACTTCAATAATCCTTCCAAAAATACAAGTTTACTTCCAACCTTTTGATCCAACTCCACCACTCTTTTGGTTCTAGGATTTTTCTCATATTTTACAGTAACTTTGTCCAAGTAACTTGAGGTAGTAACCTTGTTCATAACCTTATTCGATTCATATTTATATAGCTATCTTTTTTTATGTTGTAAACTTTTAACAACAAGAACATAGTTTGAATGATTTCAAACTTGTTTGCAAACTAAATAGATCCTTCTAACTTAACTTTTAAAACACTTCAATACCTGTAATATATCATAATTATATGCTAACTTAACAAGATATAACTTGGTTTTACAAAGAACATCTTAAAAACTGAATCTACGTCGTCGGAGTGCAACCGGGGGCTGTTTTGGGTTGGATAATTAAAAACCATCTTAAGCTTTGAATTATAAGTTCATGTTCTGAAAAAATGATATTTCTTATGAATATGTTAACACATAAAAATTTCATGGTTTAACTCAAAGTGTAAGTATTTTTAGAAAAATGATCATTAAATGTTGTTTTTATGTTGGAAAATGATCACTTTCATAAGTTTCACCAAAGTTTGACCTATAACCTGTGATTTTGAATACAACCTAAGGTATTTTCAGTTCATATTCTTAAAATTTGACTCGATCCAAGGAAGTGGCAAGTTGAACCAACAAAAACGGAGTTGTAATGAAGAAACTACGACTAAAACAAGATCGGGTATCCGAAGCTAGTTTAGCTACGAAAATATTTGGAGAAAAATTAAATTAATCATACATTTCTAATTAATATGATATTTCATATATATTTACTTATGATTTGATTTTATATATTTTAGGACCACCCGTAAACAACATGAGAAGATTAATCATAAGACCTCATGATTGTACGCAACACGTCATTTGACAACACGGTACTTTATGTACGCAACACGTCACTTGACAACATGGTACCATGGGTCGAGATTAATTCTGATCAATACGAATACGATGGGGTCTTTATTTATTTTATTTAAGCAACTAATTGTGGACCACTAACATCGGACTGCTAACTACGGACTAAGAAAATACTAAAAGTATTAAAAGTATATATATATATATATATATATATATATATATATATATATATATATATATATATATATATATATATATATATATAACGATTACTTAAAAAGAAAATATGTTGATATATTATATATATGGTTAGGTTCGTGATATCTATCGGAGACCAAGTCGTGATAAATACCTTCAAGGCAAAAGTGAGTATATAGTCCCACTTTTAAACTCTAAATATTTCGGGATGAGAATAAATGCATTTTATGATTTACGTTATGGACACAAGTGATTAAAAATATATATTCTACGTTGAGTTGTACCACTGGCATACTTCCCTATAACTTGGAAACTATTATTTACATGAGGTATTATAAACGTGAATCCTGTTGATAGATCTATCGGGCCTGACAACCCCAACCGGACTGGACGACCAGTATTCAACGGTTGCACAGTACTTCGTTTCGGTGACTACACTTGGTACGGTATAGTAAGATTTCATAATAAAGGGAATATGCGAAGTTGATTAAATGTTAAGTATGGTTATCAAGTGCTCAACAACTTAGAATATTTTTTATTAAAAAGTTTATATATGAAATCTTGTGCTCTATATTTATAACGCTGCCGGCATTGAACCTATATCTCACCAACTTTATGTTGACGTATTAAGTATGTTTATTCTCAGGTGATAACTAAAAGCTTCCGCTGCAACATGTTGAATTTAAGCAAGATCTTGAGTATGCATATTTGTGTCAAAAATAAAACTGCATATCGGAGGATTTGTAATGTAAAATATGTTGGAAGTCGTATTGTTATTATCACATGTAAAGTTTGTAAGTCTAAGATTATCGCTAAACGATAATCATTATTAAGTTGTTTAAACCTTGTATTTGTAATAAAAGCTATGGTTTGTATTGTAAAAACGAATGCAGTTTTTGAAAAATGTCGCATATAGAGGTCAATACCTCGCGATGAATTCATATGTTATTGTATTCGTCCTTATGGTTAAGGTCGGGTTATGACAGCTCCGTATATGAGTCCCCTAGTTTCTGACCAATTTCCAGAACCAAGCTCGTCTTCGTTTGACCGTGGCGACGGTTTAAGTGCGAGTAGGTCAGAAATTTCAGCACAACGTTAATAGGGTATAATGACTTTCGGAAGGCCATAAATCCTAAACCGTAACTCGGATTAAGACAAGGTCTAAACGGAAAATCATCTACTCGAACCGAACTAACTGAAAATCAAATTTCCAGTAGCCCAGGTTGTCTGATCAGATACGAAAAACAGTAGGTAAGGTGCTCCGGTGGGGTTCTTAGTACTTGATGTTCATCACGGTTCTCATCCTTGATGCTTGTAGCTTCAAGTGTACAACTCGTTGATGGGTTAGCATCACCTTGACCAAGATTCCACCATCAACACACAATAAGTTAAGACCAAGTAAGAACACAACTCAATTAAGAGTCTTAGATGGATGATGAACCAAAGTTACATCATATCCTTAGTCTTAACACAATTACAAGTTCCATTTACAACTAAAGCTACAAACTTTACATCAATCAAACAAGTATGAACATAATCTAAGTCAAATGAGGTGATCGAACCCTAAGCTAGAGAGCTTGGATCCTTTTCACACAAGTTGCAAGGTTACAAAGCTAGAAAGCTTGAACCTTTAGTGTTCTTGAAGAACTTGAAGCATAAAGCTTAGATCTTTAAGTTATATGAAGACCATAAACACAAGTTTTGATCTTTATAACAAAATAATGAGATCATAAGTTAGAAAACTTAGATCCAACAAAAGATATGAAGATCCAAGCTAGAAAGCTTGCATCTTGGTTGTTCTTGAAGATCTTGAAGCATAAAGCTTGGATCTTTAAGTTACATGAAGATTACAAACACAAGTTTGAATCTTTTTAACAAAATAACAAGATTAAAGTTAAAAAAATATAGATCTACAAAGTGGGTGAAGATTCAAAGCTAGAAAGCTTGAATCTTCCATGTTCTTGAAGGATTCAAATTCATGTTTGAATCTACACGATATAATCAAGATCAAAAGCTAAAAAGTTTGATCTTTTAAAGAATGATGATGATCACGAAAAGGAAAGGAGAAGAAGAAGAAGAAGAAAAATCAAAAACTTACAAGTTTTAGAGTGAGAAAGACTAGAAAGGAAATAAGAGAGTAAGTGTGTGTGAAATACAAATGAGAGCAAGTGTTAAATGGATGGAATAAGGGTGGTATTTATAGGTGAATGGGGTGAGGGTGGAGTGAGTTGGTCGAAATTTGGAGGGGGGACAAGGGGACAAAAGTTTGCTTTTTGGTTAATGGTTGTCTAAAGTTGGTGCTTATGTTAGGATCCCATGCAACATTAAGGATAATACTTGACACAAATGCTAGCATGTTCCCTCTAATAAATGGGCATTTGTCTTACTTATTATTGGGTCACTAGTAATTAATAAGTGGGCTAAATAAATGGGCTACTAGCTAGAGTAGGGTGGGCTTAAGTCCAACAAGGTATGCTAGCATGTTCCCTGTATTCGCAATTTTACACGATATGACCAACGGCATGTCATTCATTTCGCGACTTTGCTCAAATGGAAATGTAATGGGCGCGAATTACCATTTTTCAAACATTTCTACTGCTTTTCGCTTTTTAAATCCTTTTTTTCTTATGCATTGTGCTTATTATTCTCGCATCTTGTTCTTTGTTCAGTTTTGCTGGCGAGCTTTCGCATACACAAGCTTTATGCGCTTTACGCACTTTCAAATTCTCATTTACAACTTTCTTAGTAAACAAAAGCTTTTGTTGCTTCGTCATTTCGCTTTTCTCGCAACTGCTGTTGCACAAATTACTTATTCCTGCAATATAAGACAGAAAACAACACGATTAGAATTAAAAAATGAGTTGAGTAGCTCGATTAAAATGAACGCGAATTTCTCATTTCAATTCTATTCGAGTCCCACGGATGGCGCCAATTGATCAATCCTAGATTATCCAATTACGGTTAATCAAGGATTGAGTGCAATGAGGGGGTATAATGGATGTCGATTATGGTTTTGGGACCTTATTGTCATATTTCGTTAAGTGCTAAACGATCAACAACCATATCCCGGTCTTCGTAAATTACCTTAACCAAATAATGATTTAGTCTCGGGCAAAGTCACGAGAGAAATCAATATGGCTAGGGCAACCCTTCCAGAATCAACAACCTTAAATGAGAGGCCAAGCTCCCTATTTATAGGTCCAGGAGTTACGCGGAAGTAAGACTATGCGGGCACTTAGGCATTCCGCACAAATACTGCGAGAAGCCTTCGCACTCTTTAATGTTCTGCGCAATCCTACCGCATTCACACCGTGGTTCAGTTGTCTTGTGCTTTCGCCTTCAAATGGCCTTTCGCACTAAAAATATATACATATACATAAGTATGTATATGATCAAGTCCCCCCAGTTTATTGTGTTACATTTTCGCAGAAAAAGTAAGACAATAAACTCTTAAAAAGGAAAAAGTTATAGTTTGTCCTTTTATGCATACGATGCATGCACTGCAGTGAGGCATAAAAGTGTTATTATTTTTAACAATGGCTATTGTTGTATTTGCTGAGTTTTTTATCTGCGTATATAGCCGTTAAGGGATTATACCGTTGAAATTATATTTTCCTCCATACATATAGAAGTGGATTATCATTTTTTTTTCATCATACTTTCTCTCTCCGTTATATTAATTCATTGACACAAACAACTTTCACATTTACTCATCATCATCATCATCATGAGGGTTTCTGAAATCGAAAAGAAAGATGACACAAAAGCATTTCTCGCAGAGAGGCTTAAGAGCCCCGAGTCAAAATCATCATCAAAGGCTGCACAAAAATCTCCTACCACCAGCGCTCAACAAACAACAAGGACTCCCAGCAAACGACCCGCTACCTCTCCACTTACAGGATCCGCGAAGAGGTTTACGCGGTCTAGCTCAGTTGTTCCACCTGTATCTGAGACTGGTAATGCTTATCGTCACATATTATAATTTGTATTTCCAATAACACCTATAGTGTTCTCTCATTTTAATATTTCTTCCTTCGTTTATATTCCTTATACATGTTGCAGCAGAGACATCCATTACTCCACCACCATCTACACAGGCTAGTTCTCCACCAACCTTCGACTTATCCAAATATGAAGATATCTGGCGCACTCCTCCCAGCGCAATAAAGTCAATCAAAATAGATGGCCTGCAGGGTTATCTATGCGCCTCTCTAGAAGCTGCACTGGACCAAAGGCAACATATGAAGCTTGCCCTTCCCCATGATCTACGCTCTGAACTTAGCAAACTTTCATACAGCGACTCATTCAACTATTTCGCGTAGAACTTCTATATGACACTTGCATCTGCATATGATGCAATGTCCCGACAAGAGAAGTTTTTTGAAGTTTTGAAGAAAGAACAAACCAAGCACGCAATCACACAGTCCCAACTCTCTTCCATCACCATGGAATTGCAAACAACAAAAAATTCCGTGGATGATTTAAAAAAGCAACTGTTCGAAAAAGCAATTCAAATGGACAACCTTCAAGTCACGCATGATACAATGAAAAACAAACTCTTGCAAACCCAAACTGAACTAACCGCAGCCTTATTCGCAAAAGCAACCACGGAATCTAGCTTTGCGAAACTCCGCGAACATTTGCCTGAACTTGGGCAAAAAATCATGGATTCTACGGACGTTTCGCAGAAATTTGATACTTATGTGACTGCGCTACAACAACTTGAGCGAGTAAAATTTCTTCAGGAGGTTGGCAAGATTGCTGTTCTTCCGGAGCCAATGCTGGAGTATATTGAGAAATTAATCTGCCCTATCAAAGAGGCAGAAGATATGGTCGCATTGGCTAGGGAAGGAATCCGCGTTATCCCTATTCCAAAATTAGAAGCTATAAGTCAAAACAAGGATGCTCCCGTCGAAGACATCATTAGTTTAGACTTAACTACCAAGGAATAGGTTTTCGCATTATGTAAGCGCTTTTATAAGCGCGTTTTAATGATATGATTTGCTGTACCTTCCGCGAAACTTATAATAAAATTTTATTTATCAATTGCAATTGCCTTTATTTATATAGGGCTTTGATTATATCATTCATAATTACTAGCATTGTCCTTTGCAATTTCATTGTTTATTATTGTGCACATAACAAACAACTACTTTATGCGTAACAACCTGTATGCACGTGCTATTCTGCACATTATGAATCTTCTAAGTCCGCTGAAACGATCCTTAGGCAAAAATTTGTGTTTATTGCGAAGCATCCAAGTATGGCTAGATCTAATACTTTAGGAGAAAGTTAACAAACTGAATTCCTTTCGCATACACGTCAAATTGTGTTCATTTAGCATCAAGTGGTCTTCTCCATCACTTGTTTGATTTCAATTATGGTTGTATTAAACGCGTTGTATTTTGAAATTACGCATAGACATACAATCATTATGATGAACAAAAATCTTTAGTTTTATTCATTTTACACAATATTGTAAACTTACTTGCTACACACATTAACATGAATCACTAGAATGCACATAAAATTTTGCATACTTTTGTTATTTACATATAATATCATTTCAACAAAGTAGCATGCCACGCGTTAGGTATATTGCGCCCTTCAATGTCTTGGAGTTTATAAGAGCCTGCTGCATTAATTCCCACTATCTGGTATGGTCCCTCTCAATTGGGTCCCAACTTCCCTTGTTTCTCAGCACGACTTGCTTCATTATTACGCAAAACCTATTCTCCAACATCAAAGGCTAACGCGCGCACCTTCTTGTTATAATACTTAGCAATTTGCTGCTTATTATTTTCCTTACATATTGCGGCCATAAGCCTACGTTCTTCAATGAAATTTAGATTTTCACAAATGCCTTCCGCATTCGCACTTTCATCAAAATTAGCAACTCTGTGCGTTTCAACAAAGATTTCTGCGGGGATCATTGCTTCGGAACCATATACTAGGCTAAAAGGTGTTTCGCCTGTACTTTTCTTGAAAGTAGTGCGATGAGCCCATAGTACATTTGAAAGTTCATCAACCCATCCATTCCGCTTTTCATTCAAACGTTTTTTAATACCGCTAACAATGTTGCGGTTAGTGACTTTGCACAATCCATTTGCTTGCGGATGTGCCACATATGTGAATCTTTGAATTATATTTAGTTCCGCACACCAACTTAAAAATGGATCTTTTGCAATCTGCGCTCCATTATCACTTACAAGTTCCCGCGGAATACCAAATCTACATACAATGTATTCCCATGCAAAATTCCGCACTTGCACTCCAGTTATTGTGCGTAAGGCCTTTGCCTCCACCCATTTAGTGAAATAATCAATAGCTACAATCAGGAACTTTACATTTCCTGCACCTGGTGGAAAGGGTCCCACAATATCGATGGCCCATTTATAAAATGGCCATGGTGAATCAATTGGAATCATATCATGTCGTGGTTTGCGATTCTGCGGTGCATGTCTTTGACAACTTTTACACCGCTTAACAATTTGCGCAACATCACGATATAGAGTAGGCCAGAAATAGCCCATACGCATTATCTTGCCAGCAATAGTTTTATATCCTGAGTGAAGAGCACAAGATCCACTATGCACCTCTTCAACAATGGTTGCATCTTCTGCGGGTCCCACACACCGCATTAATGGTCCCTAATATGATTTACGATATAACACATTATTTTCAAGTACATACATGGGTGCTCTTTCGCGTACCAAACGAGCCTCCTTTTTATCTTCTGGCAACGTACCATTTCGCAGATAATTGACAATAGGATCCATCCAATTTGGTCCAACTTCTTCTATAACCGCAACAAATAAATTTCCATCAATGGACTTATTAGAAAGTTCTTCCACCCACACCTGTTTTTGAAAGTGCAAAAACGCTAATGCAGCAAGTTTGCTTAACGCGTCTGCTTTTTTATTTTGACTTCTCGACACTTGTGATAATTCAAAGAACTCAAACTTTTCTGCAAATTCCTTTACAAGTTTCAAATACTTCTGCATGGACAACTCATGTGCTTCAAAAGAGCCATTGAATTGATTTGCCACCAGTTGTGAATCAACATATGCGCGCAGCTGCGTTATATTCATCTTACGTGCCAAATTCAATCCCGCAAGCAACGCTTCATATTCAGCCTCATTGTTTGTCACATCAAAATTAAAGCGCAGTGCGTACGTGTGCTCTTCGCCACTTGAATTTGTTAACACAAGCCCCGCACCTGCCCCTTCAATACATGAGGCACCATCTGTATATAAATCCCAGATCTCATGCAAAGGTGGCGTTAATTGCGTTCTTTCATGGATCACCTCTAATTCACCCGTCATTTCTGCGAGGTAATCTGCCAAAACTTGCCCCTTTACGGATGTACGCGGTATATATGATATTTCAAATGCTCCAAGCTCAATCGCCCATTAGGCAAGTCTTCCAGATACCGCAGGTTTGTTCAACACATTTTTAACCGGCAAATTAGTTAAAACATGTATTGGATGACCTTGAAAGTATCTGCACAATCGCCGTGAAGTTAAAACTAACGCATAAATAAATTTTTCTATCGGCGCATAATTTATTTCACTTCCCGCAAGTGCCTTGCTAACAAAATAGACTGGCTTTTGAACTTTATTCCTTTCCGCGATAAGTACTGAGCCAAATGCTTCATTCGCGACCGAAATGTAAAGATATAATATTTCACCATCAACAGGCGCAATCAATGTAGGTAATGCAGCAAGCAATTGCTTCATTTCTTGAAATGCCTTATCAGCCTCTTCAGTCCATACAAAGTTCTTCTGCTTTAAACATCCTTTAAGAGTGTGAAAGAAAGGCAACTGTCGTTCCGCGGCCTTCGACAGAAATCTAGTTAAAGCCGCAATTTTTCCAGTTAGACTTTGCACTTCTTTAACGGTTTTAGGCGCAGTCATGTTTTCAATTACGGCAATTTTCTTAGGATTTGCTTGTATGCCCTGCTCAGTGACATAGTATCCCAGAAACTTGCCTTCCCTTTCTCGGAAACTGCACTTAGACGGATTCAACTTCATGTTTATTTTCCGCAAACTTTCAAATGTTTCTTGCATATCTACCAAAATACTTTCTTGCGTTTTACTTTTTATAACAAGGTCATCAACATAAGCTTCCAGATTGCGGCCTATCTGACCTTCAAATGCTTTATCAATTAACCGCTGATAAGTGGCTCCCGCATTCTTTAAACCAAAAGGCATTTTGATATAACAATAAATGCCTTTTCCAGTATGGAATGCGGTTTTATCTTCATCTTCCAACGCCATTGGTATTTGATGGTATCCTTTTGCGGCATCCAAAAAGCATTTGTAAGGATAATCATGCAAAGATTCCACTTTAAGATCAATTTCAGGAAGTGGATAGTTGTCCTTCGGACAAGCTTTATTTATGTCCTTGAAATCTATACAAATCCTCCACGAACCATCTGGTTTTTTTTACCAAAACAGGATTTGCAACCCATGTTTGATATTTTACTTCGCGCAATATTCCTGCATTGACCAATTTAGCAACTTTCGCAGACAACCACTTCATGCGGTCTAGAGCCATTCCTCCGCGCTTTTGTACAATAGGTTTTAACGCAAGATTGGCATTTAATCTATGCTCTGCAATGTTACGCAGAACTCCGGTCATATCTTGCTCACTCCAAGCAAATACATCCATATACGCGACCAGCAACTGCACAATATTCTTTCTTATTTCTGCATTCAACTTGGTCCCAATTTTAATTTTTTGATCAACATACTTAGGATTTATAACAACCATATTATCATCTTCAATTTTATGCGGAACAATTGCATCTTTCGTGCTTATAGCCGCACAAATTGATGGCATAGCCATAGAATTTATCGTTGCCACACCCTTGCAGGTAGTAAATTTGACCATTCCGTGTATTGTTGATGGCACTATGCCAAGCCTCTGCAATGCAGATCTTCCCAATAACATGTTATAAAGCGAAGCAGCGCATATAACATAAAAATCTAACCGCGCTTGCCTTGTCAATTTTTCCTCTGTTTCATCACACAATTCAATTTCTAAGGATAATTGCCCCATAGGCCAAGCAGATTCACCCGCAAAACCAGATAAAGATATCGCGGTCGGTTTTAGTTCCACCTTGATGCATTCTGGCAATTGGCGAAAACATTGCTCGTATATCAAATCAATACTACTGCCTGTATTCGCAATTTTACACGATATGACTAACGGCATGTCATTCATTTCGAGACTTTGCTCAAGTGGAAATGTAATGGGCGCGAATTGCCATTTTTCAAACATTTCTACTGCTTTTCTCTTTTTAAATCCTTTTTTTCTTATGTATTGTGTTTATTATTCTCGCATCTTGTTCTTTGTTCAGTTTTGCTGGCGAGCTTTCGCATACACAAGCTTTATGCGCTTTACGCACTTTCAAATTCTCATTTACAACTTTCTTAGTAAACGAAAGCTTTTGTTGCTTCGTCATTTCGCTTTTCTCGCAACTGCTGTTGCACAAATTACTTATTCCTGCAATATAAGACAGAAAACAACACGATTAGAATTAAAAAATGAGTTGAGTAGCTCGATTAAAACGAAGGCGAATTTCTCATTTCAATTCTATTCGAGTCCCACGGATGGTGCCAATTGATCAATCCTAGATTATCCAATTACGGTTAATCAAGGATTGATTGCAATGAGGGGGTATAATGGATGTCGATTATGGTTTTGGGACCTTATTGTCATATTTCGTTAAGTGCTAAACGATCAACAACCATGTCTCGGTCTTCGTAAATTACCTTAACCAAATAATGATTTAGTCTCGGGCAAAGTCACGAGAGAAATCAATATGGCTAGGGCAACCCTTCCAGAATCAACAACCTTAAATGAGAGGCCAAGCTCCCTATTTATAGGTCCAGGAGTTACGCGGAAGTAAGACTATGCGGGCACTTAGGCATTCCGCACAAATACTGTGAGAAGTCTTCGCACTCTTTAATGTTCTGCGCAATCCTACCGCATTTACACCGCGGTTCAGTTGTCTTATGATTTCACCTTCAAATGGCCTTTCGTACTAAAAATATATACATATACATAAGTATGTATATGATCACAAGACACTTCTTCAAATTTGATACGTGGAAGGTAGGATGAACTGTGCTTAATTGAGTTGGAAGATCCAGACGATAAGCTACGGGTCCAACACGTTCCAAAACTTCGAAAGGGCCAATGTATCGCGGGTTTAACTTTCCGTGCTTTCCAAATCGGATCACACCATTCCAAGGTGCAACTTTCAACATCACACGGTCACCCACGTTGAATTCGAAGTCTTTACATTTAAGATCAGCATAACTCTTTTGGCCATCACGGGCCGTCTTAAGTCTCGCTTGAATCTGGGTAATCTTCTCCATCATTTCATGGACTATTTCGGGTCCGGTGATTTGCACTTCGCCTAACTCGGCCCAACAAATAGGAGAACGGCACTTGCGGCCATACAACGCTTCAAAAGGTGCGGCATTAATACTCGAGTGATAACTGTTGTTGTAAGAGAATTCGGCTAAAGGCAAATGCCTTTCCCAAGACTTTCCAAAGTCAATAACACAGGCATGCAACATGTCCTCTAAAGTCTAAATCATTCATTCGCTCTAACCGTCGGTCTGCGGGTGATATGCAATGCTCATGTCGAGACGAGTTCCCAAGGCTTCTTGCAAAGAACGCCAGAATCTGGAAGCAAAATGGGGATCTCGATCTGAGATAATCGATAAGGGTACACCATGACGAGACACAACTTCTTTGATGTACAGTTGAGAAAGTCTCTCCATTGTATTTGTTTCCTTCATCGCTAGGAATTGAGTAGATTTGGTAAGATGGTCAACGATAACCCAGATTGTATCGTATCTGCCCACCATCTTTGGTAGCTTCGTGATGAAGTCCATCGTAATTGCTTCCCATTTCCATTGTGGGATTTTCGGTTGTTGAAGTAATCCAGATGGCCTCTGATGTTCAGCCTTAACCTTCGAACAAGTCAAACACCTCCCAACATAAGTTGCAACATCCTTCTTAAGATTTGGCCACCAATACTGTTTCTTAAGATCGTGGTACATTTTGCCGGCTCCTGGATGAATCGAATATCTCGACTTGTGGGCTTCATCAAGTATAAGGCTTCGTAAATCTCCATAACGAGGTACCCAAATTCTTCCAGCATAACATCGGAGTCCAGACTCCTTAACCTCGAATTTAGAGACGAGAATGTTTAAGTATTCACAGGATATGTTCTCCTCTTTGAGAGCCTCTTCTTGGGCTACTCGGATCTGGCTGTTGAGGTTCAAATGAATGGTGATGTTCAGAGCCCGAACACGAAGAGGTACCGTTCTCTCCTTTCGACTCAGAGCGTCGGCTAGAACATTGGCTTTGCCAGGATGGTAACGGAGTTCACAATCATAGTCGTTCAGCGCCTCGATCCATCGACGTTGTCTCATATTCAGCTGTTTCTAATCAAAGATGTGCTGGAGGCTTTTGTGATCGGTGAATATGGTACTCTTTGTCCCATAAAGATAGTGTCTCCACAACTTCAAAGTGAAGACAACGGATCCAAGTTCGAGATCATGGATAGTGTAGTTTTGCTCGTGTATCTTCAGTTGACGAGAAGCATAAGCAATGACCTTCATTCTTTGCATTAATACGCAACCAAAACCATTCTTCGAAGCATCGCAGTACACAACGAAGTCATCACTGCCTTTAGGAAGCGACAAGATAGGTGCGGTGGTTAACTTCTGCTTCAGGGTTTGAAATGCTGATTCTTGTTCGTTTTCCTAAACGAACTTCTTCCCTTTATGAGTCAGTGCGGTCAAAGGACGCGCAATCAATGAAAAACCTTCAATAAATCTCCGGTAATAACCGGCAAGGCCTAGAAATTGGTGGATGTGAGTTGGAGTAGTGGGTGTCTCCCACTTGCTGATAGCCTCAATCTTTGCGGGATCAACTTTGATACCTTGATCACTCACAATATGACCCAGAAATTGGACTTCCTTCAACCAAAATTTACACTTGGAGAATTTGGCATAAAGTTGCTCTTGTCTCAAGAGTTCCAACACTAGTCGAAGATGTTGCTCATGTTCTTCTTCGCCCTTAGAGAAGATGAGGATATCATCTATGAAGACGATAACAAACTTATCCAGGTATGGCTTGCATACACGATTCATGAGGTCCATGAATACAGCGGGTACGTTGGTTAAACCGAACGGCATCACGAGAAACTCATAATGACCATAGCGGGTTCTGAACTTAGTCTTTATCACATCACTCTCCTTCACCCTCAACTGGTGATAACCGGATCGCAAATCGATCTTAGAGTAAATGCTTGATCCTTGCAGCTGATCAAAAAGATCGTCAATTCGGGGAAGAGGATATCGGTTCTTGATCATCAATTTGTTGAGTTCGTGGTAGTCGATACACATGCAGAAGGATCCGTCCTTCTTCTTCACAAATAAAAAGGTGCGTCCCAAGGCGACGAGCTCGGTTGGATAAACCCTCGGTCGAGCAATTCCTGCAGTTGACTCTGTAACTCTTGCAGTTCAGAAGGTGCTAGTCGATAAGGTGCGCGAGCTACGAGTGCAGCTCCCGGCACTAGATTGATCTGGAACTCCACGGCTCTCGGTAGCGGTAATCCAGGCAGTTCTTCCAGAAAGACGTCAGGGAATTCATTCACGATTCGCACATCATTCACGCTCTTCTCTTCTGTTTCTAAAGCCTTCACGTGTGCTAAAACAGCAAGACGTCCTTTCTTCATGATCTTTTGCGCTTTCATATAACTAATGAGGTTCAACTCCGAGTTACATCTCTCTCCGTATATAACCAGTAGCTCACCGTCTCCTTGTGGTATACGAAGAGCTTTATCTCTACAGATAATGTCGGCCCTCACTTTAGTCAACTAGTCCATGCCGACAATCACGCCAAAGCTTCCCAATTTGATGGGTATCAAGTCAATTACGAAATCCACACCAGCTATGTTGATAATAGCTCCTCGGCCAATTTGGTCGACTTTCTCAAGTTTCCCATTGGCTACCTCAACTAGCATACTCTCCTCTAAAGGCACTAACAACCAATCTATCTTAGAGCAAAAGTGTCTACAAACATAGCTCCTATCGGCACCAGTATCAAATAGGACAGAAGCTGATTGTTGATAGTGAATATACCTGTAACCAAGTCGGGGTTCTCACGGTCATCCCTTGCGTTTACATTGAAAGCTCTTCCACGCTGGGGTTCGCCGTCCTTTCGCTTGTTGGGACACTCATTCCTGAAGTGGCCCTGTTGTCCATACTCATAACACTTTCTTGGTCCATTGGGGTTGGTCCTCACAGCTGGGATGGGAATCTTGCAGTCCTTGCCAATATGCCCGGTCCTTTTGCACTTTTTACAGACCACGTTACAGTACCCGGTAAGGTGCTTATAGCACCGCTTGCACTGCGGTAGACTACCCTTGTAGTTGGGGTTCGAGCTGGTATTCGGGTTGGGGTTCCTTTCGTCGTTATGCCTCTCAGTGGGGGTTTGATCATAGACTCTCCCCTTTTTGTTGTCCCACTTACGCTTCTCACCGCTGGCTCCTGATTCGGATTTTGCCTTTTCCAATTCCTTGCTGATAATTTGGTTCATAAGGGTTTGCTCCATGCGCATAGCTGCCGGGACGTTGGGTGGATTAGAAGAGGTGACATTTCCTTGAATGGACTTGGGAAGTCCCCACAAGTATCCCTCCATTCTCTTAAATTCCGGGATAACCATCGTGGGACACATCATCGCCAATTCCAGATACCTACGGTTGTAACCATCAAGATCGTTTCCCACAACCTTCAACTCCCAGAACTCAGCCTCCATTTTCTGTATCTCTGCTCTGGGACAGTACTCTTCGATCAGGGCTCCCTTAAATTCTTCCCACGGAGTGGCATAAGCCTCGTCAATACCCTTAGCTTGAGCCAGTGTGTTCCACCAGGTTAGGGCGCCGTCCGACAGCGTACAGGAGGCATACTTGGTTTTGTTCGCCTCTGAGCAGTTGCTTACACGGAACACAGCTTCTAATTTCTCAAACCACCTAGTCAGACCAACTGGCCCCTCAGTACCGCTAAAGTTGTGGGGCTTGCAGCTTTGAAACTCTTTGTATGTGCACCCGTTACGAATGGGCTGGTTAACTGGTGGAGCTGGGGTGTTGATTTCCACAATAGCTGCGGCTACTCTTTCAGCAATCATTTCCTCAATTTGTGCTGCTATGGGCGCTGCTCTTCTGTTTGCCATTGCTCTTCTAAACAGAAATTTTGACTTAAGTCAAAATCCAGCATTTAAAATAATAATGTGGTATAAGGCAACCAACATGGAACCAACGCAACACATGTTAACTAAGCAATGCAACTAGATACAGATACCACAGAAACATCATACAGTAACATAATTAGAACACCGTACAAAAAGTAAACAACACTAAGTTCCATTCATTAATAATAAGTTGCATATATCCGCATAAGTTCGTACAGTATATGAGTAAAAGATGAAACTACAACGAGATTACATAATGAAATCTACTACAATGCCCTATGGTGACGGTGGGTGAAGGTTGTCCATTACGTGGGACATCTGGTCCTCGAGCTCAGTTACCCGAGCACGGAGGATCTCCACTTCCCTCGTCCGTTCCTCGATGGAGGGAGATGGTGGGGCAGGCGGTGCAGTCGGTACAGGTGGTGCAGATGGTGCCGATGGTCCGGTGCCAGAAGTAGATGGTGCGCAACGGTAAGCCTTACGCACAAATGGATCGGCAGGATACGGCATAACCCGCTTACAGGCGGTGACCCTAGTCTTCAGTCCATGTGCGCTAAAGAATGGTCGACCTCCGTTAATCCCTGGAATAACGGTACCATCGAAACGATACCGCTTCTTCGGCGGGGTGGAGGGTGGCTGCACGGGTGCCTCTTCGGGGTCCTCGTCGGAATCATCGTCACTGGAATCGTCGGAGGATGAGTCATCGGATGGTGAGTCATCGAAAACAGCTGGAGGTGGCAGTGCTTGGCAGCCGGTAGTCATAATTGTGACAACCCGGAAATTTTTCCAACCAAATTTAAACTTTAATTTTTATGTGTTTCTGACACGATAAGCAATATTTGTTAAGTTAAATTTCAAGAATTTTAAACTATGTTCATACATTCATTCAACCTCGATCAAGTTCCAACGATTCACGAACCATTAAATGAATATGATTATATATGTATATGTGTATATATATTATAACTTGAAACGTAAACAAAATATTAGATTAAATACTTTATATGATTGTATCTATTTCAAAATGTTTATCAATGGAATTAGAAGATAAGATCAAATGATTGAATTATCAGATATATTGAATTATGATTACAAGTCTCTGTTGAAAGGCCCACGTTGATTTGAGAAATCTTTCCATTTTAACAGTATTCAGAAAATGGTAAAGTGATTTATAAATAAGAACAAATTGTCAATCATTGAGAACTAGACAAAGGTTAGTGGAAGATTGAATCTCATAAAGACTCGATTGATCTATTTAGTTTCAAACGTACAAAAACGTTTTCAGTTTAAAAAGAAATTTATTATTAAAACGTATATAACTTTTATAAATATCTAGAACCACTTTTGACAACTCATTACTTAACTAGTATGATAAAGATAACGATATTTATATTTTATTTTATTAAATATATATAACGATTTAAATTAATATTATATATATTTATACGCGTATTATACGTACATAGTTTTATACTTTTACTATACTTAAACTTTACCTTTACTTTATTTTTACTTTACTTTAACTTTAATAATTCACTTTAATAATTCATACTTTAATAATTCACTTTAATAATTCATACTTTAATAATTCACTTTAATAATTCATATTTTAATAATTCACTTTAATAATTCAAAAATCTATTATAAATAGAATTCAATAGGTTTCATTATTTCATAGAAACTTGAAAATATTTTTCTCTAAACTATCTCAATCGATTTACATATATATATTTACTCCGTATTATTTCAAAATATTATTAGTATACATAAAATATTACGACGGAGTGCTGTCCGAGTGGTTTTGAAATTATTTTTTCGAGTAGGATAGGATTAAGGAAATTATGGGTTATAGCTATGGAGGTGATTGAGTATGGTTCATGGGTATGCTCGTGAGGTCAATATAGTATTTATCATTTCCGTTGCGTCTACGTACCTTTCCTGCAATATTGAATCTCAATATTGATACGTGAGTACTCATAATTTAACTTTTACATACTAATAGTGTATCCCTGACTAGTGCTCGAGTATTTAGGATTATGCATGCTTGTACTTTTGATATTGCCCTTAGACAGGTTAGGTTGAATCTTGAATTAGTTACACTTGCGGTTGAGATAAGGTATAAGATATGCATGTCCTTGGAAAGCTAGCGAAAAATTAAGAACTTTTCCTTTAGATATCGAATGGTTTCGATGAACGGATTAGAAGTTATAATCAATTGAATTTTCGATATTTTATTAAAAATGATTATTATTATCGTCGTTTTTATCGTCGTTCTAGTTTTATCTTATTATTATGATTATTATTATCTTTATCAATAAAAGGGATTTATTATTAAAAATTGTTTTTTTTATTATTACTATCGTTATTATCGTTAAAGTTATAATTAGTATTATTATTATTATCCAATTATTATTATTATTATTATTATTATTATTATTAGTATTATTATTATTATTATCATTATTAATATATATATCATTATTTAAAAATGGTTATTGTTATTGTTATTATTATTATTACTATATTATCATTAAGATAATTATTAGTATTATCGTTAATAATGTTATAGTAACTATCATTATTAATATTAGTGTAATTAAAATAAATATTTGTAACACCTAATTATTTTGATTACTATTATTATCATTATTATGAACACGATATAAAAGACGATTAAAAGCTATTAAACGAAACGATTAGGAAATAATGAGTAAGAGTATCATGATGAAATTAAAATATTATAAGATATTGATTTAGATAAAATTATCATTCTTATTATTTTTATCATTACTATTATTATTAAAAGTATCGTTAGTATTAAAACTATCATTTTAACAAAAATTATCATTTTAATAAAAATATCATTGTTACTATAAAATATCATTATTATTATTATTTTAAATAGAATTATTATTTTAAAGATAATATTAAAAATTATCGTAAATATTAAAGTTATCATAATTAGAATTATCGTTTTATCATAATGTCATCTTAGTAATTATAAATATTGATATTTTTATAATAATAATTATTATTACAAAATAATACAACTTTTACTTACTATCATTATAGATATTATTTTATCAAATAAATATGTGATACAAATATATTTTACTACGTGTAATAACTTACTTTAATAATACATATCATATTATTTTTATGATATTAAATGAACCCTATAAATTTTATTACTTAATATATATAAAAGTATATTTTATTATATAAATTTAATATAAAATTATATTTATTAATAAATAAATTATATTTTTACTCTAATAAATCTTTTAAAAATATTTAAAAATATAAAACGACGATATTTAAGCTACATATTAATCATGTATAGATTTTTGGAAATTATTTTGAGTCAAATTTACGTTTGTTGACTTTTGCATATTAGTCTCGAGCATTAGGATTGTGGTACACTATGACTTGACCTAATTTGTTAGACAAATATTGACCAACACATAAATATATATAATTAATTTAGGTTCGTGAATCCGAGGCCAACCTTGCACTTGTTCAATGACGTTATATGTATTTTTACTACGAAATACAGTATGGTGAGTTTCATTTGCCTTTTTACCCTTTATATTTTTGGGACTGAGAATACATGCACTTTTATAAATGTTTGACGAAATAGACACAAGTAATTGAAACTACATTCTATGGTTGAATTATCGAAATCGAATATGCCCCTTTTTATTAAAGTCTGGTAATCTAAGAATTAGGGAACAGACACCCTAATTGATGCGAATCCTAAAGATAGATCTATTGGGCCTAACAAACCCCATCGGATGCTTTAGTACTTCGAAATTTATATCATGTCCGAAGGAGGATCCCGGAATGATAGGGGATATTCTTATATGTATTTAGTTAATGTCGATTACCAGGTGTTCACCATATGAATGATTATTTTTGTCTCTATGCATGGGACGTATATTTATGAGAACTGGAAATGAAATTCTTGTGGTCTATTAAAATGATGGAAATAAATGATTATGATAAACTAATGAACTCACCAACCTTTTGATTAACACTTTAAAGCATGTTTATTCTCAGGTGTTAAAGAAATCTTCCGCTGTGCATTTGCTCATTTTAAAGATATTACTTGGAGTCTTTCATAGCATATTTCGAAGAACGTTGTATTCGAGTCATTGAGTTCATCAAAGATTATTATTAAATTAATTTATAGTTGGATAGTGGATATTATGAAATGGTATGCATGCATGTCAATTTTCGATGTAAAGAAAGTTTGTCTTTTAAAAATGAATGCAATGTTTGTAAAATGTATCATATAGAGGTCAAATACCTCGCAATGTAATCAATTATTGTGAATCGTTTATAATGTATATGAACGAGTCCTTTCAATAATCCGGTATCTGAAAGGTGGGATCGATATGACACGTCCACCAGGAAGGCGTCGGCACCAATGGTTATGCTCATTACGGAACGGAACGTCCCCGCATTCCCCTAGAATCACAGCACCACCGGGATGGGGATGTGGCTCCGGAGGTACTGGGATGAGTGGAGCTGGAATCTCCGGTGGATCCTCATGTCCGTCTGAGATAACCACTGGGTCGGGTACATGGCTGCTGGCTCCGGAGGACGAAGGGCCAGGGTCACGGGAGGGTGTCGACGACGGGATCTGAGAATCGGCAACAATGGAAGGCGAGGTGGCTGATGTGTCTGAGTCGCTCTCCAAAATGACAACGGGCGGGATATCCGATATCTGAACAAGGAAAAATAACTTTTTTTGTGTCAGCAAGTCATAAAGCAAGCACGTATTAGGCACTACAGCAACCTAGGTTGTCTAAAATAGTATACAGCATGGCAATAATAACAACGCTAAACAGAAATAACATGTGAAAGCAGATAGTAATCATGCAATAGCAGAAATAAGCATACAGCAAGTTCGCATGGCAGTAAAGATAAGCAATAGCATGCTGTAATATCACATAGCATTAAAAGTAATCAGTAGCATGTAGTAAGTTTCGCAGAAACAAGTAAACTAGCAAGTTGTAGATTAGTCCTACTAGTGAATCCTACTTGGTCCGGTCTAGACTCACTAATGCAACCTAATTCTCTACAACCAATGCTCTGATACCAAATGTGACGCCCCGTACAAAACCATCGTGTACGATTCGTCAATAATAGGATCTTTACACCGTTAAGTACTACATGCTTTTTGAAAACCAGTTTGCATTCATAAAAGATAACGTTTACAAAAGATAACGTGACACAAAGGTCGTTACAAAGTCATTATTTGAAAATAACATAAACTACGAATGCAAAAGAAAAGTTCCATGATTGAGACATCTCTAAGATTATGCAGCGGAATTCTAGCACAGCAGGTCCTTAACAGCAAGTCTAAACAGCATGACAACAAGTCTAACAGCATGACAACAAGATACCTCTAAGCACCTGAGAAAACATGCTTAAAAACGTCAACAATAATGTTGGTGAGCTATAGTTTAAATTGTAACAGTAATATAAGATTGACCACGAGATTTCAATGTTTCAAAACAGTATGAAAAGTATATGTATAACCGTGGGCACATGGTAACTAGACTTAACGTAAATATAAATATCACCCCCTAAAAGTACACCTGGCGAGTGCGTATGTCCTCGAAGTATTAAACACCCGTTAAATGCTAGCGCGACTAGCCCGAGTGGGGATGTCAAACCCTATGGATCCATATCTAAGATTCGCGTCTACCGGTTCTAAAAACCAATAGTTAAACGTTACCGTGCTAAGGGGAAAGTTAATGCCGTTATATAACCCACACATATGTAAAGTTTAAGTACTCGTGTCAATAAGTAAAACATAAAAAGGCACATGTAATCTTAGTCTCAAAAATAGTAAAAAGTAGTAAAAATGGATGCTATAACTCACAGTGAATAAGCAATACAAGTCGATACAAAAGTGTGCAAGTAGTAAGTCGGTCCGAAAGGTTGTCAACCTAAATCAAAGGTTACTAGGTCAGTAGGTTGTCTTTATAAGTTCTATTAGTGCATAAAATAAGTTTAAGTGTGATGTTAAAGCTAAGGGGTATAAAATACTAGGAAATACTATTAAATACGATACAATTTTACACAAGATATTTATTTATTTATAGAATGGATATACTTAAACCTTGCTACAACACTTATAGGCAGTGTACCTTATCGTACAGTAGTGTAGTTTTTAGTAAGTCCGGTTCGTTCCACAGGAAAAAATCTTTAAACAAAGCTTAACGCTATATTAGTTTTAATTTATAAAACTACAAATATATATAAGTAATATTATTATTATAAAAGGGGGGGTTTTTACCGTTTATTGACCGGTTTGTCGATTTTAAAACTTTAGTCGCAGTTAAAACCTAATGTAAAATATTAAATAAATAAAAGACTTAATTTAAAGCGTAAAGTAAATAACGATAATGAAATTGCGATAAATAAAAGTGCGATAAAATAAAATTACGATAATTAAAGAGTACGAAAATTAAAAGTGCAATTAAATACAAAGACAATAAATAAAAGTGTAATTAAATACAATAACAATAAATAAAAGTGCGATAATTAGAAGTGCAATTAAATATGAAAATAAAGGAATTATGCTTATTTAAACTTCCGTAATCATGATGTTTGACGTGTTGATTTTAGTTTATTCCCATGGGTTAATTGTTCTTTGTCCTGGATTATTTAATATGTCCATACGGATTTGTCCATAATAGTCCATCAGTCATAAATATAAAGAACGAAAGCCTTCATCAAATTATTCTTATTCCCGAAGTCAAATATTCCAACTAATTGGGGATTCGAATTGTAACAAGGTTTTAATACTTTGTTTAATGAATACACCAGGTTATCGACTGCGTGTAAACCAAGGTTTTACTACTTTGTTAACAATTACACCAATTACCCTTGAATGTAATTCACCCCTGTTACAACAAGTCTATTAACTATTAATCCAGTTCCGTGTCCGGTAAAATGAATAATTATTGGTATTTATAGATATCCCGCCCACCGTACCCAGTCAAGCGTATGTGGTTATATATAAATACGTCAAATTATAAGTTTGTATATTAAATTAACAAGTTATTGTTTAGTTAATATAAAACCCATTAATAGCCCATAGTCTAATTTCCACAAGTGTCGTTCTTTTATCCAAACCCCAATTATGGTACAAAGCCCAATTACCCAATTTTAATATTTTTAGCCCAACATCATGATTACTTCGGTATTAAATAAGCATAATAATAATTTAGCTACGAGACATTAAATTAAAAAGGTTGAACATAACTTACAATGATTAAAAATAGCGTAGCGTTACACAGACAGAATTTCGACTTACACCCTTACAACATTCGCTAACATACCCTTATTATTAGAAACTAAAATTAAAATTAAAATTAAAATATAAATTATATATATATATTTACGTATATAGATAGAGAGGATGGATATTTTTGGATATATAAAACGTCGAATTGCGTTGGCTTTTATAGGCAGTTTCAGAAATTGGGGCTCCGCGAGTCGCGGCCTTTTTGGACTTCAAACTCCGCAACTCGCGGAGTTTGCTTTTACAGCTCACTCCATTTTGGATCTTTATTTGCCGACGGAATTTAATATATAAATATAATATAAATATAATATAAATATATAATTTATATAATTAATTATATATTATATTATATTATATTTATATACATAATTAATTTATAACTTTCGGTCCGTTGCGTCGAGCGTTGAGAGTTGACTCTGGTCCCGGTTCCGGATTTTTGAACGTCTTTGCGTACAATTTAATATCTTGTACTTTACGTTTTGAATCTTCTACTCTTGTAATTTCGAGACGTTTCTTATCAATAATTGGAACCTCTTTGATTGTATTTTGTACTTTTGAGCTTTTTGGTCGTTTGCGTCTTCAATTCGTCGAATCTGTCTTTTGTCTTCACCTTTTATTATTTAAACGAATATCACTTGTAAATAGAACAATTGCAACTAAAAGCTTGTCTTTCTTGAGGAATAATGCTATGAAATATATGTTCGTTTTTAGCATTATCAAATATTCCCACACTTGAGCGTTGCTTGTTCTCAAGCAATATAGTCTTGAAATACTAGAATCACTTCTTTATTCTTCACACTTTGTACAT
The DNA here is from genome assembly GCF_046630445.1 of Rutidosis leptorrhynchoides. NCBI lineage: Eukaryota > Viridiplantae > Streptophyta > Magnoliopsida > Asterales > Asteraceae > Rutidosis > Rutidosis leptorrhynchoides. The sequence goes on from NC_092335.1 coordinate 31,495,193, forward strand.
CAGTGATTTCTATATGGCGGTATAAACAATGGTAGTAACGATGTGGTTTACAGTCCCACATGACTATAAATTTTAGATCCTTTAAGGAAATTGGATCTTTATGAAAACATTTGATCTTTTGAAAATTAAATCTAGCTTTTACCCTAGATAAGTTTTCAGGAATAACCCTTCACCGGTGTTTGCAAATTCTTTTTGTGGGTTTGGTAGGTTTCAGATTTGAAAATTTTAGCTCAAAACTTGCGGTTTTGTGTCACCTACTTGCTAACCTTGTATTGGGAAAGCAACACGTCCAGTTTACTTGCTCCGTATATTACCTTTTGATAAACTATCGTCCGGTTGTAAAGGAAAGCGTTGAACAAGCAATTGTTAAGGCAATGTCCCCTGACATGTGAAATGTCCCGTTCTTATTGATTAAAAACGTTCCATATTAATTGATTTCGTTGCGAGGTTTTGACCTCTATATGAGACGTTTTTCAAAGAATGCATTCATTTTTAAAACAAACCATAACCTTTATTTCATAAATAAAGGTTTAAAAAGCTTTACGTAGATTATCAAATAATGATAATCTAAAATATCCTGTTTACACACGACCATTACATAATGGTTTACAATACAAGTATGTTACATCGAAATTAGTTTCTTGAATGCAGTTTTTACACAATATCATACAAACATGGACTCCAAATCTTGTCCTTATTTTAGTATGCAACAGCGGAAGCTCTTAGTATTCACCTGAGAATAAACATGCTTTAAACGTCAACAAAAATGTTGGTGAGTTATAGGTTTAAACTATATATATCAAATCGTAACAATAGACCACAAGATTTCATATTTCAATACACATCCCATACATAGAGATAAAAAACATTCATATGGTGAACACCTGGTAACCGACATTAACAAGATGCATATATAAGAATATCCCCATCATTCCGGGACACCCTTCAGATATGATATAAATTTCGAAGTACTAAAGCATCCGGTACTTTGGATGGGGTTTGTTAGGCCCAATAGATCTATCTTTAGGATTCGCGTCAATTAGGGTGTCTTTTCCCTAATTCTTAGATTACCAGACTTAATAAAAAGGGGCATATTTGATTTCGATAATTCAACCATAGAATGTAGTTTCACGTACTTGTGTCTATTTTGTATATCATTTATAAAACATGCATGTATTCTCATCCCAAAAATATTAGATTTTAAAAGTGGGACTATAACTCACTTTCACAGATTTTTACTTCGTCGGAAAGTAAGACTTGGCCACTGGTTGATTCACGAACCTATAACAATATATACATATATATCAAAGTATGTTCAAAATATATTTACAACACTTTTAATATATTTTGATGTTTTAAGTTTATTAAGTCAGCTGTCCTCGTTAGTAACCTACAACTAGTTGTCCACAGTTAGATGTACAGAAATAAATTGATAAATATTATCTTGAATCAATCCATGACCCAGTGTATACGTATCTCAGTATTGATCACAACTCAAACTATATATATTTTGGAATCAACCTCAACCCTGTATAGCTAACTCCAACATTCACATATAGAGTGTCTATGGTTGTTCCGAAATATATATAGATGTGTCGACATGATAGGTCGAAACATTGTATACGTGTCTATGGTATCTCAAGATTACATAATATACAATACAAGTTGATTAAGTTATGGTTGGAATAGATTTGTTACCAATTTTCACGTAGCTAAAATGAGAAAAATTATCCAATCTTGTTTTACCCATAACTTCTTCATTTTAAATCCATTTTGAGTGAATCAAATTGCTATGGTTTCATATTGAACTCTATTTTATGAATCTAAACAGAAAAAGTATAGGTTTATTGTCAAAAAAATAAGTTACAGGCCATTTTTGTAAAGGTAGTCATTTCAGTCGAAAGAACGACGTCTAGATGACCATTTTAGAAAACATACTTCCACTTTGAGTTTAACCATAATTTTTGGATATAGTTTCATGTTCATAATAAAAATCATTTTCCCAGAATAACAACTTTTAAATCAAAGTTTATCATAGTTTTTAATTAACTAACCCAAAACAGCCCGCGGTGTTACTACGACGGCGTAAATCCGATTTTACGGTGTTTTTCGTGTTTTCAGGTTTTAAATCATTAAGTTAGCATATCATATAGATATAGAACATGTGTTTAGTTGATTTTAAAAGTCAAGTTAGAAGGATTAACTTTTATTTGCGAACAAGTTTAGAATTAACTAAACTATGTTCTAGTGATTACAAGTTTAAACCTTCGAATAAGATAGCTTTATATGTATGAATCGAATGATGTTATGAACATTATTACTACCTCAAGTTCCTTGGATAAACCTACTGGAAATGAGAAAAATAGATCTAGCTTTAAAGGATCCTTGGATGGCTTGAAAGTTCTTGAAGCAGAATCATGACACGAAAACAATTTCAAGTAAGATTTCCACTCGAAATAAGATTGTTATAGTTATAGAAATTGAATTAAAGTTTGAATATGATTATTACCTTATATTAGAAAGATAACCTACTATAAGTAACAAAGGTTTCTTGATCTTGGATGATTACTTGGAATGGATTTAGAAAACTTGGAAGTAAACTTGCAATCTTGGAAGTATTCTTGATTTTATGAAACTAGAACTTTTGGAATTTATGAAGAACACTTAGAACTTGAAGATAGAATTTGAGAGAGATCAATTATATGAAGAAAATTGAAGAATGAAAGTGTTTGTAGGTGTTTTTGGTCGTTGGTGTATGGATTAGATATAAAGGATATGAAATTTTGTTTTCATGTAAATAAGTCATGAATGATTACTCATATTTTTGTAATTTTATGAGATATTTCATGCTAGTTGCCAAATGATGGTTCCCACATGTGTTAGGTGACTCACATGGGCTGCTAAGAGCTGATCATTGGAATGTATATACCAATAGTACATACATCTAAAAGCTGTGTATTGTACGAGTACGAATACGGGTGCATACGAGTAGAATTGTTGATGAAACTGAACGAGGATGTAATTGTAAGCATTTTTTGTTAAGTAGAAGTATTTTGATAAGTGTCTTGAAGTCTTTCAAAAGTGTATGAATACATATTAAAACACTACATGTATATACATTTTAACTGAGTCGTTAAGTCATCGTTAGTCGTTACATGTAAATGTTGTTTTGAAACCTTTAGGTTAACGATCTTGTTGAATGTTGTTAACCCATTGTTTATTATAACAAATGAGATGTTAAATTATTATATTATCATGATATTATGATATATAATATATCTTAGTATGATATATATACAGTTAAATGTCGTTACAACGATAATCGTTACATATATGTCTCGTTTCGAAATCATTAAGTTAGTAGTCTTATTTTTACATATGTATTTCATTATTAATACACTTAATAATATATTTATTTATAATTTAACATAATTAACCAAGTGTATCAATATCTTAATATGATTCATATGTACCTAGTAAGACGTTGTTATAACGATAATCGTTATATATATCGTTTTCGAGTTTCTTAAATTAATAGTCTCATTTTTATGTATATAACTCATTGTTAAAATACCTAATGAGATACATACTTATAATAAAATCATGTTAATTATATATATAACCATATATATGTCATCGTATAGTTTTTACAAGTTTTAACGTTCGTGAATCACCGGTCAACTTGGGTGGTCAATTGTCTATATGAAACCTATTTCAATTAATCAGGTCTTAACAAGTTTGATTGCTTAACATGTTAGAAACACTTAATCATGTAAATAACAATTTCATTTAATATATATATAAACATGAAAAAGTTCGGGTCACTACAGTACCTACCCGTTAAATAAATTTCGTCCCGAAATTTTAAGCAGTTGGAGGTGTTGACGTATCTTCTGGAAATAAATGCGGGTATTTCTTCTTCATCTAATCTTCATTCTCCCAGGTGAACTCGGGTCCTCTACGAGCATTCCATCAAACCTTAACAATCGGTAACTTGTTTTGTTTAAGTCTCTTAACCTCACGATCCATTATTTCGACAGGTTCTTCAATGAATTGAAGTTTTTCATTGATTTGGATTTCGTCCAACGGAATAGTGAGATCTTCTTTAGCAAAACATTTCTTCAAATTTGAGATGTGGAAAGTGTTATGTACACCGCGAGTTGTTGAGGTAGCTCCAGTTGGTAAGCTACTGGTCCGACACGATCTATAATCTTGAATGGTCCAATGTACCTTGGATTTAGTTTCCCCCGTTTACCAAATCGAACAACGCCTTTTCAAGGTGAAACCTTAAGCATGACCATTTCTCCAATTTCAAACTCTATATCTTTTCTTTTACTGTCCGCGTAGCTCTTTTGTCGACTCTGGGCAGTTTTCAATCTTTGTTGAATTTGGATGATTTTCTCGGTAGTTTCTTTTATTATCTCTGGACCCGTAATCTGTCTATCCCCCACTTCACTCTAACAAATCAGAGACCTGCACTTTCTACCATAAAGTGCTTCAAACGGAGCCATCTCAATGCTTGAATGGTAGCTGTTGTTGTAGGTAAATTCTGCTAACGGTAGATGTCGATCCCAACTGTTTCCGAAATCAATAACACAAGCTCGTAGCATGTCTTCAAGCGTTTGTATCGTCCTTTTGCTCTGCCCATCAGTTTGTGGATGATAGGCAGTACTCATGTCTAGACGAGTTCCCAATGCTTGCTGTAATGTCCGCCAGAATCTTGAAATAAATCTGCCATCCCTATCAGAGATAATAGAGATTGGTATTCCATGTCTGCTGACTTGGCAGGAAGTGTGCTAACTTCTCCATCTTGTCATCTTCTCTTATTGGCAGGAAGTGTGCTGACTTGGTGAGACGATCAACTATTACCCAAATAGTATAATAACCACTTGCAGTCCTTGGCAATTTAGTAATGAAATCCATGGTAATGTTTTCCCATTTCCATTCCGGGATTTCAGGTTGTTGTAGTAGACCTGATGGTTTCTGATGTTCAGCTTTGACCTTAGAACACGTCAAACATTCTCCTACATATTTAGCAATATCGGCTTTCATACCTGGCCACCAAAAATGTTTCTTAAGATCCTTGTACATCTTCCCCGTTCCAGGATGTATTGAGTATCTGGTTTTATGAGCTTCTCTAAGTACCATTTCTCTCATATCTCCAAATTTTGGTACCCAAATTCTTTCAGCCCTATACCGGGTTCCGTCTTCCCGAATATTAAGATGCTTCTCCGATCCTTTGGGTATTTCATCCTTTAAATTACCCTCTTTTAAAACTCCTTGTTGTGCCTCCTTTATTTGAGTAGTAAGGTTAGTGTGAATCATTATATTCATAGATTTTACTCGAATAGGTTCTCTGTCCTTTCTGCTCAAGGCGTCGGCTACCACATTTTCCTTCCCCGGGTGGTAACGAATCTCAAAGTCGTAATCATTCAACAATTAAATCCACCTACGCTGCCTCATATTCAGTTGTTTCTGATTAAATATGTGTTGAAGACTTTTGTGGTCGGTATATATAATACTTTTGACCCCATATAAGTAGTGCCTCCAAGTCTTTAATGCAAAAACAACCGCGCCTAATTCCAAATCATGCGTCGTATAATTTTGCTCGTGAATCTTTAATTGTCTAGACGCATAAGCAATCACCTTCATTCGTTGCATTAATACACAACTGAGACCTTTCTTTGATGCGTCACAATAAATCACAAAATCATCATTCCCTTCAGGCAATGACAATATAGGTGCCGTAGTTAGCTTTTTCTTCAATAATTGAAACGCCTCCTCTTGTTCATCCTTCCATTCAAATTTCTTCCATTTATGCGTTAATGTAGTCAAGGGTTTTGCTATTTTGGAGAAATCTTGGATGAATCTTCTGAAGTAACCAGCCAATCCTAAAAATTGACGTATATGCTTCGGAGTTTTGGGGGTTTCCCACTTTTCAACGGTTTCGATCTTTGCCGGGTCTACCTGGATACCTTCTTTGTTCACTATGTGACCGAGGAATTGAACTTCTTCCAACCAAAATGCACACTTTGAAAACTTAGCGTACAGTTTTTCTTTCCTCAATACTTCTAGCACTTTTCTCAAATGTTCTTCGTGCTCTTGATCATTCTTTGAGTAAATAAGTATGTCATCGATGAAAACAATGACAAACTTGTCAAGATATGGCCCACACACTCGGTTCATAAGGTCCATGAACACAGCTGGTGCGTTAGTCAATCCAAACGGCATAACCATAAACTCGTAATGACCATAACGCGTCCTAAAAGCAGTTTTTGAAATATCATCCTCCTTTACTCGCATTTGATGATATCCAGAACATATATCGATCTTCGAATAAACCGACGAGCCTTGTAGTTGATCAAATAAGTCGTCAATTCTCGGCAGTGGATAACAGTTTTTGATGGTAAGTTTGTTCAACTCTCTGTAGTCAATACACAACCTAAATGTACCATCCTTCTTCTTGACAAACAAAACAGGAGCTCCCCATGGTGATGTGCTTGGTCGAATGAAACCATGTTCTAATAGTTCTTGCAGTTGGCTTTGCAGTTCTTTCATCTCGCTGGGTGCGAGTCTATAAGGAGCACGAGCTATTGGTGCAGCTCCTGGTACAAGATCAATTTGAAATTCAACAGATCGATGTGGAGGTAGTCCCGGTAATTCTTTCAGAAATACATCGGGCAATTCTTTTGCGACGGGAACATCATTGATGCTCTTTTCTTCAGTTTGTACTTTCTCGACGTGTGCTAGAATAGCATAGCAACCTTTTCTTGTTAGTTTTTGTGCCTTCAAATTACTAATAAGATGTAGCTTCATGTTGCCCTTTTCTCCGTACACCATTAAGGGTTCTCCTTCTTCTCGTACAATGCGAATTGCATTTTTATATCATACGATCTCTGCTTTCACCTTCTTCAGCCAGTCCATGCCAACTATTACATCAAAACTCCCTAACTCTACTGGTATCAAATCAATCTTAAATATTTCGCTACCCAGTTTAATTTCTCGATTCCGGCATATATTATCTGCTGAAATTAATTTACCGTTTGCTAATTCGAGTAAAAATTTACTATCCAACGGCGTCAATGGACAACTTAATTTAGCACAAAAATCTCTACTCATATAGCTTCTATCCACACCCAAATCAAATAAAATGTAAGCAGATTTATTGTCAATAAGAAACGTACCCGTAACAAGCTCCGGGTCTTCCTGTGCCTCTGCCGCATTAATATTGAAAACTCTTCCGCGGCCTTGTCCATTCGTGTTCTCCTGGTTCGGGCAATTTCTAATAATGTGGCCCGGTTTTCCATATTTATAACAAACTACATTGGCATAACTTGCTCCGACACTACTTGCTCCGCCATTACTCGTTCCGACACCATTTGTTCCTTTTGTTCTGTTAACCCCTGGTCCGTAGACCTCACACTTCACCGCGCTATGACCATTTCTTTTACACTTGTTGCAAAATTTGGTGCAGAACCCCGAGTGATACTTTTCACACCTTTGGCATAGCTGCTTCTGATTGTTGTTGTTGTTGCGGTTGTTATTGTTGTTGGGATGATTGTTGTAGTTGCTGTTGTTGTTATTGTTGTTGTTGTTGTTGTTGGGCCGTTTGTTGTAGTTGCGATTGATGTTGCGATTGTTGGGATAATTGTTGCGATTATTATTGTAATTGCTGTTGTTGTTGTATTGGTGATTCTTATCACCGTTTTCCTCCCACTTTCTTTTGACTTGCTTCACATTGGCCTCTTCAGCCGTCTGTTCTTTAATTCTTTCCTCAATCTGGTTCACTAGTTTGTGAGCCATTCTACATGCCTGTTGTATGGAGGCGGGCTCGTGTGAACTTATATCTTCTTGGATTCTTTTCGGTAATCCTTTCACAAACGCGTCGATCTTCTCTTCCTCATCTTCGAACGCTCCCGGACACAATATGCACAATTCTGTGTATCGACTTTCGTACGTGGTAATATCAAATCCTTGGGTTCGTAACCCTCTAAGTTCTGTCTTGAGCTTATTGACCTCAGTTCTGGGACGGTACTTCTCGTTCATCAAGTGCTTGAATGCTGACCACGGTAGTGCGTACGCATCATCTTGTCCCACTTTCTCTAGATAGGTATTCCACCATGTTAACGCAGAACCTGTGAAGGTATGCGTAGCGTACTTCACTTTGTCCTCTTCAGTACACTTACTTATGGAAAACACCGATTCGACCTTCTCGGTCCACCGTTTCAATCCGATCGGTCCTTCGGTTCCATCAAATTCCAAAGGTTTGCAGGCAGTGAATTCTTTGTAGGTGCATCCTACACGATTTCCTGTACTGCTAGATCCAAGGTTATTATTGGTATGTAGCGCAGCCTGTACTGCGGCTATGTTTGAAGCTAGAAAAGTACGGAGTTCCTCTTCATTCATATTCACGGTGTGTCGAGTAGTCGGTGTCATTTCCTTCAAAATAGTCAAATGGAACAAGTTAATTATACAGAATATTAAGAGTAGTTAATAGTATTTCGTAGCATAATATGAACTCATTTATAAAAGCTTTTTCTTCATATTAGCATTTTATAAGTTTAAATTCGGGTAGTACCTACCCGTTAAGTTCATACTTAGTAGCTAATATACAATTCAACTACTACAATTCTATATGAAAAAACTGATTATAATAATATTTCGCGTTCAAACTTTTATACAATATTTTACAAACTTACAATACCGCTTATTTTACATAAAGCATGAAATATAGCACACAATAACTTTGATACAAGATAGTTGTGAAGATAGTTCTAGCTAGTACACAAGTCGTTCAGCAAAGGCAATAAAGACACGTAATTCATACGTCCAGAAACAAGTCATGCATTCTTGTTTTACTAGGACTACTTCCCATCCTTGGTCTTGTGGAACATAACCGTTATGGCCGTTGATAAGACAGCGTGTTGTAACGTCGTCAAAGGGACGAGGGTTACGTAATGACCAACAGTCTCGTAATAACCTAAAAACCTCATTTCTTACCCCAATTACCGACTCCGTCACTTGTGGGAACGTTTTGTTTAATAGTTGTAGCCCGATGTTCTTTTCTCACTTTGGTGAGAAGCGAACATTACTAACCCGTAAGCATAGCATGCTTCTTTATGTTGCATGTTAGCCGCTTTTTCTAAATCATGAAGTCCTATATTCGGATACATTGAGTCAAAATAATTTCTTAACCCGTTGCGTAAAATAGCATTTGGGTTCCTCGCAATATATGCGTCAAAGTAAACACATCGTAACTTATGGGTTTCCCAATGTGATATCCCCCATCTTTCAAACGAAAGTCTCTTATAAACCAAGACATTCCTGGAACGTTCTTCGAATGTCTTACAAACTGATTTTGCCGTAAATAGTTGTGCCGAAGAATTCTGACCGACTCTAGACAAGATTTCATCAATCATGTCTCCGGGTAGGTCTCTTAAAATATTGGGTTGTCTATCCATTTTGTGTTTTTATACTGTAAAATAGACAAGAGTTAGATTCATAAAAAAATACTTATTAATACAAGCAATTTTTACATATATCATAAAGCATAAGCACACTATATTACATATATTACACCACACGAATACAACTATCTTATTCCGACTCTCTCGTTTCTTCTTCTTCGGTTTTGGTTCGTTTTGCCAAGTTTCTAGGGATATATGATGTTCCCCAAATACGAGCTGTCGTTTTCCACAACGGTTTAGAAAAACCTGGTGGTTTAGAGGTTCCCGGGTCATTGTTACAACTTAAGGGCTTCGGGGGTTGAAGATACATATAAAGTTCATCGGGGTTGGAATTAGATTTCTCTATTTTTATGCCCTTTCCCTTATTATTTTCTTTTGCCTTTTTAAATTCAGTTGGGGTAATTTCTATAACATCATCGGAATTCTCGTCGGAATTCGATTCATCGAAAAATTGGTAATCCTCCCAATATTTTTCTTCCTTGGCGGAAACACCATTGACCATAATTAACCTTGGTCAGTTGGTTGAGGATTTTATTTTACTTAACCGTTTTATTATTTCCCCCACCGGTTCTATTTCCTCCTCCGGTTCCTCCTCTTCCGGTTCTGATTCTTCTTCCGGTTCTGATTCTTCTTCCGGTTCTTCTTCGGGAACTTGTGAATCAGTCCAATATATATTCGACTCTTCGTTATTATTAGGTGAGTCAATGGGATTTGTACTAGAGGTAGACATCTATCACACAATATCAAACATGTTAAGAGATTAATATATCACATAATATATACATGTTAATAATATATAGTTTCCAACAAAAATGTTAAGCAATCATTTTTAAAGAAAACACGATCGAAGTCCAGACTCACTAATGCATCCTAACAAACTCGATAAGACACACTAATGCAAATTTTCTGGTTCTCTAAGACCAACGCTTGGATACCAACTGAAATGTCCCGTTCTTATTGATTAAAAACGTTCCATATTAATTGATTTCGTTGCGAGGTTTTGACCTCTATATGGGACGTTTTTCAAAGACTGCATTCATTTTTAAAACAAACCATAACCTTTATTTCATAAATAAAGGTTTAAAAAGCTTTACGTAGATTATCAAATAATGATAATCTAAAATATCCTGTTTACACACGACCATTACATAATGGTTTACAATACAAATATGTTACATCGAAATCAGTTTCTTGAATGCAGTTTTTACACAATATCATACAAACATGGACTCCAAATCTTGTCCTTATTTTAGTATGCAACAGCGGAAGCTCTTAGTATTCACCTGAGAATAAACATGCTTTAAACGTCCACAAAAATGTTGGTGAGTTATAGGTTTAACCTATATATATCAAATCGTAACAATAGACCACAAGATTTCATATTTCAATACACATCCCATACAAAGAGATAAAAATCATTCATACGGTGAACACCTGGTAACCGACATTAACAAGATGCATATATAAGAATATCCCCATCATTCCGAGACATTGTATACGTGTCTATGGTCGAAACATTGTTCCAGAATGATGGGGATATTCTTATATATGCATCTTGTTAATGTCGATTACCAGGTGTTCACCATATTAATGATTTTTATCTCTATGTATGGGATGTGTATTGAAATATGAAATCTTGTGGTCTATTGTTACGATTTGATATATATAGGTTAAACCTATAACTCACCAACATTTTTGTTGACGTTTTAAGCATGTTTATTCTCAGGTGATTATTAAGAACTTCCGCTGTCGCATACTTAAATAAGGACGAGATTTGGAGTCCATGCTTGTATGATATTGTGTAAAAACTGCATTCAAGAAACTTATTTTATTGTAACATATTTGTATTGTAAACCATTATGTAATGGTCGTGTGTAAACAGGATATTTTAGATTATCATTATTTGATAATCTACGTAAAGCTTTTTAAACCTTTATTGATGAAATAAAGGTTATGGTTTGTTTTAAAATGAATGCAGTCTTTGAAAAACGTCTCATATAGAGGTCAAAACCTCGCAACGAAATCAATTAATATGGAACGTTTTTAATCAATAAGAACGGGACATTTCAGTTGGTATCCGAGCGTTGGTCTTAGAGAACCAGAATTTTGTATTAGTGTGTCTTATCGAGTTTGTTAGGATGCATTAGTGAGTCTGGACTTCGACCGTGTTTACTTGAAAAATGATTGCTTAACAAATTTTGTTGGAAACTATATATTTTTAACATGTGAATATTATGTGATATATTAATCTCTTAACGCGTTTGATATTATGTGATAGATGTCTACCTCTAGAACAAGTCCCATTGACTCACCTAATAATAATGAAGAGTCGAATGTAAATTGGAATGATTCGTGGACTGATTCACAAGTTCCCGAAGAGGAACCGGAAGAAGAGTCGGAACCGGAAGAAGAATCGAAACCGGAAGAAGAATCGGAGCCGGATGAAGAAATAGAACCGGTGGGGGAAATAATTAAACGGTTAAGTAAAAGAAAATCCTCAACCAACCGACCAAGGTTAATTATGGTCAATGGTGTTTCCGCCAAGGAAGCAAAATATTGGGAGGATTACCAATTCTCCGATGAATCGGATTCCGACGAGAATTCCGATGATGTTATAGAAATTACCCCAACTGAATTTAAAAAGGCAAAAGAAAATAATAAGGGAAAGGGCATAAAAATAAAGAAATCTAATTCCAACCCCGATGAACTTTATATGTATCGTCAACCCCCGAAGTCCTTAAGTTGTAACAATGACCCGGGAACCTCTAAACCACCAGGTTTTTCTAAACCAGTGTGGAAAACGACGGCTCGTATTAGGGGAACATCATATATCCCTAGAAACTTGGCAAAACGAACCAAAACCGAAGAAGAAGAAACAAGCGAGTCGGAATAAGATAGTTGTATTCGTGTGGTGTAATATATGTAATATAGTGTGCTTATACTTTATGATATATGTAAAAATTGCTTGTATTAATAAGTATTTTTTTTATGAATCTAACTCTTGTCTATTTTACAGTATAAAAACACAAAATGGATAGACAACCCAATATATATATATATATATATATATATATATATATATATATATATATATATATATATATATATATATATATATATATATATAAGAGACCTACCCGGAGACATGATTGATGAAATCTTGTCTAGAGTTGGTCAGAATTCTTCGGCACAACTATTTAAGGCGAGATCAGTTTGTAAGACATTCGAAGAACGTTCCAAGAATTCCTTGGTTTATAAAAGGCTTTCGTTCGAAAGATGGGGGATATCACATTGGGAAATCCATAAGTTACGATGTGTTTACTTTGACGCATATATTGCGGGGAACCCAAATGCTATTTTACGCAATGGGTTAAGAAATTATTTTGACTCAATATATCCGAATATTGGACTTCGTGATTTAGAAAAAGCGGCTAACATGCAACATAAAGAAGCATGTTATGCTTACGGATTAGTAATGTTCGCTTCTCACCAAAGTGAGAACAAGAACATCGGGCTACAACTATTAAACAAAACGTTCCCACAAGTGACGGAGTCAGTAATTGGGGTAAGAAATGAGGTTTTTAGATTGTTACGGGACTGTTGGACATTACGTAACCCTCATCCCTTTGATGACGTTACAACACGATGTCTTATCAACGGCCATAACGGTTATGTTCCACAAGACCAAGGATGGGAAGTAATCCTAGTAAAACCAGAATGCATGACTTGTTTCTGGACGTATGAATTACGTGTCTTTATTGCCTTTGCTGAACGACTTGTGTACTAGCTAGAATTATCTTCACAACCATCTTGTATCAAATTTATTGTGTGCTATATTTCATGCTATATGTAAAATAAGCGGTATTGTAAGTTTGTAAAATATTGTGTAAAAGTTTGAACGCGAAAAATTATTATAATCAGTTTTTCATATAGAATTGTAGTAGTCGAATTGTATATTAGCTACTAAGTATAAACTTAACGGGTAGGTACTACCGAAATTTAAACTTATAAAACGCTAATATGAAGAAAAAGCTTTTATAAATGAGTTCATATTATGCTACGAAATACTATTAACTACTCTTAATATTCTGTATGATTAACTTGTTCCATTTAACTATTTTGAAGGAAATGGCACCGACTACTCGACACACCGTGAATATGAATGAAGAGGAATTCCGTACTTTTCTAGCTTCAAACATAGCTGCAGTACAGGCTGCGCTACATACCAACGATAACCTTGGATCTAGCAGTACAGGAAATCGTGTAGGATGCACCTACAAAGAATTCACTGCCTGCAAACCTTTGGAATTTGATGGAACCGAAGGACCGATCGGATTGAAACGGTGGACCGAGAAGGTCGAATCGGTGTTTTCCATAAGTAAGTATACTGAAGAGGACAAAGTGAAGTACGCTACGCATACCTTCACAGGTTCTGTGTTAACATGGTGGAATACCTATCTAGAGCAAGTGGGACAAGACGATGCGTACGCACTACCGTGGTCAGCATTCAAGCACTTGATGAACGAGAAGTACCGTCCCAGAACCGAGGTCAATAAGCTCAAGACAGAACTTAGAGGTTTACGAACCCAAGGATTTGATATTACCACGTACGAAAGACGATTCACAGAATTGTGCCTATTGTGTCCGGGAGCATTCGAAGATGAGGAAGAGAAGATCGACGCGTTTGTGTAAGGATTACCGGAAAGAATCCAAGAAGATATAAGTTCACACGAGCCCGCCTCCATACAACAGGCATGTAGAATGGCTCACAAACTAGTGAACCAGATTGAAGAAAGAATTAAAGAACAGACTGCTGAAGAGGCCAATGTGAAGCAAGTCAAAAGAAAGTGGGAGGAAAACGGTGATAAGAATCACCAATACAACAACAACAGCAATTACAACAATAATCGCAACAATTATCCCAACAATCGCAACATCAATCGCAACTACAACAAACGGCCTAACAACAACAACAACAACAACAACAACAACTACAACAATCATCCCAACAACAATAATAACCGCAACAACAACAACAATCAGAAGCAGCTATGCCAAAGGTGTGAAAAGTATCACTCGGGGTTCTGCACCAAATTTTACAACAAGTGTAAAAGAAATGGTCATATCGCGGCGAAGTGTGAGGTCTACGGACCAGGGGTTAATAGAACGAAAGGAACAAATGGTGTCGGAACGAGTAATGGCGGAGCAAGTAGTGTCGGAGCAAGTTATGCCAATGTAGTTTGTTATAAATGTGGAAAACCTGGCCACATTATTAGAAATTGCCCGAACCAGGAGAACACGAATGGACAAGGCAACGGAAGAGTTTTCAATATTAATGCGGCAGAGGCACAGGAAGACCCGGAGCTTGTTTCGGGTACGTTTCTTATTGACAATAAATCTGCTTACGTTTTATTTGATTCGGGTGCGGATATAAGCTATATGAGTAGAGATTTTTGTGCTAAATTAAGTTGTCCATTGACGCCTTTGGATAGTAAATTTTTACTCGAATTAGCAAATGGTAAATTAATTTCAGAAGATAATATATGTCGGAATCGAGAAATTAAACTGGTTAGTGAAACAATTAAGATTGATTTGATACCTGTAGAGTTAGGGAGTTTTGATGTGATAATCGGTATGGACTGGTTGAAAGAAGTGAAAGCAGAGATCGTTTGTTACAAAAATGCAATTCGCATTACACGAGAAAAAGGAAAACCCTTAATGGTGTACGGAGAAAAGGGCAACACGAAGCTACATCTTATTAGTAATTTGAAGGCACAAAAACTAATAAGAAAAGGTTGCTATGCTGTTCTAGCACACATCGAGAAAGTACAAACTGAAGAAAAGAGCATCAATGATGTTCCCATTGCAAAAGAATTTCCCGATGTATTTTCGAAAGAATTACCGGGATTACCCCCACATCGATCCGTTGAATTTCAAATAGATCTTGTACCAGGAGCTGCACCAATAGCTCGTGCTCCTTACAGACTCGCACCCAGCGAGATGAAAGAACTGCAAAGCCAATTACAAGAACTTTTAGAGCGTGGTTTCATTCGACCAAGCACATCACCGTGGGGAGCTCCTGTTTTGTTTGTCAAGAAGAAAGATGGTACATTCAGGTTGTGTATCGACTACCGAGAGTTGAACAAACTTACCATCAAGAACCGCTACCCACTACCGAGAATCGACGACTTATTTGATCAACTACAAGGCTCGTCTGTTTATTCAAAGATTGACTTACGTTCCGGGTATCATCAAATGCGGGTGAAAGAAGATGATATTCCAAAGACTGCTTTCAGAACACGTTACGGTCATTACGAGTTTATGGTTATGCCGTTTGGTTTAACTAATGCACCAGCTGTGTTTATGGACCTTATGAACCGAGTGTGTGGACCATACCTTGACAAGTTTGTCATTGTTTTCATTGATGACATACTTATTTACTCAAAGAATGACCAAGAACATGGTGAACATTTGAGAAAGGTGTTAGAAGTATTAAGGAAGGAAGAATTCTACGCTAAGTTTTCAAAATGTGCATTTTGGTTGGAAGAAGTTCAATTCCTCGGTCACATAGTGAACAAAGAAGGTATTAAGGTGGATCCGGCAAAGATAGAAACTGTTGAAAAGTGGGAAACCCCGAAAACTCCGAAACACATACGCCAGTTTTTAGGACTAGCTGGTTACTACAAAAGGTTCATCCAAGACTTTTCCAGAATAGCAAAACCCTTGACTGCATTAACGCATAAAGGGAAGAAATTTGAATGGAATGATGAACAAGAGAAAGCGTTTCAGTTATTGAAGAAAAAGCTAACTACGGCACCTATATTGTCATTGCCTGAAGGGAATGATGATTTTGTGATTTATTGTGATGCATCAAAGCAAGGTCTCGGTTATATATTAATGCAACGAACGAAGGTGATTGCTTATGCGTCTAGACAATTGAAGATTCACGAACAAAATTATACGACGCATGATTTGGAATTAGGCGCAGTTGTTTTTGCATTAAAGACTTGGAGGCACTACTTATATGGGGTCAAAAGTATTATATATACCGACCACAAAAGTCTTCAACACATATTTAATCAGAAACAACTGAATATGAGGCAGCGTAGGTGGATTGAATTATTGAATGATTACGACTTTGAGATTCGTTACCACCTGGGGAAGGTAAATGTGGTAGCCGATGCCTTGAGCAGGAAGAACAGAGAACCCATTCGAGTAAAATCTATGAATATAATGATTCATAATAACATTACTACTCAAATAAAGGAGGCACAACAAGGAGTTTTAAAAGAGGGAAATTTAAAGGATGAAATACCCAAAGGATCAGAGAAGCATCTTAATATTCGGGAAGACGGAACCCGGTATAGGGCTGAAAGGATTTGGGTACCAAAATTTGGAGATATGAGAGAAATGGTACTTAAAGAAGCTCATAAAACCAGATACTCAATACATCCTGGAACGGGGAAGATGTACAAGGATCTCAAGAAACATTTTTGGTGGCCGGGTATGAAAGCCGATGTTGCTAAATACGTAGGAGAATGTTTGACGTGTTCTAAGGTCAAAGCTGAGCATCAGAAACCATCAGGTCTACTTCAACAACCCGAAATCCCGGAATGGAAATGGGAAAACATTACCATGGATTTCATCACTAAATTGCCAAGGACTACAAGTGGTTTTGATACTATTTGGGTAATAGTTGATCGTCTCACCAAATCAGCACACTTCCTACCAATAAGAGAAGATGACAAGATGGAGAAGTTAGCACGACTGTATTTGAAGGAAGTCGTCTCCAGACATGGAATACCAATCTCTATTATATCTGATAGGGATGGCAGATTTATTTCAAGATTCTGGCAGACATTACAGCAAGCATTAGGAACTCGTCTAGACATGAGTACTGCCTATCATCCACAAACTAATGGGCAGAGTGAAAGGACGATACAAACACTTGAAGACATGCTACGAGCATGTGTTATTGATTTCGGAAACAGTTGGGATCGACATCTACCGTTAGCAGAATTTTCCTACAACAACAGCTACCATTCAAGCATTGAGATGGCGCCGTTTGAAGCACTTTATGGTAGAAAGTGCAGGTCTCCGATTTGTTGGAGTGAAGTGGGAGATAGACAGATTACGGGTCCGGAGATTATACAAGAAACTACCGAGAAGATCATCCAAATTCAACAACGGTTGAAAACCGCCCAAAGTCGACAAAAGAGCTACGCTGACATTAAAAGAAAAGATATAGAATTTGAAATTGGAGAGATGGTCATGCTTAAAGTTGCACCTTGGAAAGGTATTGTTCGATTTGGTAAACGAGGGAAATTAAATCCAAGGTATATTGGACCATTCAATATTATTGATCGTGTCGGACCAGTAGCTTACCGACTTGAGTTACCTCAACAACTCGCGGCTGTACATAACACTTTTCACGTCTCGAATTTGAAGAAATGTTTTGCTAAAGAAGATCTCACTATTCCGTTAGATGAAATCCAAATCAACGAAAAACTTCAATTCATCGAAGAACCCGTCGAAATAATGGATCGTGAGATTAAAAGACTTAAGCAAAACAAGATACCAATTGTTAAGGTTCGATGGAATGCTCGTAGAGGACCTGAGTTCACCTGGGAGCGTGAAGATCAGATGAAGAAGAGATACCCGCATCTATTTCCAGAAGATTCGTCAACACCTTCAACAGCTTAAAATTTCGGGACGAAATTTATTTAACGGGTAGGTACTGTAGTGACCCGAACTTTTCCATGTTTATATATATTAATTGAGATTGATATTTACATGATTAAATGTTTCCAACATGTTAAGCAATCAAACTTGTTAAGACTTGATTAATTGAAATATGTTTCATATAGACAATTGACCACCCAAGTTGACCGGTGATTCATGAACGTTAAAACTTGTAAAAACTATATGATGATATATATATATATGGATATATATATATAGTTAACATGATACTATGATAAGTAAACATATCATTAAGTATATTAACAATGAACTACATATGTAAAAACAAGACTACTAACTTAATGATTTTTAAACGAGACATATATGTAACGATTATCGTTGTAAAGACATTTAATGTATATATATCATATTAAGAGATATTCATACATGATAATATCATGATAATATAATAATTTAAAATCTCATTTGATATTATAAACATTGGGTTAACAACATTTAACAAGATCGTTAACCTAAAGGTTTCAAAACAACACT
The DNA here is from genome assembly GCF_046630445.1 of Rutidosis leptorrhynchoides. NCBI lineage: Eukaryota > Viridiplantae > Streptophyta > Magnoliopsida > Asterales > Asteraceae > Rutidosis > Rutidosis leptorrhynchoides. Next base: position 31,513,897 of record NC_092335.1, read on the forward strand.
TACATGTAACGACTAACGATGACTTAACGACTCAGTTAAAATGTATATACATGTAGTGTTTTAATATGTATTTATACACTTTTGAAAGACTTCAATACACTTATCAAAATACTTCTACTTAACAAAAATGCTTACAATTACATCCTCGTTCAGTTTCATCAACAATTCTACTCGTATGCACCCGTATTCGTACTACTACAGTACACAGCTTTTAGATGTATGTACTATTGGTATATACACTCCAATGATCAGCTCTTAGTAGCCCATGTGAGTCACCTAACACATGTGGGAACCATAATTTGGCAACTAGCATGAAATATCTCATAAAATTACAAAAATATGAGTAATCATTCATGACTTATTTACATGAAAACAAAATTACATATCCTTTATATCTAATTCATACACCAACGACCAAAAACACCTACAAACACTTTCATTCTTCAATTTTCTTCATCTAATTGATCTCTCTCAAGTTCTATCTTCAAGTTCTAAGTGTTCTTCATATATTCTACAAGTTCTAGTTGCATAAAATCAAGAATACTTTCAAGTTTGCTAGCTCACTTCCAATCTTGTAAGGTGATCATCCAACCTCAAGAAATCTTTGTTTCTTATAGTAGTTATCATTCTAATACAAGGTAATAATCATATTCGAACTTTGGTTCAATTTCTATAACTATAACAATCTTATTTCAAGTGATGATCTTACTTGAACTTGTTTTCGTGTCATGATTCTGCTTCAAGAACTTCGAGCCATCCAAGGATCCGTTGAAGCTAGATGCATTTTTCTCTTTTCCAGTAGGTTTATCCAAGGAACTTAAGGTAGTAATGATGTTCATAACATCATTCGATTCATACATATAAAGCTATCTTATTCGAAGGTTTAAACTTGTAATCACTAGAACATAGTTTAGTTAATTCTAAACTTGTTCGCAAACAAAAGTTAATCCTTCTAACTTGACTTTTAAAATCAACTAAACACATGTTCTATATCTATATGATATGCTAACTTAATGATTTAAAACCTGGAAACACGAAAAACACCATAAAATCGGATTTACGCCGTCGTAGTAACACCGCGGGCTGTTTTGGGTTAGTTAATTAAAAACTATGATAAACTTTGATTTAAAAGTTGTTATTCTGAGAAAATGATTTTTATTATGAACATGAAACTATATCCAAAAATTATGGTTAAACTCAAAGTGGAAGTATGTTTTCTAAAATGATCATCTAGACGTCGTTCTTTCGACTGAAATGACTACCTTTACAAAAACGACTTGTAACTTATTTTTCCGACTATAAACCTATACTTTTTCTGTTTAGATTCATAAAATAGAGTTCAATATGAAACTATAGCAATTTGATTCACTCAAAACGGATTTAAAATGAAGAAGTTATGGGTAAAACAAGATTGGATAATTTTTCTTATTTTAGCTACGTGAAAATTGGTAACAAATCTATTCCAACCATAACTTAATCAACTTCTATTGTATATTATGTAATCTTGAGATACCATAGACACGTATACAATGTTTCGACCTATCATGTTGACACATCTATATATATTTCGGAACAACCATAGACACTCTATATGTGAATGTTGGAGTTAGCTATACAGGGTTGAGGTTGATTCCAAAATATATATAGTTTGAGTTGTGACCAATACTGAGATACGTATACACTGGGTCGTGGATTGATTCAAGATAATATTTATCGATTTATTTCTGTACATCTAACTGTGGACAACTAGTTGTAGGTTACTAACGAGGACAGCTGACTTAATAAACTTAAAACATCAAAATATATTAAAAGTGTTGTAAATATATCTTGAACATACTTTGATATATATGTATATATTGTTATAGGTTCGTGAATCAACCAGTGGCCAAGTCTTACTTCCCGACGAAGTAAAAATCTGTGAAAGTGAGTTATAGTCCCACTTTTAAAATCTAATATTTTTGGGATGAGAATACATGCAGGTTTTATAAATGATTTACAAAATAGACACAAGTACGTGAAACTACATTCTATGGTTGAATTATCGAAATCGAATATGCCCCTTTTTATTAAGTCTGGTAATCTATGAATTAGGGAACAGACACCCTAATTGACGCGAATCCTAAAGATAGATCTATTGGGCCTAACAAACCCCATCCAAAGTACCGGATGCTTTAGTACTTCGAAATTTATATCATATCCGAAGGGTGTCCCGGAATGATGGGGATATTCTTATATATGCATCTTGTTAATGTCGATTACCAGGTGTTCACCATATGAATGATTTTTATCTCTATGTATGGGATGTGTATTGAAATATGAAATCTTGTGGTCTATTGTTACGATTTGATATATATAGGTTAAACCTATAACTCACCAACATTTTTGTTGACGTTTTAAGCATGTTTATTCTCAGGTGATTATTAAGAGCTTCCGCTGTCGGATACTTAAATAAGGACGAGATTTGGAGTCCATGCTTGTATGATATTGTGTAAAAACTGCATTCAAGAAACTTATTTTGTTGTAACATATTTGTATTGTAAACCATTATGTAATGGTCGTGTGTAAACAGGATATTTTAGATTATCATTATTTGATAATCTACGTAAAGCTTTTTAAACCTTTATTGATGAAATAAAGGTTATGGTTTGTTTTAAAATGAATGCAGTCTTTGAAAAACATCTCATATAGAGGTCAAAACCTCGCAACGAAATCAATTAATATGGAACGTTTTTAATCAATAAGAACGGGATATTTCACATAATATACAATACAAGTTGATTAAGTTATGGTTGGAATAGATTTGTTACCAATTTTCACGTAGCTAAAATGAGAAAAATTATCCAATCTTGTTTTACCCATAACTTCTTCATTTTAAATCCGTTTTAAGTGAATCAAATTGCTATGGTTTCATATTGAACTCTATTTTATGAATCTAAATAGAAAAAGTATAGGTTTATAGTCGGAAAAATAAGTTACAAGTCTTTTTTGTAAAGGTAGTCATTTCAGTCGAAAGAACGACGTCTAGATGACCATTTTAGAAAACATACTTCCACTTTGAGTTTAACCATAATTTTTGGATATAGTTTCATGTTCATAATAAAAATCATTTTCCCAGAATAACAACTTTTAAATCAAAGTTTATCATAGTTTTTAATTAACTAACCCAAAACAGCCCGCGGTGTTACTACGACGGCGTAAATCCGATTTTACCGTGTTTTTCGTGTTTCCAGGTTTTAAATCATTAAGTTAGCATATCATATAGATATAGAACATGTGTTTAGTTGATTTTAAAATTCAATTTAGAAGGATTAACTTTTATTTGCGAACAAGTTTAGAATTAACTAAACTATGTTCTAGTGATTACAAGTTTAAACCTTCGAATAAGATAGCTTTATATGTATGAATCGAATGATGTTATGAACATCATTACTACCTCAAGTTCCTTGGATAAACCTACTGGAAATGAGAAAAATAGATCTAGCTTCAAAGGATCCTTGGATGGCTTGAAAGTTCTTGAAGCAGAATCATGACACGAAAACAATTTCAAGTAAGATTTCCACTCGAAATAAGATTGTTATAGTTATAGAAATTGAATTAAAGTTTGAATATGATTATTACCTTGTATTAGAAAGATAACCTACTGTAAGTAACAAAGGTTTCTTGATCTTGGATGATTACTTGGAATGGATTTAGAAAACTTGGAAGTAAACTTGCAATCTTGGAAGTATTCTTGATTTTATGAAACTAGAACATTTGGAATTTATGAAGAACACTTAGAACTTGAAGATAGAACTTGAGAGAGATCAATTAGATGAAGAAAATTGAAGAATGAAAGTGTTTGTTGGTGTTTTTGGTCATTGATGTATGGATTAGATATAAAGGATATGAAATTTTGTTTTCATGTAAATAAGTCATGAATGATTACTCATATTTTTGTAATTTTATGAGATATTTCATGCTAGTTGCCATATGATGGTTCCCAAATGTGTTAGGTGACTCACATGGGCTGCTAAGAGCTGATCATTGGAGTGTATATACCAATAGTACATACATCTAAAAGCTGTGTATTGTACGAGTACCAATACGGGTGCATACGAGTAGAATTGTTGATGAAACTGAACGAGGATGTAATTGTAAGCATTTTTGTTAAGTAGAAGTATTTTGATAAGTGTCTTGAAGTCTTTCAAAAGTGTATGAATACATATTAAAACACTACTTGTATATACATTTTAACTGAGTCGTTAAGTCATCGTTAGTCGTTACATGTAAATGTTGTTTTGAAACCTTTAGGTTAACAATCTTGTTGAATGTTGTTAACCCATTGTTTATTATAACAAATGAGATGTTAAATTGTTATATTATCATGATATTATGATATATAATATATCTTAGTATGATATATATACAGTTAAATGTCGTTACAACGATAATCATTACATATATGTCTCGTTTCGAAATCATTAAGTTAGTAGTCTTATTTTTACATATGTATTTCATTGTTAATACACTTAATAATATATTTACTTATCATTTAACATAATTAAACAAGTGTATCAATATCTTAATTGATTCATATGTACCTAGTAAGACGTTATTATAACGATAATCGTTATATATATCGTTTTCGAGTTTCTTAAATTAATAGTCTCATTTTTATGTATATAACTCATTGTTAAAATACCTAATGAGATACATACTTATAATAAAATCATGTTAATTATATATATAACCATATATATGTCATCGTATAGTTTTTACAAGTTTTAACGTTCGTGAATCACCGGTCAACTTGGGTGGTCAATTGTCTATATGAAACCTATTTCAATTAATCAAGTCTTAACAAGTTTGATTGCTTAACATGTTGGAAACACTTAATCATGTAAATAACAATTTCATTTAATATATATATAAACATGGAAAAGTTCGGGTCACTACAACATGCTTTTAATTATGGTCTATAACGTGTCGGACGCAATTGCTATCCTTTGTAGGAGCAATAGTAAAGCTCACCCTTATAATTTTTCGGTCTGGCACAAGGTCCTGTCTTTGACCATGCTATGCAACCACCATTCTTACGGTTGACACCCGAATTGGTTCAGGTGACCTAATGAAATCCAGGTGAATTCCTAGGATTTTACGTTCAAAGGTAATGAACGCATTGAAAATGGGTTTTTAGAAAACAAATCGGTTTGTAATTTTTTGATCAAAATATTTTATCGTTCAAGCTCGAGTTTAGATATCATTGAATTCCATGAGTTTGTAATTCTCAATCTTTAAGGTCAATCTCTAGGATTGAGTAATATCAGTCTTAAAAGCTGATTTTTGATCTTTTAGGAGATTATCCTTTCTGGGGATCTGATTCGTTAGTCTTATCCAGCTAATTTGCACGGCGTCCTCCCCATTTTACAAGACAGATCCTCTCATGGTTAGGATAAGTCTGACCACTTGGTGACCCTGTTTGATGCTGAGGTCCGTGGATTTCCTGCTAATTTTAGTGATGACTTTTCTAGATTTTTCGTCAACCTACAGCTGGTCTGGACGACAACTTCATGACCTAAATCAAGAAGCACGTTTCTTTTTCGGAAGACTTTACTTCCTTTTAATGATGGAATTGATTCATCGTGTAGATCCATCTTTCTTACAGTAAATCGGGTAAAACTGATTAGATTAGTCCAAAACAAAAGTATCTTCAATTATTTGTTACAGAAATATGTGACATATGTTTAAAATTACTTGGTGAATTTTCCCACACTTGGCTTTTATTTTCCTTTTTATTGTCCTCTATTCCATTTTAAATGAATTCTAACATTTTGGTTTGTTTCTCAATTTATGTCCTTTCCGAGGTAACAATAATTTCGGTGTTAACACCTAGTTTTATCGTTCATAAATATGTATAAACATGATTTTGAGTTCATTTAATTGAAAATTTTGAAAAATTTTACTAGAATTGGGTAGTCAGTATATAAGACTAGGGCTGTTCTTTATTATCAGAGAGCACTAGATTTTAATACAACTACTGCGTTACTAGTATTTTTAATGGTAACCAAGTGTTTAAAGTAAAAATTTTTAAAATCCGAAATAATTTAACCCCTTCCCACACTTAAGATCTTGCAATGCCCTCATTTGCAAGAAATCAGTAACAATTTAAATTATTGAGGGTGATTAGCGTAGAAAAATGATTAAATTTTACCAAAGTTTTCAAACATATTGTTGTTTGTTTTCTGAATGATAAATGGTGCATATCATTTGTTCATTCTGTCTTGTTGTTATTTCACATATATTTTGCATCTTGTCGTCAAAATTAGTTGCTTTTGCTGAACTTAATGCTAGTCTTTGAAAATGCGTTGTTTTACCATGTTGTGTACATAAGATAAACTGCAAACATATATACATATTTTTGAAGTTTGGTATATTACCCCACATTCAAAAATTATTAAAATCTAATAATAAAAGTTAGAAAATTATAAAAACTATTACAATATTAACATAAGTGTTAAATGTAGTAACATTACAAAAATAAATAAAACTAAATAAACTAGGGTTGATACTGATACCAGTAGGGGTTCCATGCATAACCGTATGTGTTATAAAATGCTTCAGCAGGGTTATAAGTAGGATACGGTGGTTGGATCTCTATAGACCAAGGAGAAAATACGGGCGTTGGAGTAGGAATATAGTTTCTACCTATATGTTGGCAATGAGCTATGATTTGGTTTTGATGAACTTGCCAATCTTCAAATGCTCGATGTCTAGCATTTTCATACTCTTGTGAAGCTATAAACCTTTGCATTTCTGTCATTTCATTTCCCCCTCCCACATTACCTGGCTGTTGATTTCTCTCAACCTGTGGATGTCTTCCATTATATCTTACTGCGGCGTTATTTCACCTCTTCAAAACCTTAGCACCATGATATACATTTAAACCAATTGTATCGTGGGGTTCTGGTTCTTCGATTAATAATCCCCCCCGACTTATATCCACATTGAGATACTCAGCAATTAATGTAATAAATATACCACCTCCTATTATACTGTGCGGTCTCATCCCCCTAACCATAGCTGATAAATAATAACCCACACAATAAGGTATACTTACAGCGCTTTGTGGGTCTCGAATACATATGTGATAAAATAAATCTTGCTCATTTACCTTTTCCTTATTTTTACCTCGCTGTGTAATCGAGTTCGCTAGAAACCTGTGAATTACTCTTAACTCAGCTCTATCTATATCCAAATAAGAGTAATTTCCCCCTTTAAATCAGTGATGGCTAGTCATTTGACTCCATACACCATGCATATCAAAATTTTCATCAATCTTTCTACCATTTAATATCAACCCTCGACAATCGGCAGATGCTAGCTCCTCAGGCGTATATATACCTAAGGCCTGAGCCATGTCTAGTAGAGACATGTGGCGTATCGAACCTCTTAACAAAAATCTAATAAAAGTTCGATCGGTTAAACTAGCTACCCGATCATTTATTTCTATACTACACAATAATTCTTCACACCATACTTTATATACAGGTCTACGCATGTTGAATAAACGTACCCAATCGTTAAAAGTAGAATTACCATACCTCTGTGTAAGTAATTCTCTAATTGGCTCGGCCAATTCTACGGCTTCTAACGGTTCCCATTCTATGATCCTAGGTACTTCAACAGCTTTAGAATGAAGAGTGTGCAAGCTCCTTTGGTATTTTGGATAATCTATCCAATGTCTGTCTAATCTCAAGTTCGGGTGCAAATTTTCCACGTGCATATCTGAAAATGTCATAACTGGATGAGGTATATCTTGTTTGTAATAGCTATCAACATCATGTTGTTCCGCATTCTCAGGAGGATCAATGCGAACTTGGGATGAAGATTCACCCCTTTCAGTCTGCAAAACACATCAAACACAATTTTTGTGCATCCAAATATGCATTAGTGTCAGCAAAATCATCAATCAAAATAATTACAATGACATGTTCAATTTATATCAAACTTATGCTATTTTTCATATTTTTATCAAATTTACACTTTTTCAAATAAGCATATACGAAAATGTTCGCTAAGTTCATAAGCATTCAACTCAAATAACATGTCAAAATAATCATTATTAGTAATTAAACAAGTTTCAAATGGCATTATCTCTCAAAAATCAAGTTCATGAATTTTATACTTGAAAAAGTCCACTTTAATTCTCAAAAATCATGTTTAGGCTCAAAGTTTGGATCATTTAACTACCTAAACATGTTACACTACTTAATTTAGCAATAATTCATGACAAAAATCGGCCATAACCTGTTTATATCAAAAAGCCCCAAATTGCTCAAGAACACAAACCCTAGATTACTCAAAATTTGAAGTTTAAGGCTTCTAATCATGTTAAATAGCATCACTCTAGGTTATACATGCATAATACATAAGCAATTTAAGCATAATTACACTAAAAAGCATCAAAATCGAATTGGGTATAAATTTGTTCAAGAACACTAATTTTCAAATTAAATGGTGTTTAGGTGTAGAAATTTACCGTTTTCCTTGAGTAATTTCTTGATAGCATCCTTCTCAACATGATTTTGTGAAAGAATTGATGAAAAATGGTGAAAAAATACGAATTTGTGATGTGTTTTCGTGTCTATTTTCGCAGTTTTTGTGGGTGTGGAGTGTGTTGACTGATCTGTTCTGCGTTTTATTTTTTTCTGGATTTTACAAACTCCGCGAGTCGCGGCATTTACCCTTTACAAACTTCACGAGTCGCGGAGTTTTTTTTTTTTTTTAATAAAAACCTTAACTTATAAAACAATTAATTAATTAATTTTAAAATTTTGTTTCCCTTGTTATTTAGGACGAGGTCGTTTCGGAACGATGTCCTAGTCCGTCCCTCGACAAAATTTTAAAATTTTATCAATTTAAAGCGTGTTTTAAAAGCAAAGATTTTTGGATTTTTTAATGTTTTTGGCATACTTTAATTTAATAAGATTAAAAATAATGATAATAAAAGTTCTCGTCCCTCTCTTGGGTAAAGCAATTTCAGTTCATTGACCTAGTCTTCAACTCACGACGAATTTTAAAAATCATATTTTTAACTTACGAAATAAAGTAAATTTTTGTTTTTAAATTCACACCAAACTTAAATTTAAAATGCATAAAATTAAAAATTCATATTTTAAAAATTAAAAAAAAAATCTCTCCAAACTTATATCATATTTTTGTTTTTATCCATACAAACTTATATTAAAAATATTAAATTTTTTCAAATATTTACAAACTTAAATATATTGATTTTACAAAGTTCACAATATTAATTTAATTTTTAAATATTAATTTTAAAAACATGGTAAAAATAAAATTAAAAATCTTTTTGGCTTTTATCCCACTTTAATCAATCAAATATTATCAAAAATATACGCCCCTCTTTTCGGTAAAGTAATTTCGGTTCCATGACCTAATTTAACTCATGAAGAATTTTTGAAATATTTTGGGTTGATTGATTAAAGATATTTATACCTTAAGAATAAACGTTAAATTTTGCAGTGATGTAATTAATTTTTGTATGATATCAATAATTTCGGTCGCAAGACCTAATTTCATCGAATACCAATTTAATATTTTATAGCGAACAAATTAGCGTTTATCATCAAAAGGTTAAAAATAAAAATAAAAATAAAAATGAAAACTGTACAAACTTACCTGTGAAATAAAATTATTAATGATATGCTCTAGCCCACTCATAAGATAGTCGGACTAATTGATTTTCCATGGCTACATAGGCGTAACCTCGAGCATTTAATATTTTTTCTTCTAAACATATGAACGGTCCATCTCTGCATAAAGTAACAAATTCGGTGTTTGAATAGGTTTGATTATTTGAACATTTACCTTCGTGTGACCATTTTCCTCATTTGTGACATTTTTCAAGGTGTCGTGCTCTCCTTTTCGCTGCAGATTTTGATTTTCCTTTACCAAATTATAACTTATTATCTTCGCATCTGGATTCTTTTCTTACTCCGTCTAATTTACCTCTGATTAATGATACTATTTCACTCGGAAGTGTGTCATTATTACGTTTAGTGATCAAAGCGTGTAGCATTAGACCATGGTTTAGTTCACAGGAAGTCTTCATTTCGTAAAAACCTAAAAAAAATAAAAATTCAGAATGGGGGGAGAAGACTAGTTCTTTAGGGTCTGCTAGGGAAAGACCATTCGGGTTCCATTTTCGAGAACTACACGAAAACAGAAAATCTAACTCTAACAGAAATACATATTATCCTTACACTTAGTTGAAATTGTGATTAACATTATTTTCAATTGAATCATCAACAACTTGTATATCTTTGACTTTTACTTCAATCCATTTGTTGATTTCCTCCGTAACTTTCACAAATTCAACTAACATCGCCTTTTATTTTGGCGATAAATTGATACTAATCGGTTACATAACTTAAAGTTTCCTTTAATCTTAGCATCGTGAATCCGTTTATAAAGTTTCTTCATTGAACTTTTAAAAATGGGTTCATCTAATTTCGTATCATCAACGGCATTCTTTGTGATTGGATCATCATTAAGTGTTTCTTCATCTTCCCCACACTTATGCGTTTTTATTGGTCTAACAGTTTTGGTTGGTGGAGATCTAAACTTTTGGTTCACAAAGGTGATCGATGTATCACCATCCCTAAGTGTCATTCTACCTTCTCTTACATCAATGAATGCCTCGGTGGTTGCTAAAAATGGGCAACCTAGAATTAGAGGAATATCAAGGTTTTCCTCCATATTAATCACTATGAAGTTTGCAACAAAGGTCAAACTTCCTACGTTAACGAGTAAATTATTTGCTATTCCAACCGGGTGTTTAATGGTTTGGTCAAATGATTGAACACCTATTTTGGTTGGTTTTAATTTACCCATGCCTAATCTTTTGTATAAGGAAAGAGGCATAATATTTGCACTTGCTCCTAAATCTGCGATTCCATTATATACAGCACCATCATTAAGCAAGCAAGAAATGATAAATTCGACCGGGTCTCCTGCTTTAGTAAGTTGAGTTGGTTTGTAAACCTTTTTTAGGTGTTCTTTTCTTGGTTCTTTCACTTCTATTTGAACTTCTTGTTCAAATTTTTCTTCGTTTCTTGGAATGGGAGGTTTGTATAAGAATTCTTCTTCATCACTCAAATTTGACTCCTCCCTATATTCCAATTTTGATTTTTCTTATGTTGTTGATAACATATTTATGTTTTCATTTTGAAGGTTTTCTTGGGAGGTGAAATTATGATTAACTTCATTGTCAACTTCCATCGGACCATGTATGTAATGTTTAACTCTGTGACCATTAACTTTAAATTCAATCGCATTTGAATTTATTAATTCTACTGTTCCGTATGGGAAAACTCTTTTGACTATGAATGGTCCAGACCATCTTGATTTCAATTTTCCAGGAAATAGCTTGAATCGTGAATTGAAAAGAAGAACTCTGTCTCCTTCTTTAAATTCTTTTGAACTTCTGATTCTTTTATCATGCCATTTCTTCGTTCTTTCTTTATAGATTAACGAATTTTCGTATGCTTCATGTCTTAATTCTTCTAATTCGTTTAATTGACTTAACCGTAGACGTCCAGCTTCATGTAAATCAAGATTACATGTCTTCAAAGCCCAAAATGCTTTGTGTTCAATTTCTACTGGAAGATGACATGCTTTTCCGTAAACGAGTCTAAAAGGTGTGGTTCCAATTGGAGTTTTGTAGGCTGTTCTAAAAGCCCAGAGTGCATCCTCCAATTTAATGGACCATTCCTCCGAATTTGATCCTACGGTTTTCTCTAGAATACGTTTTAAAGCTCGGTTGGTATTTTCAACTTGTCCACTTGTTTGTGGATGATATGCGGTGGAGATTTTATGAGTTACTCCATATCTTTTAAGAACTTTCTCAAGTTGATTATTACAAAAATGAGTTCCCCGATCACTTATTAAAGCTTTCGGTGTTCCAAACCTTGCAAAAAGACGTTTTAAAAAGTTGACTACAACTCGTGCATCGTTAGTTGGGAGAGCTTGTGCTTCCGCCCATTTAGATACATAAGCAATGGCTACGAGAATGTAGAGATTATTATGAGATTTTGGAAATGGACCCATAAAGTCAATACCCCAAATGTCAAATACTTCACATACTTGAATGACATTTTGTGGCATTTCATCACGTTGACTTATTTTTCCGGCCTTTTGACAAGCATCACAGGATTTGCAAAGAAGGTGTGCGTCTTTGTAAATTGTAGGCCAATAGAATCCAGCATCATAAACTTTTCTTGCTGTTAGTTGAGGCCCATAATGCCCTCCTGTTGGTCCTGTGTGACAATGGTTTAAGATTTTACTAGCTTCATCTCCGAATACACATCGGCGTATTATTCCATCTGGACAACTTTTAAACAAATGTGGATCTTCCCAGAAATAGTGTTTTATATCACTGAAGAATTTCTTTCGTTTTTGGTACGACAATCTTTTTTCAAGGAATCCACATACTAAGTAGTTTGCATAGTCTGCAAACCATGGAATTTCATTATAATCTATCTTCAATAGATATTCATCAGGAAAGTTGTCTTGTATAGCCGATTCATTTAGAACTTCTAATTCGGGATTTTCAAGACGAGAAAGATGATCAGCGGCGAGATTTTCTGCTCCTCTTTTATCTCGGATTTCAATATCGAATTCTTGTAAGAGTAAGATCCAACGGATTAATCTTGGTTTGGCATCTTGTTTCGAAAATAGGTATCTAAGAGCAGAATGGTCGGTATAGACCACCGTTTTTGCTAGAACGAGATATGAACGAAATTTGTCAAAAGCAAACACAATAGCAAGGAGTTCTTTTTCGGTAGTTGTGTAATTTGTTTGTGCTCCTTGTAACATCTTACTAGCATAATATATAGGTTGAAATCGTTTCTCAATCCTTTGTCCTAAAACGGCTCCCATTGCAAAATCACTTGCATCGCAAATAAGTTCAAACGGTAGATTCCAATTTGGTGTTATCATGATCGGCACATTAGTGAGTTTCTCTTTAAGAATATTAAAAGATTTGATGCATTCATATGAAAAGATGAATGGAGCATCCTTTTCTAGGAGTTTATTCATAGGAGTGGCAATTTTAGAAAAATCTTTTATGAAACGTCGGTAAAAACCGGCATGCCCTAGAGAACTCCTAACTCCTCTAACATTGGTTGGATGTGGAAGTTTAGCCATTACATCTACTTTAGCTCTATCCACTTTAATTCCTTCCTTTGAAATTTTATGTCCAAGAACGATGCCTTCTTTAACCATGAAATGGTATTTCTCCCAGTTCAGTACTAGATTTGATTGTTCGCATCTAATAAGCATTCGTTCAAGATTAACTAGACATGATTCAAATGTATCACCGAAGACTGAAAAGTCATCCATGAAAACTTCCATGCATTCTTCTATCATGTCATGAAAAATCGCCATCATACACCTTTGAAAGGTTGCAGGGGCATTGCAAAGTCCAAATGGCATGCGTTTGTAAACAAAAGTACCATAAGGGCAAGTGAATGTGGTTTTCTCTTGGTCCTCGGGTGCTATTGGAATTTGAAAATATCCGAAAAAACCATCAAGAAAACAATAGTAACTATTTCCGGCTAATCTTTCCAACATTTGATCAATGAAAGGTAAGGGAAAGTGATCTTTTCTGGTGGCGTCATTTAATTTTCTATAATCAATACATACACGCCATCCTGTTACAGTCCTAGTAGGAATAAGCTCATTTTTCTCATTTGTGATGACAGTCATGCCACCCTTCTTAGGCACGCATTGAACTGGGCTTACCCATGGAATATCAGAAATTGGATAAATTAAACCTGCATAAAGTAGTTTAATAATTTTTTTCTTAACAACATCTTGCATATTAGGATTTAATCTTCGTTGGCGTTGCACATAAGTTTTATGACCTTCTTCCATAAAGATTTTATGTGTGCAATACGAAGGACTTATTCCTTTTATATCATGAATCTTCCATGCAATAGCTGGTTTATGAGCTTTTAACACAGAAATGAGTTGTGATTTCTTATTTTCAGTAAGAGAAGACGATATTATTACAGGTAATTCAGATTCACCATGTAAATAAGCGTATTCCAAATGGTTTGGAAGTGGCTTTAATTCTAATGTCGGAGGTTCTTCTATCGATGATTTATATCGATATCTGTCTTCTTCTTTTAGCATTTGAATTTCTTCTATTGTTGGTTCATATCCATTAGCTATTAGTGTGGCTAACATTTCAGTTTCATCAATTGGTTCAGTTCCTTCTCCTAAAGAACATTCTCCTGTTCCTTGTAATTCTGGAAATTCTTCTAACAATTCTGCATGTGAATCTATAGTTTGAATATAATAACATGTATCATCTGCAGATTGCGGTTGTTGCATTGCTCTATCAACTGAAAAGGTAACACTCTCATCCTCTATACTTAGGGTCAGTTTCTTACCAAACACGTCTATCATTGCTTTAGCCGTGTTTAAGAATGGTCTTCCTAATATGAGAGGAACTTGAGAATCTTCTTCCATGTCCAGAACAACAAAATCTACTGGAAATACTAAAGTACCAACTTTAACTAGCATGTTTTCCATTATCCCTCTAGGATATTTTATTGATCAATCGACTAGTTGTATGCTTATCCTTGTTGGTTTCAATTCTCCAAGGTCTAGTTTAGTGTATAGTGAATACGGCATTAAATTTATACTAGCACCTAAGTCTGCCAATGCTTCTATTGAACTAAGACTACCCAGAAAACATGGAATTGTGAAACTTCCTGGATGAGATAATTTTTCTGGTATATTATTCAACAGCACTGCTGAACAATTAGCATTCATAGTAACAGCCGAGAGTTCTTCCATTTTCTTTCTATTCGAGATCAGATCTTTCAGAAATTTAGCATATCTAGGCATTCCTGAAATTACATCAATGAAAGGAAGATTTACATTTATCTGTTTAAACATATCCAAAAATTTGGATTGCTCGGCTTCAAGTTTCTCTTTTTTCATTTTACTCGGGTAAGGAAGTGGTGGTTGGTATGGTTTAACATAAGGTTTAGCCTTAACTGTGTTATCTTCGTTAACCTTTTCAACTACCGGTTCTGTTTCCTTATCTTATTCAGGTTGTGGTTCTTGTAGAGTAGGAATAGCTTCATCAGAAATTACAGGTATTTCAGGTGGTTTAAGTGTTGTACCACTTCTTGTGGTAATGGCTTTAGCTGTTTCATTCCGGGGGTTAGCATTTGTATCACTAGGTAAACTTCCCGGTTTTCTTTCACCTATTAACCTTGCTAGGTTACTTACTTCTTGTTCCAGATTTTGAATAGAAGCTTGTTGATTTCTAAATGCTTGAGCATTTTGTTCATTAGTTTGTTTCTGAGATGTGAAAAACTGCGTTTGAGTTTCAACTAGCTTTGTCATCATATCTTCTAAATTTGGCTTTTTATCATCGGGTTGTGGTGGTTTGTTTTGAAAATTAGGTCTTTGCTGATTGTAAGTATTGTTAGATACTTGTTGATTACTAGGACCTTGTTGGTTGTTGTATGGAATATTTCGGTTATAATTCTGGTTTTGATTGTAAATCGGTCTTGGCGGTTGATAATTATTCTGATAATTATTTCCAGGCCTTTGGTGTATGTATGAAATATTCTCTCTTTGTTCCATTGTTAGTTCAATACTGAGACAATCTTTTGTCAAATGTGGTCCTCCACACTGCTCACAACTAATTCGTATTGAATGAATATCCTTAGTCATCTTTTCCATTCGTCTCTCGACAGCATCTATCTTTGCTAAAATGGAATCTAAGTCATGGCTAGAATTGGCTCTAGCTGCTTTAGATGATCTAACGATATCTTTTTCTTGGTGCCACTCATGTGAGTGGGAAGCAGTGTTATCAATAATTTTGTAAGCATCAGTTTCGGTTTTCTTCATAATGGAACCACCAGCTGCTATATCTATGTCTTTTCTTGTAGTGATGTCGCATCCTTGGTAGAATATTTGTACTATTTGACAGGTGTCTAAACCATGTTGCGGACATCCTCTTAATAACTTTCCAAATCTTGTCCACGCCTCATATAGAGTTTCATTCGATTTCTGTGTGAACGTAACAATTTCTCCTTGAAGTCTTACGGCTTTAGATGCCGGAAAGAATTGTTTAAAAAAAATTTCAACTAAAACGTCCCATGTATCAATCGCCCCTTCAGGTAACGATTCCAACCAATCTTTGGCTTCTCCCTTTAAAGTCCAGGGAAATAACATGAGATATATCTGTTCATCCTCAACTTCTCGTATTTTAAATAGTGTGCAGATCCTATTAAAGGTACGAAGATGTTCATTTGGATCTTCCTTCGGTGCACCACTAAAGTGGCATTGATTAGTCACCATGTGTAGAATTTGTCCTTTGATTTCATAATCTGGCGCATTAATGTCTGGGTGAGTAATTGCGTGACCTTGGCCAGTGCGTTTAGCTCGCATTCGGTCTTCCATACTTAAAGGTTCCAGATTCTCCATGATTGAATTTGTTGAATCTGAATCACTAGAGGATTCTGATTTAATGGTTCGTTCCTCAACAATCTCTGTTTGAATGATTGGTGGTTCCGGAGGAAATTTTAATGGTTCAGGATTTATGAATCGTCCCTGAATATTCTCCGGATTCTCAATTGTGAGGTCGGGTTCAAAAAATGGATTATCAGAAATTTGAATTGGAGTACTTGGTCGACTGGATGACGATTCTAAAAAAAATCAACGGCGGTAATATTAGCTAGATGTCTTGATCGAGTTATAGGTGGTGAACGTACAAAAGGTGGTGAACGTCTTGCTCGGTGCATTCACTGAATATCCTATTAGTTTTTAAAAGGAAAGAAAAATTATATAAGTTATCCAATTAATAGACTTTTCAGATTTTGCCCACGATTCGAATAGCCAAAAATGCAGCAGAGGGGCAGAATTCGTTTGGTCTCAATATAATTGAGTACTGTTTGGCTCTAATAACCCGGTCCACGTACAAATCCAACTATTACTACGAACCATAAAATTTTGATGTCTATCAATTTAACCACTTAAAATAAATTTTCGTAATTTTAAGAAATTTAGAGAAGAAGTAGAATAAAAATCTATGTCCTAAAACTAGAATGGCGAGAAATAAGAAAGAAAAAGAAAGAGCGCGTCGGAAAAGGTCGAAAAAGAAAAGGGTTGAAAAATAAAAGGCGTCGAAAAATAAGAAAGAAAAAGAGTGACTTATAAAACTTAAAAACACTCGACTATCCCAACCTTATTACTATCACTAACTTAAAATTAAAATTACAAATTGAGATTACTAATTGGAGTGATAATTGATACATAGGTAAAAGGTGTCGAAAAATAAAAATAAGAAAGTAGCGCGTTGAAACTTAAAAAGAAATTAAAAACTAAAAATTAAAAGTTGCGTCTAAAAATATTAAAGCTTACAAGAAAAACTATATCCCAAATGGCAATATCTTAAAAAGGTACTAAAACTTAAAAAGGCGTCGCAAAATTCTAAAGCACCTAAATCTTAGTCTAAAGAAAAAGCACTTAAGAGATTTTACGGCAAAGCCTAAAAATCTAGAAGTAAAAATAACTATGGCAAAAACTGTATCTTAAAATTAAATACGATCGAAAAATACAAAAGTTACGCTAAAACGAATAAAAAGGGACAAAATATAAAAATACACTAAAAGTTGTAAAAATGTACAATTTTTATAAAAATATTATTTTTATATTATTTATTTATTAAAACTATTAATTTTACGATTTAATTAAACTAATTAAACTAAATATATAAAATAATTAAAACTAAACTAAATTAATTAATTAACAAAACCTAATTAGGGTTTTTATAATAATAATAATAATAATAATAATAATAATAATAATAATAATAATAATAATAATAATAATAATAATAATAATAATAATAATAATAAACTTCGTATTAAATGCTGATTAGGGTTTTGTCAGGCGCGTCAGGGTAAACTCCGCGAGTTGCGGTTCCACCTGGCAACAAACTCCGCGAGTCGCGGGGTTTGAAATTTCAGATAAGGTGCTTTCGTTTGACAGGTTTCGGTTTTTAATATTTATATTTTTTTTATTTTTCTGTTTTTAATTTAATTAAAATATAAATAAAACTTATATTTTAAAAACTAAAATAAAAATAAAGATACTTATAATTTTATAAATAAAAATCTCAAAAATAAATTTATAAATATTTTTTTTTTCAGTTTTTGATTTTATGTTTTAAATAAACTAAAATATTTAAATAAAACTTATATTTTTATAAAATAAAAATAAAGAAACTTTATAAAACTTAAATATTTAACAAACTCTTAAAAATATTTATATTTTTGTTTTTCTTTTTATATTTTCGAATATTTAAAACGTATTTTTACAAAAACGTATTTTTATAAAAGTAAACTAAAAATAAATTTTTTTTTTATATTAGCGTTGCACTTCCGGCTTTTAAGCTAGATTGGTCTCCGGCAGTGGCGCCAAAAATACTTGATGTTAAAGCTAAGGGGTATAAAATACTAGGAAATACTATTAAATACGATACAATTTTATACAAGATATTTATTTATTTATAGAATGGATATACTTAAACCTTGCTACAACACTTATAGGCAGTGTACCTAATCGTACAGTAGTGTAGTTTTCAGTAAGTCCGGTTCGTTCCACAGGGAAAAATCTTTAAACAAAGCTTAACGCTATATTAGTTTTAATTTATAAAAATACAAATATATATAAGTAATATTATTATTATAAAAGGGGGGTTTTTACCGTTTATTGACCGGTTTGTCGATTTTAAAACTTTAGTCGCAGTTAAAAACTAATGTAAAATATTAAATAAATAAAAGACTTAATTTAAAGCGTAAAGTAAATAACGATAATGAAATTGCGATAAATAAAAGTGCGATAAAATAAAATTACGATAATTAAAGAGTACGAAAAGTAAAAGTGCAATTAAATACAAAGACAATAAATAAAAGTGTAATTAAATACAATAACAATAAATAAAAGTGCAATAATTAGAAGTGCAATTAAATATGAAAATAAAGGAATTATGCTTATTTAAACTTCCGTAATCATGATGTTTGACGTGTTGATTTTAGTTTATTCCCATGGGTTAATTGTTCTTTGTCCTGGATTATTTAATATGTCCATACGAATTTGTCCATAATAGTCCGTCAGTCATAAATATAAAGAGCGAAAGCCTTCGTCAAATTATTCTTATTCCCGAAGTCAAATATTCCAACTAATTGGGGATTCGAATTGTAACAAGGTTTTAATACTTTGTTTAATGAATACACCAGGTTATCGACTGCGTGTAAACCAAGGTTTTACTACTTTGTTAACAATTACACCAATTACCCTTGAATGTAATTCACCCCTATTTCAACAAGTCTATTAACTATTAATCCAGTTCCGTGTCCGGTAAAATGAATAATTATTGGTATTTATAGATATCCCGCCCACCGTACCCAGTCAAGCGTATGTGGTTATATATAAATACGTCAAATTATAAGTTTGTATATTAAATTAACAAAGTATTGTTTAGTTAATATAAAACCCATTAATAGCCCATAGTCTAATTTTCACAAGTGTCGTTCTTTTATCCAAACCCCAATTATGGTACAAAGCCCAATTACCTAATTTTAATATTTTTAGCCCAACATCATGATTACTTCAGTATTAAATAAGCATAATAATAATTTAGCTACGAGACATTAAATTAAAAAGGTTGAACATAACTTAGAATGATTAAAAATAGCGTAGCGTTACACGGACAGAATTTCGACTTACACCCTTACAACATTCGCTAACATACCCTTATTATTAGAAACTAAAATTAAAATTAAAATATAAATTATATATATATATTTACGTATATAGATAGAGAGGATGGATATTTTTGGATATATAAAACGTCGAATTGCGTTGGCTTTTATAGGCAATTTCTGAAATTGGGGCTCCGCGAGTCGCGGCCTTTTTGGACTTCAAACTCCGCAACTCGCGGAGTTTGCTTTTACAGCTCACTCCATTTTGGATCTTTGTTTGCCGACGGAATTTAATATATAAATATAATATAAATATATAATTTATATAATTAATTATATATTATATTATATTTATATACATAATTAATTTATAACTTTCGGTACGTTGCGTCGAGCGTTGAGAGTTGACTCTGGTCCCAGTTCCGGATTTTCGAACGTCCTTGCGTACAATTTAATATCTCGTACTTTGCGTTTTGAATCTTGTACTCTTGTAATTTCGAGACGTTTCTTATCAATAATTGGAACCTCTTTGATTGTATTTTGTACTTTTGAGCTTTTTGGTCGTTTGCGTCTTCAATTCGTCGAATCTGTCTTTTGTCTTCACCTTTTATTATTTAAACGAATATCATTTGTAAATAGAACAATTGCAACTAAAAGCTTTTCTTTCTTGAGGAATAATGCTATGAAATATATGTTCGTTTTTAGCATTATCAAAGTGTCATCATCATCATCATTCATCATCATAAAAGCTAAGTAAGTTTGACAAGAATAGAGATCGAAACAATAGGCTGACTTCGGTCAGCTGCTACGACCTTTACGTAAATCGAAAAGATGCGTAATCAATGGCTATGGCTCCGTATATGAGTCCCCTAGTTGCTGACCAATTTCCAGAACCAAACTCGTCTTCGTTTGACTGTGGCGAAGATTTAAGTGCGAGTAGGTCAGAAATTTTAGCACAACGCTAATAGGGTGTAATGCATTTCGGAAGGCCATAAATCCTAAACCGTAACTCGGATTAAGACGAGGTCTAAACGGAAAATCATCTACTCGAACCGAACTA
Source organism: Rutidosis leptorrhynchoides (assembly GCF_046630445.1). Lineage (NCBI taxonomy): Eukaryota > Viridiplantae > Streptophyta > Magnoliopsida > Asterales > Asteraceae > Rutidosis > Rutidosis leptorrhynchoides. The sequence continues at coordinate 31,534,750 of NC_092335.1, forward strand.
ACTGAAAATCAACTTTCTAGTAGCCCAGGTTGAAATGACCTGTCCATATTACTATAAACGCAGTACGTTATTCATTGGTCCCATAGCGAGGTATTTGACCTCTATATGATACGTTTTAGAAAAATATTGCATTCATTTCATAAAAAGCACGCCATTATTATACATAATGCATGTTTTAAACAAGTGGGCGATTATTTAAGAAATAATTCCCAAGATACATCGGTTTCCAAATACTACACACGTGACATAACAGTCGAATATAATACATGACAAAGGTTTTATTGAATGCAACACTTCATTTAAATAAAAGCATGAGACTCCATGCACAGCTTGCTCAGATAATGCAACAGTGGAAGACTTTCTTAAGGACCTGAGAATAAACATGTTTAAACAGTCAACACAAAGGTTGGTGAGATATATAGGTTTAGCATCGATATAAATATAGACCACAAGATTTCATAGTTATAAATATATGTACACTCGCAAGTGTATAAAAGTATTCTATACGTTGTTGAGCGCTTCGGTAACCATACTTAACCATTAATGTGGCATATTCCCTTTATTATGAAATCTCCCTACACTGTACCAAGTGTAGTAAAAATGAAGTACTATGCAACCGTTTACGATACTAGAGCGACTAGCCCGGTTGGGGTTGTCAAACCCGATAGATCTATTAATAGGATTCGCGCTTACATGTTCTTACAACATGTAAATATTAGTTACCAAGCTATTAGGGAAGATATGCAAGGTGGTACAACTCAACGTAGAATATTTTTTTAAGTACTTGTGTCCATAGCAAAAAACATAAAATGCATGTATTCTCATCCCAAAATATTTTTAGAGTTTAAAAATGGGACTATATACTCACAGTAGTAAAAGTATATTAATAATAAGTTTTCAACTTATTAAAAATATGACCGTCGTCCTTGGATTCACGAACCTATAACAATAATAACGATTCAGATAATAATACGACATATGAATAAAATAAAGCAAGTTCATAGAATACTTATATAATAATTTTTAACATTTTATGTTAGTAGTCCATTGTTAGTAGTCCTTTGTTAGTAGTCCAAAATAGTCCGAAAAGTCCAACAGTCCAATAATCGGTATATATATATATATATATATATATATATAATCTTAGAATTACCCCACGACGTATTGTATACGTATTGTCTTTGCATCAACCCAGAGATGTATTGTATACGTATTGTCTTAGAATTAACTAAGACGTATTGTGTACGTATTGTCTTAGGATTTATCAAAACTGATTGTATACTTATTGTGTTAGGACGTACCAAGAATATTATTATACATATATACAATCACAGAATTAACCAAGATTATAATATTTTGTTATACTACTGATAACATGTCCAAATATATATAGGAAATAGGAAAAGTTATCAAGGATATGGTTAATATAGTTTTTATAATATAAATTTCGTCCATACAACGTTAATTTTAGCAGATTTTGTTTTGCTCGCCAAATATTCATTACAACTCCTTTTAAAGTAAATCAAATTGCTATGAATTCATTAAGAAGTAAATGTTACAAAACCAATTCGAAAATTTCATCCCAAGTAGTAATTTTTAGAGCTTTACCCTCTTTTTGTGTCGGTGGACAGATTTGAAAAAATCCCGGCATCCACCCAATATATGATTTTTGATAAAATACTTCCACTTTGTCTAAAATCATGAAAAAAATACTGGAAGTCTTATTTACATATATTAACATATTTCCAAAGTCTTAGCCTCGAACTCAAAGTCTAAGATAGGTTTTTAATTCCCAACCCAAAATAGCCCGCTTTTTACCGAATGGAGATTAAAGGATATATGTTAAGTTTCAAGGTGTTCTTCATATGTACAAGTTATAAGTTCTTATATTAACTTAATATAACATCATAATACATATAACTAAGTGTTATTATAGTTAAGTTAGAAAGATTATATTAGTTTTTCAAACAAGCTTGGTGTTCACCAAAACAAGTTCTAGTTTTTACAAGTTTTATAAGTATAATAAGATAACAACTATACAAGGAATTGAACAAGGATTTTAAGAAGTATTTTACCTTGATTGTGAAGAGGAAAGTTGATGAGATTAAAGTATGGTATGAGAGCATTCAAGTGTGTGTTTTTAGTTTAAGAAAATGTGGAGTAAAAATGAGTTAAAATGGTCCTTATTTATAAGCTTATAATTTTGGCTTTTAGTGAAAATATCTAAGATAAGTTAAATTGTATTAATTCATGTATGACATATTAAATTGATTAGGTCATAGATGACATATTACACAAATAATTGCCAATTTCTATTGGTATATACCAATAATAAATATTTCGAGAAGCTGTGTATAATACGGGTAAAAATACCGTATGAATGCGAGTAGAATTCTTGAGAAAATTGAACGGAAATACGAGTATAGCTATCCTTTATATGTATTGATATATTATAAAGTGTATTCAATACTTGTAAGGATATATTTACACTCGTAATACATTATATGTAAATGCATTTTAACATAAGTTAATTACGTCGTTTAAATAGTAACATATATATTGTTCAAAAACTCTTTAAATTAGTAGTATATATATATATATATATATATATATATATATATATATATATATATATATATATATATATATATATATATATATATATATATATATATATATATATATATAATACTTTGTTAATATACTTAATGAGATATTTAATTATCATATTTTCAAGTTAAATATATATAAATCTATATATATACACAATAATTAAACAATTAAACAATTAAATCAAGTTATGACGTTCGTGAATCGTCGGAATAAAAGGGTGACCAAAAGCTTGTGTAAAACTCTTTCCGGAGGTTCAAGATTTATTAAAATTCATTGCTTATCAACTCGGAATTATATAAAGATTAAGTTTAAATTTGGTCGGAAATTTTTGGGTCGTCACAGTACCTACCCGTTAAAGAAATTTCATCCCGAAATTTGATCGTGGTCATCATGGCTAACAATAAGAATGTTATTATGACGAATATAAGTTGATTCATAGGGTTTTATCACGATTGAGAAATATGGATAAAATAATTCGATTACTCGAAACGTATGAGTGAAGCTATCGTAAAAGAGTGAAATGAGAAAATAGGGATTCGTCTTATTTTTTGACGTTATCATGGTTGATCTCTGGATTAAAGAAAATATTTGTAATCTATATAAGATTTGATATTTCGGCTATTAAGAAAATTATGATCCTCTTCGATTTAATGCAATAATCTGTCTCGATTTCTCTGTCGAATATTTTACTATAAATCAACCTCCTACGTTGAAATGTCCCGTTCATATTGATTATAAACATTCCATATTAATTGATTTCATCGCGAGGTTTTGACCTCTATATGAGACGTTTTTCAAAGACTGCATTCGATTTTAAAACAAACCATAACCTTTAAGATATTACGACGATTATCAAATAATGATAATCTAAAATATAGCGTTTTTCACACGACCATTACATAATGGTTTACAATAATATTATAAATCAACATAAGTCTTCGAATGCAGTTTTTAAACAATATTATACAAGCATGGACTCCAAATCTTGTCCTTAATTTAGTATGCAACAGCGGAAGCTCTTAATAATCACCTGAGAATAAACATGCTTAAAACGTCAACAAAATTGTTGGTGAGTTATAGGTTTAACCTACATATTATTAAATCATAATAATAGACCACAAGATTTCATTTTTATAACACATCTCTTATCAGACATTTCGCAAACTGCATAGAGATAAAAATCATTCATTTGTTTGAACACCTGGTAACCAACGTTAACTTAATGCATAGAATATCCCCAAAACAGAACCTCTCGTCTGTATAATAATCTCGAAGTACTAAACCATCCATAACCTGAATGGGGATTGTTAAGCCCAATAGATCTATCTTAAGGATTCGCGTCAATTAGGGGCCATTTCCCTAATTCTTAGGCTACCAGACTTGAAGGGCGATATTCGGTTTAATAATCCAACCATAGAATGTAGTTTTGCGTACTTGTGTCTACTTTGTAAAACATTTATAAAGCTGCATGTATTCTCATCCCAAAATATTAGATTTTAAAAGTGGGACTATAACTCACTTTCACATATTTTTACTTCGTCGGGAAGTAAGAATTGGCCACTGGTCGATTCACGAACCTATAACAAATATGTACATATATATCAAAGTATGTTTAAAATATATTTACAGCATTTTTTAATACGTTTTAATGTTTTAAATATTTTCAGTCAGCTGTCCTCGTTAGTAACCTACAACTAGTTGTCCACAGTTAGATGTACAGAAATAAATTGATATATATTATCTTGACCCAATCCACGACCCAATGTATACACGTCTCAGGCTAGATCACAACTCAAAGTATATATATTTTTGGAATCAACCTCAACCCTGTATAGCTAACTCTAACATTACTGCATATAGAGTGTCTATGGTTGTTCCAAATAATATATATATAGATGGGTCGATATGATATGTCAAAACATTTGCATACGTGTCTATGGTATCCCAAGATTACATAATATATTAGAATACATGTATAATACAATATAACTTATCTAGGATATGATTTGTATAGATTTGTTACCAATTTTCACGTAGCTACAACAAGTAAAAATATCCAATCTTGTTTTACCCATAACTTCTTCGTTTTAAATCCGTTTTGAATGAATCCAATTGCTATGGTTTCATATTGAACTTAAGTTTATGAATCTATACAGAAAAAGTATAAGTTTATAGTCAAAAATACAGGTTACAAGTCATTTTTGTAAAGTTAGTCATTTCAGTCGAAAGAACGACGTCTAGATGACCATTTTGGAAAACATAATTCCATTTTGAGTTTAATCATGATTTTTGGATATAGTTTCATGTTCATAAGAAAAATCATTTTCCCAGAAGAACAACTTTTAAATCAAAGTTTATCATAGTTTTTAATTAACTAACCCAAAACAGCCCGCGGTGTTACTACGACGGCGTATATCCAGTTTTACGGTGTTTTTCATGTTTTTAGGTTTTAAATCATTAAGTTAGCATATCATATAGATATAGAACATATGTTTAGTTGATTTTAAAAGTCAAGTTAGAAGGATTAACTTTTATTTGCGAACAAGTTTAGAATTAACTAAATTATGTTCTAGTGATTACAAGTTTAAACCTTCGAATAAGGTAGTTTTATATATATGAATCGAATGATGTTATGAACATCATTACTACCTCGGGTTTTTTGGATAAACCCACTGGAAATGAGAAAAATATATCTAGCTTTAAAGGATCCTTGGATGGCTTGAAAGTTCTTGAAGTAGAATCATGACACGAAAACAAGTTCAAGTAAGATTTCCACTCGAAATAAGATTGTTAGAGTTATAGAAATTGAATCAAAGTTTGAATATGAGTATTACCTTGTATTAGAAAGATATCTTACTGTAAATAAGGAAGATTTCTTGAGGTTGGATGATCACTTTACAAGATTGGAAGTAAGCTAGCAAACTTGGAAGTATTCTTGATTTTATGAAACTAGAACTTATAGAATTTATGAAGAACACTTAGAACTTGAAGATAGAACTTGAGAGAGATCAATTTAATGAAGAAAATTGATGAATGAAAGTGTTTGTTGGTGTTTTTGTTTGTTGGTATATGAATTAGATATAAAGGATGTGTAATTTTGTTTACATGTAAATAAGTCATGAATGATTACTAATATTTTTGTAATTTTATGAGATATTTCATGCTAGTTGCCAAATTATGGTTTCCACATGTGTTAGATGACTCACATGGGCTGCTAAGAGCTGATCATTGGAGTGTATATACCAATAGTACACACATCTAAAAGCTGTGTATTGTAGAGTACGAATACGGGTGCATACGAGTAGAATTGTTGATGAAACTGAACGAGGATGTAATTGTAAGCATTTTTGTTAAGTAGAAGTATTTTGATAAGTGTCTTGAAGTCTTTCAAAAGTGTATAAATACATATTAAAACACTACATGTATATACATTTTAACTGAGTCGTTAAGTCATCGTTAGTCGTTACATGTAAATGTTGTTTTGAAGCCTTTAGGTTAACGATCCTGTTAAGTGTTGTTAACCCATTGTTTATTATATCAAATGAGATGTTAAATTATTGCATTATCATGATATTATGATATATTAATATATCTTAATATGATATATATACAATTAAATGTCGTTACAATGATAATCGTTACATATATGTCTCGTTTCGAAATCATTAAGTTAGTAGTCTTGTTTTTACATATGTAGTTCATTGTTAATATACTTAATGATATGTTTACTTATCATAATACCATGTTAACTATATATATATATATATATATATATATATATATATATATATATATATATATATATATATATATATATATATATATATATATATATATGATATCATATAGTTTTACAAGTTTTAACGTTCGTGAATCACCGGTCAACTTGGGTGGTCAATTGTCCATATAAAACCTATTTTAATTAATCAAGTCTTAACAAGTTTGATTGCTTAACATGTTGGAAACACTTAATCATATAAATATCAATTTAATTTAATATATATAAACATGGAAAAGTTCGGGTCACTACAGTACCTACCCGTTAAATAAATTTCGTCCCGAAATTTTAAGCAGTTGGAGGTGTTGACGTATCTTCTGGAAATAAATGCGGGTATTTTCTCTTTATCTGATCTTCTCATTCCCAGGTGAACTCGGGTCCTCTACGAGCATTCCATCGAACCTTAACAATTGGTATCTTGTTTTGCTTGAGCCTTTTAACCTCACGATCCATTATCTCGACGGGTTCTTCAATGAATTGTAGTTTTTCATTGATTTTAATTTCGTCTAAAGGAATAGTGAGATCTTCTTTAGCTAAGCACTTCTTCAGATTCGAGACGTGAAAGGTATTATGTACATTGGCAAGTTGTTGAGGTAATTCAAGTCGGTAGGCTACTGGTCCGACACGATCTAAAATTTTGAATGGTCCAATGTATCTTGGATTTATTTTCCCCCATTTACCAAATCGAACAACGCCTTTCCAAGGTGAAACCTTAAGCATGACCATCTCCCCAATTTCAAATTCTATATCTTTCCTATTAAGGTTCGCGTAGCTCTTTTGTCGACTCTGAGCGGTTTTCAACCGTTATTGAATTTGGATGATTTTCTCTGTAGTTTCTTGAATTATCTCCGGACCCGTAATCTTTCTATCCCCCAATTCATTTCAACAAATTGGAGATCTTCACTTTCTACCATAAAGTGCTTCGAACGGTGCCATTTCGATACTCGAGTGGTAACTGTTGTTGTAGGAAAATTCTGCTAATGGTAGATGTCGATCCCAACCGTTTCCAAAATCAATAACACATGCTCGTAGCATGCCTTCAAGAGTCTGTATCGTCCTTTCGCTCTGCCCATCGGTTTGTGGATAATAGGCAGTACTCATGTCTAGACGAATTCCCAATGCTTGTTGTAATGTCTGCCAAAACCTTGAAACAAATCTGCCATCCCTATCAGAGATAATAGAGATTGGTATTCCATGTCTGGAGACGACTTCCTTCAAATACAGTCGTGCTAACTTCTCCATCTTGTCATCTTCTCTTATTGGTAGGAAGTGTGCTGATTTGGTGAGACGATCAACTATTACCCAAATAGTATCAAAACCACTTGCAGTCCTTGGCAATTTAGTGATGAAATCTATGGTAATATTTTTCTATTTCCATTCCGGGATTTCGGATTTTTGAAGTAGACCTGATGGTTTCTGATGCTCAGCTTTGACCTTAGAACACGTCAAACATTCCCCTGCGTATTTAGCAACATCGGCTTTCATACCTGGCCACCAAAAATGTTTCTTGAGATCTTTGTACATCTTCCCCGTTCCAGGATGTATTGAGTATCTGATTTTATGAGCTTCTCTAAGTACCATTTCTCTCATATCTCCAAATTTTGGTACCTAAATTCTTTCAGCCCTATACCGGATTCCGTCTTCCCGAATATTAAGATGCTTCTCCGATCCTCTGGGTATTTCATCCTTTAAATTTCCCTTTTTTAAAACTCCTTGTTGCGCCTCCTTTATTTGAGTAGTAAGGTTATTGTGAATCATTATATTCATAGCTTTTACTCGAATGGGTTCTCTGTCCTTTCTACTCAAAGCGTCGGCTACCACATTCGCCTTCCCAGGGTGGTAACGAATCTCAAAGTCGTAATCATTCAACAATTCAATCCACCTGCGCTGCCTCATGTTCAGTTGTTTCTGATTAAATATATGTTGAAGACTTTTGTGGTCGGTATTGATGTTATGCGAGGGGTATATGGAATATTATTAATTTTACTAGGAAATACTATTAAATACGATACAATTTTACACAAGTTATTTATTTATTTATAGAGTGGATATACCTAAACCTTGCTACAACACTTATAGGCAGTGTACCTAATCGTACAGTAGTGTAGTTTTTAGTAAGTCCCGTTCGTTCCACAGGGATCTTAGCCAAGTTTAACGCTATATTTTTAAACCTATATTTGTAAATATATAAATATATATAAGTAGTATTATTATTATAAAAGGGGGTTTTTACCGTTTAATAACCGGTTTGTCGATTTTAAAACTTTTAGTCGCAGTTAAAACCTAATGTAAAATATTAAAAATAAATATAACTTAATTTAAAGCGTAAAGTAAATAACGATAATGAAATTGCGATAAATAGAAATTGCGATAAATAAAATGACAATAAATTAAAGTGCGATAATTAAAAGTGCAATTAAATATGAAATAAATGAATTATGCTTATTTAAACTTCCGTAATCATGATGTTTAACGTGTTGATTTTAGTTTATTACCATGGGTTAATTGTCCTTTGTCCTGGATTATTCAATATGTCCGTCTGGTTTTTGTCCATAACAGTCCATCAGTCATAAATATAAAGTGCGAGTGTCCTCGTCAAATTATCCTTATATCCGAAGTCAAATATTCCAACTAATTGGGGACTTAAACTATAATTACACCAAGTGTCCTTGTATATAATTCACCCATGTTTTAATAAGTCCATTGACTATTAATCCATTCCCGTGTCCGGTTAAATGAACGATTATTAGTACTTATAAATATCCCACCCATCGTGTTTGATCGAGTGTATATGGTTATTTATAGGTACGTCCAATTATAAATCTTTATATTAAATTAACAAACTATCATTTAATTAAACAAATATAAAGCCCATTAATAGCCCATAGTCTAATTTCCACAAGTGTCGTTATTTTGTCCAAACCTCAATTATGGTACAAAGCCCAATTACCCAATTTTAATATTTAGCCCAACATCACGATTACTTCGGCTTAAATAAGCATAATAATAACTTAGCTACGAGACATTAATTTAAAAAGGTTGAACATAACTTACAATGATTAATAATAGCGTAGCGTTACACGGACAGAATTTCGACTTACACCCTTACAACATTCGCTAACATACCCTTATTATTAAAATTAAAATTAAAATTAAAATTAAAATTATAATATATATATATATATATATATATATATATATATATATATATATATATATATATATATATATATATATATATACGTTTGATAGATGAAGAAAAGACAAAGATGTGTACATTCGTCCGAAAATGCTGAAATTTATAGATGTGGCCAGGTATCTGGTGCCATGCGATCGCATGGATTTTTCACTTCCAGGCCATGCGATCGCATGGCCTGCTTTTCCAGCTCACATGAGTTTGTTTGCTTCTTGCCGACGGTTTTAAATAAATATATATAATATATAAATAATTTTAAGAATTATTTATATATTATATTATATTTATGTGCATAGTTGACTTGTAATTTTTGCTCCCTTGCATCGAGCGTTGAGAGTTGACTCTGGTCCAGGTTCCGGATTTTTGAACGTCCTTTCGTACAATTTAATATCTTATATTTTGCGTTTTGCGGCTTGTACTCTTGTAATTTTGAGACGTTTCTAACCAATAATTTGAACCACTTTGATTGTACTTTGTACTTTTCAGCTTTTTGGTCGTTTGCGTCTTCAATTCATTGAATCTGTCTTTCGTCTTCACCTTTTATTATTTAAACGATAATTACTTGTAAATAGAACAATTGCAACCAAAAGCTTGTCTTTCTTGAGGGATAATGCTATGAAATATATGTTCGTTTTTAGCATTATCAAATATTCTCACACTTGAGCGTTGCTTGTCCTCAAGCAATATAGTCTTGAAATAAAAATACTAGAATCACTTCTTTATTCTTCACACTTTGTACATCAGTGATTTCTATACGGCGGTATGAACAATGGTAGTAACGTTGTGGTTTACAGTCCCACATGACTATGAAAATTTAGATCCTTAAGGAAATTGGATCTTTATGAAAATATTTGATCTTTTGAAAATACAATCTAGCTTTTACCCTAGATAAGTTTTCCAGAATAACCCTTCACCGGTGTTTGCAAATTGTTTTTGTGGGTTTGGTGGGTTTTAGATTTGAAAATTTTAGCTCAAAACTTGCGGTTTTGTGTCACCCACTTGCTAACCTTGTATTAGAAAAGCAACAAGTCCAGTATACTTGCTCCATATACTACCGTCCGGTTGTAAAGGAAAGCGTTGAACAAGCAACTGTTAAGGCAATGTCCCATGACATTCTTTTAATTATGGTCTATAACGTGTCGGATATTACTATCCTTTGTAGGAGCAATAGTAAAGATCACCCTGTAGTTTTTTGGTCTGGCACAAGGTCCTGTCTTTGACCATTCTATGCAACCACCGTTCTTACGGTTGACACCCGATTTGGTTCAGGTGACCTAATGAATTCCAGGTGAATTCCTAGGATTTTACGTTCAATGATAATGAACGCATTAAAAATGGGTTTTCAGAGAACAAATCGGTTTGTAATTTGATCAAAATATTTTCTCGTTCAAGCTCGAGTTTAGATATCATCGAATTCCATGAGTTTGAATTCTCAATCTTTAAAAATCAATCTCAAGGATTGAGTAATATCAGTCTTAAAAGCTGATTTTTGATCTTTAAGGAGATTATCCTTTTCTGGGGGTCTGATTCATTAGTCTTATCAAGCTAATTTGCATGGCCCCCTCCCCATTTTACGAGACAGATCCTCTCATGGTTAGGATAAGTTTGACCACTTGGCGACCCTGTTTGATGCTGAGGTCCATGGATTTCCTGCTGATTTTAGAGATAACTTTTCTAGATTTTTCGTCAACCTACAGCTGGTCTGGACGACAACTTCATGACCTAAATCAAGAAGCGCGTGTCTTTTTCGGAAGACTTTACTTCCTTTTAATAATGGAATTGATTCATCGTGTAGATCCATCTTTCTTTCAAATATATTATAAGAAATTGAGTAAAACTGATAAAATTGTCCAAAACAAAAGTATCTTCAGTTATTTGTACAAAAATATGTGACATATGTTTTAAATAACTTGGTAAATTTTTCCCACACTTGGCTTTTATTTTCCTTTCTTTACCTTTTTATTTTCCTCTATTCCATTTTAAATGAATTCTAACATTTTGGGTTGTTTCTCAATTTATGTCTTTTCCGAGGTAACTATAATTTCGGTGTTAACATCTAGTTTTATCGTTCATAAATATGTATAAACATGATTTTGAATTCATTTATTTGAAAGTTTTGAAAAATTTTACTAGAATTGGGTAGTCAGTATATAAGACTAGGGCTGTTCTTTATTATCAGAGAGCACTAGATTCTAATACAACTACTGCGTTACTAGTATTTTTAATGGTAACAAAGTGTATAAGTTAAAATTTTTAAAATTCCGAAAGAATTTAACCCCTTCCCACACTTAAGATCTTGCAATGCCCTCATTTGCAAGAAATCAGTAACAATTTAAATTATTGAGGGTGATTAGCGTAGAAAAATGATTAAATTTTACCAAAGTTTTCAAACATATTGGCGTTTGTTTTAAAAGCAAAGATTTTTGGTTTTTTTTTTTAAATGTTTTTGGCATACTTTAATTCAATAAGATTAAAAATAATGATAATAAAATTTCTCGTCCCTCCCTCGGGTAAAGCAATTTCGGTTCAACGACCTAGTTTTCAACTTACGACGAATTTTAAATATCAAATTTTTAACTTAACGAAATAAAGTAAATTTTTTTTTTAAATTCACACCAAACTTTAATTTAAAATGCATAAAATTAAAAATTCATATTATTAAAATTAAAAATTCACACCAAATTCATATTATATTTTTGTTTTTAAACATACAAACTTATATTAAAAATATTAATTTTTCAAATATTTACAAACTTAAATATATTGATTTTAAAAAGTTTACAATATTAATTTAATATTTATATATTAATTTTAAAAACAAGGTAAAAATTAAAAATTAAAAATTAAAAATCTTTTTGGTCTTTTATCCCACTTTAATCAATCAAATATTATCAAAAATATATGCCCCTATTTTCGGTAAAGTAATTTCAGCTATATTACTTAGTTTTACTCCTGACGAATTTCTGAAATATTTTGGGTTGATTGATTAAAGATATTTATACCTTAAGAATAAACGGTAAATTTTGCAGTGATGTAATAAATTTTTATATGATATCAATAATTTCGATTACGCATACCTAATTTTATTGAATACCAATTTAATACTTTATAGCGAACGATTCAGCGTTTATTATCAAAAGGTTAAAAGCAATAAAAATAAAAATAAAAACTGTACATACTTACCTGTGAGAAAGAATTCTCAGAGACCTGCTTTATCCGACTCATATGAGAGTCGTGTGATTTGTTTCTCCATAGCTACGCAAGCATAACCTCGAATCTTCAATATCTTTTCTTCTAAACATATAAATGGTCATTCTCTGCATAGAGTAACAAATTCGGTATTTGAATATGTTTGATTATTTGAACATTTACCTTCGTGTGACCATTTTCCGCATTTATAACATCTTTCAAGGTGTCGTGCTCTTCTTTTCGTTGCGGATTTTGATTTTCCTTTACCAAAATGTATCTTATGATGATCTTTTCTAAGTTCTTTTCTTACTCCGTCTATTTTGCCTCTTATGAATGATACCAGTTCACTCGGAAGTGTGTCATTATTACGTTTAGTAATCATAGCGTGTAGCATTAGACCATGGTTCATATCAAAGGAATTCTTCATCTCGTAAAACCTAAAAATAAAAATAAAAATTCAGGATGGGGGGAGAAGACTAGTTCTTTAGGGTCTGCTAGGGAAAGACCATTAGGATTCCATTCTCGAGAACTACACGAAAACATAATATCTAACTCTAACAGAAATATATATTACCCTAAAAAGATTCGAACCTTCCCACACTTAGTTAGCTGTGGTGTCGAAATTGTGATTAACTTCATCTTCAACTTCCATTAGATTATCTATGTAATGTTTAACTCTGTGACCATTAACTTTAAATTCAATCCCATTCGAATTTATTAATTCTACTGTTCCATATGGGAAAACTCTTTTGACTATGAATGGTCCAGACCATCTTGATTTCAATTTTCTAGGAAATAGCTTGAATCGTGAATTGAAAAGAACTCTGTCTCCTTCTTTAAATTCTTTTGAACTTCTGATTCTTTTATCATGCCATTTCTTCGTTCTTTATTTATAGATTAATGAATTTTCGTATGCTTCATGTCTTAATTCTTCTAATTCGTTTAGTTGGCTTAACCGTAAACGTTCAGCTTCATGTAAATAAAGATTACATGTTTTCAAAGCCCAAAATGCTTTGTGCTCAATTTCTACTGGAAGGTGACATGCTTTTCCATAAACGAGTTTAAAAGGTGTGGTTCCAATTGGAGTTTTGTAGGATGTTCTAAAAGCCCAGAGTGCATCCTCCAATTTCATGGACCATTTCTTCAGATTTGATCCTACGGTTTTCTCTAGAATACGTTTTAATGCTCGGTTGATATTTTCAACTTGTCCACTTGTTTGTGGATGATAAGCGGTTGAGATTTTATGAGTTACTCCATATCTTTTGAGAACTTTCTCAAGTTGATTATTACAGAAATGAGTACCCCGATCACTTATTAAAGCTTTCGGTATTCCGAACCTTGCAAAAAGACGTTTTAAGAAGTTGACTACAACTCATGCATCGTTAGTCAGGAGAGCTTGTGCTTCCGCCCATTTAGATACATAATCAATGGCAACGAGAATGTAGAGATTATTATGAGATTTTGAAAATAGACCCATAAAGTCAATACCCCAAATGTCAAATACTTCACATACTTGAATGACATTTTGTGGCATTTCATCACGTTGACTTATTTTTCCGGCCCTTTGACATGCATCACAGGATTTGCAAAGAAGGTGTGCGTCTTTAAAAATTGTAGGCCAATAGAATCCAGCGTCGTAAACTTTTCTTGCTGTAAGTTGAGGCCCATAATGCCCTCCTGTTGGTCCTGTGTGACAATGGTTTAAGATTTAACTAGCTTCATCTTCGAATACACATCGGCGTATTATTCCATCGGGACAACTTTTAAACAAATGTGGATCTTCCCAGAAATAGTGTTTTATATCACTAAAGAATTTCTTTCGCTTTTGGTACGACAGCCCTTTTTCAAGGAATCCACATACTAAGTAGTTTGCATAGTCTGCAAACTATGGAATTTCATTATAATTTATCTTCAATAGATATTCATCAGGAAAGTTATCTTGTATGGCCGATTCATTTAGAACTTCTAATTCGGAATTTTCAAGACGAAAAAGATGATCGGCGGCGAGATTTTCTGCTCCCTTTTTATCTCGGATTTCAATATCGAACTCTTGTAAGAGTAAGATCCAACGGATTAATCTTGGTTTGGCATCTTGTTTCGAAAATATGTATCTAAGAGCAGAATGGTCGGTATAGACCACCGTTTTTGCTAGAACGAGATATGAACGAAATTTGTCAAAAGCAAAGACAATAGCAAGGAGTTCTTTTTTAGTAGTTGTGTAATTTGTTTGTGCTCCTTGTAACGTCTTACTAACATAATAAATAGGTTGAAATCGTTTTTCAATCCTTTGTCCTAAAACGGCTCCCATTGCAAAATCACTTGCATCGCACATTAGTTCAAATGGTAGATTCCAATTTGGAGTTATCATAATCGGCGCATTAGTGAGTTTTTCTTTAAGAATATTAAAAGATTTGATACATTCATCCGAAAAGATGAATGGAGCATCCTTTTCTAGGAGTTTATTCATAGGAGTGGAAATTTTAGAAAAATCTTTTATGAAACGTCGTTAAAAACCGGCATGCCCTAGAAAACTCCTAACTCCTCTAACATTGGTGGGATGTGGAAGTTTAGCAATTACATCTACTTTAGCTCTATCCACTTCAATTCCTTCATTTGAAATTTTATGTCCAAGAACGATACCTTCTTTAACCATGAAATGGCATTTCTCCCAGTTCAGTACTAGATTTGATTGTTCGCATCTAATAAGCATTCGTTCAAGATTAACTAGACATGATTCAAATGTATCACCGAAGACTGAAAAGTCATCTATGAAAACTTCCATGCATTCTTCTATCATGTCGTGAAAAATCGCCATCATGCACCTTTGAAAGGTTGCAGGGGCGTTGCAAAGTCCAAATGGCATGCGTTTGTAAGCAAAAGTACCATATGGGCACGTGAACGTGGTTTTCTCTTGATCTTCGGGTGCTATTGGAATTTGAAAATATCTGGAAAAACCGTCAAGAAAACAATAGTAACTATTCCCGGCTAATCTTTCCAATATTTGATCAATGAAAGGTAAGGGAAAGTGATCTTTTCTGGTGGCATCATTTAATTTTCTATAATCAAGACATACACGCCATCCTGTTACAGTCCTAGTAGGAATAAGCTCATTTTTCTCATTTGTGATGACAGTCATGCCACCCTTCTTAGGCACGCATTGAACTGGGCTTACCCATGGAATATCAGAAATTGGATAAATTAAACCTGCATCAAGTAGTTTAATAATTTCTTTCTTAACAACATCTTGCATATTAGGATTTAATCTTCGTTGGCATTGCACATAAGTTTTATGACCTTCTTCCATAAAGATTTTATGTGTGCAATACGAAGGACTTATACCTTTAATGTCATGAATCTTCCATGCAAGAGCTGGTTTATGAGCTTTTAACACAGAAATGAGTTGAGATTTTTTATTTTCCGTAAGAGAAGACGATATTATTACAGGTAATTCAGATTCACCATGTAAATAAGCGTATTCCAAATGGTTTGGAAGTGGCTTTAACTCTAATGTCGATGGTTCTTCTATCGATGATTTATATCGATATCTGTCTTCCTCTTTTAGCATTTGAATTTCTTCTGTTGTTGGTTCATATCCATTAGCCATTAGTGTAGCTAACATTTCAGTTTCATCAATTGGTTCAGTTCCTTCTCCTAAAGAACATTCTCCTGTTCCTTGTAATTCTGGAAATTCTTCTAACAATTCTGCATGTGAATCTATAGTTTGAATATAATAACATGTATCATCTGCAGATTGCGGTTGTTGCATGGCTCTATCAACAGAAAAGGTAACACTCTCATCCTCTATACTTAGGGTCAATTTCTTACCAAACACGTCTATTATTGCTTTAGCCGTGTTTAAGAATGGTCTTCCTAATATGAGAGGAACTCGAGAATCTTCTTCCATGGCCAGAATAACAAAATCTACTGGAAATACTAAAGTACCAACTTTAACTAGCATGTTTTCCATTATCCCTCTAGGATATTTTACTGATCGATCGGCTAGTTGTATGCTTATTCTTGTTGGTTTCAATTCTCCAAGGTCTAGTTTAGCGTATAGTGAATACGGCATTAAATTTATACTAGCACCTAAGTCTGCCAATACTTCTATTGAACTAAGACTACCCAGAAAACATGGAATTGTGAAACTTCCTGAATCTGATAATTTTTCTGGTATCTTATTCAACAACACTGCAGAACAATTAGCATTCATAGTAACAGCCGAGAGTTCTTAATTTTCTTTCTATTTGTGATTAGATCTTTCAAGAATTTAGCATATCTTGGCATTCCTGAAATTACATCAATGAAAGGAAGATTGACATTTATTTGTTTAAACATATCCAAGAATTTGGATTGCTCGGCTTCAAGTCTTTCTTTTCTCATTTTACTTGGGTAAGGAAGTGGTGGTTGGTATGGTTTAACATAAGGTGTTGCCTTAACTGTGTTATCTTCATTAACCTTTTCAACTACCGGTTCTGTTTCCTTATCTTGCTCAGATTGTGGTTCTTGTGGAGTAGGAATATAGTCATCAGAAATTTTAGGTATGTCAGGTGGTTTAAGTGTAATACCACTTCTTGTGGTAATGGCTTTAGCTGTTTCATTCCGGGGGTTAGCATTTGTATCACTAGGTAGACTTCCCGGTTTTCTTTCACCTATTAACCTTGCTAGGTTGCTCACTTATTGTTCCAAATTTTGAATAGAAGCTTGTTGATTTCTAAATGCTTGAGCATTTTGTTCATTGGTTTGTTTCTGAGATGTAAAAAACTGAGTTTGAGATTCAACTAGCTTCGACATCATATCTTCTAAATTTGGCTTTTTATCATCGGTTTGTGGTGATTTATTTTGAAAAATAGGTCTTTGCTGATTGTAAGTATTATTGGATACTTGTTGATTGTTAGGACTTTGTTGGTTGTTGTATGGAACATTTCGGTTATAATTCTGGTTTTGATTGTAGATTGGTCTTGGCGGTTGATAATTATTTCCAGGCCTTTGGTTCATGTATGAAACATTCTCTCTTTGTTCCATTGTTTGTTCAATACTGAGACAATCTTTTGTCAAATGTGGTCCTCCACACTGCTCACAACTAATTCGTATTGAGTGAATATCTTTAGTCATTTTTTCCATTCGTCTCTCGACAGCATCTATCTTTGCAGAAATGGAATCGAATTCATGGCTAGAATCGGCTCTAGCCGCTTTAGATGATCTAATGATATCTTTTTCTTGGTGCCACTCATGTGAGTGGGAAGCAGTGTTATCAATAATTTTGTAAGCATCAGTTGCGGTTTTCTTCATAATTGAACCACCAGCTGCTATATCGATGTCTTTTCTTGTAGTGATGTCGCATCCTTGGTAGAATATTTGTACTATTTGACAAGTGTCTAAACCATGTTGCGGACATCCTCTCAATAACTTTCCAAATCTTGTCCACGCCTCATATAGAGTTTCATTTGGCTTTTGTGTAAACGTAACAATTTCTCCTTGAAGTCTTACGGCTTTAGATGCCGGAAAGAATTGTTTAAGAAATTTTTCAACTAAAACATCCCATGTATCAATCGCCCCTTCAGGTAAAGATTCTAACCAATCTTTGGCTTCTCCCTTTAAAGTCCAGGGAAATAACATGAGATATATCTGTTCATCCTCCACTTCTCTTATTTTAAATAGAGTACAGATCCTATTAAAGGTACGAAGATGTTCATTTAGATCTTCCTTCGGCGTACCACTAAATTGGCATTGATTAGTTACCATATGTAGGATTTGTCCTTTGATTTCATAATCTGGCGCATTAATGTCTGGTTGAGTAATTGCGTGACCTTGGCCAGTGCGTTTAGCTCTCATTCGGTCTTCCATACTTAGAGGTTCCAGATTTTCCATGATTGAATTTGTTGAATCTGAATCACTAGAGGATTCTAATTTAATGGGTTGTTCCTCGACAATCTCTGTTTGAATGATTGGTGGTTCCGGGGGAAAGATTAGTGGTTCAGGATCTCTGAATTGTCCCTGAATATCCTCCGGATTCTCAATTGTGAGGTCGCGTTCAAAAAATGGATTATCGGAAATATGAATTGGAGTACTTGGTCGACTTGATGACGATTCTAAAGAAAAATCAACGGCGACAATATTGGCTAGATGTCTTGATCGAGTTACAGGTGGTGAACGTATGAAAGGTGGTGAACGTCTTGCTCGGTGCATTCACTGAATATCCTATTAGTTATAAAAGATAAAAATTATTAAAGTTATCAAATTAATAGACTTTTCTGATTTTGTCCACGTTTCGAATAGCCAATAGATGCAGCAGGGAGCCACAACCCTTTAAATCGGAAGCTCACAACTCAGCCACTAACAAATCCAACTATTACTACGAACCAGAAAATTTGGATGTCTATCAATTTAACCACTTAAAATAATTTTTAGTTGAAATTTAAAGAAATTTTAGAGAAGAAATAGAAAATTCTATGTCCTAAAAATCTAGAGCGTCGAGAAATAAGAAAGAAAAAGAGAGCGTCGAAAAAAAACGTCGAAAAATAAAAGGTCGAAAAATAATAAAAAGAACGTAGCGCGTCGAAACTTAAAATTCTAAAAACTAAAAATTAAAAGTTGCGTCTAAAAAATATTAAAGCTTAAAAGAAATACTATCTCCAAAACTGCAATAACTTAAAAAGTACTAAAATTTTAAAACGGCGTCGCAAAATTCTAAAGCACTTAAATCTTAGTCTATAGAAAAAGCACTTTAAGGGATTTTACGGCAAAGCCTAAAAATCTAGAAATAAAAATAACTATGGCAAAAACTATGACCTAAAACTAAATACGAACGAAAAATATAAATATTACGCTAAAACAAATAAAAAGATACAAAATATAAAAATAAACTTAAAGTTGTAAAAAGTACAATTTTTATAAAAATATTATGTTTATATTATTTATTTTATAAAAGATACAATTTTTTATATATATAGCGTTTCGCTTCCGGCGTTTAAGCAGCTCCCCGGCAGCGGCGCCAAAAATACTTGATGTTATGCGAGGGCTATACGGAATAGTATTAATTTTACTAGGAAATACTATTAAATACAATACAATTTTACACAAGTTATTTATTTATTTATAGAGTGGATATACCTAAACCTTGCTACAACACTTATAGGCAGTGTACCTAATCGTACAGTAGTGTAGTTTTTAGTAAGTCCGATTCGTTCCACATGGATCTTAGCCAAGTTTAACGCTATATTTTTAAACCTATATTTGTAAATATATAAATATATATAAGTAGTATTATTATTATAAAAGGGGGTTTTTACCGTTTAATGACCGGTTTGTCGATTTTAAAACTTTTAGTCGCAGTTAAAACCTAATGTAAAATATTAAAAATAAATATAACTTAATTTAAAGCGTAAAGTAAATAAAGATAATGAAATTGCAATAAATAGAAATTGCGATAAATAAAATGACAATAAATTAAAGTGCGATAATTAAAAGTGCAATTAAATATGAAATTAAGGAATTATGCTTATTTAAACTTCCGTAATCATGATGTTTGACGTGTTGATTCTAGTTTATTACCATGGGTTAATTTTCCTTTGTCCTGGATTATTCAATATGTCCGTCTGGTTTTTGTCCATAACAGTCCATCAGTCATAAATATAAAGTGCGAGTGTCCTCGTCAAATTATCCTTATATCCGAAGTCAAATATTCCAACTAATTGGGGACTTAAACTATAATTACACCAAGTGTCCTTGTATATAATTCACCCCTGTTTTAATAAGTCCATTGACTATTAATCCATTCCCGTGTCCGGTTAAATGAACGATTATAAGTACTTATAAATATCCCGCCCATCGTGTCCGACCGAGTGTATATGGTTATTTATAGGTACGTCTAATTGTAAATCTTTATATTAAATTAACAAACTATCATTTAATTAAACAAATATAAAGCCCATTAATAGCCCATAGTCTATTTTCCACAAGTGTCGTTCTTTTGTCCAAACCTCAATTATGGTACAAAGCCCAATTACCCAATTTTAATATTTAGCCCAACATCACGATTACTTCGGCTTAAATAAGCATAATAATAACTTAGCTACGAGACATTAATTTAAAAAGGTTGAACATAACTTACAATGATTAATAATAGCGTAGCGTTACACGGACAGAATTTCGACTTACACCCTTACAACATTCGCTAACATACCCTTATTATTAAAATTAAAATTATAATTATATATATATATATATATATATATATATATATATATATATATATATATATATATATATATATATATATATATATATACGTTTGATAGATGAAGAAAAGAAAAAGATGTGTACATTCGTTCGAAAATGCTGAAATTTATAGATGTGGCCAGGTATCTGGTGCCATGCAATCGCATGGATTTTTCACTTCCAGGCCATGCGATTGCATGGCCTTCTTTTCCAGCTCACATGAGTTTGTTTGCTTCTTGCCGACGGTTTTAAATAAATATATATATAATATATAAATAATTTTAAGAATTATTTATATATTATATTATATTTATGTGCATAGTTGACTTGTAATTTTTGCTCCGTTGCATCGAGCGTTGAGAGTTGACTCTGGTCCCGGTTCCGGATTTTCAAACGTCCTTTCGTACAATTTAATATCTTGTATTTTGCGTTTTACGGCTTGTACTCTTGTAATTTTGAGACGTTTCTCGCCAATAATTTGAACCACTTTGATTGTACTTTGTACTTTTGAGCTTTTTGGTCGTTTGCGTCTTTAATTCGTCAAATCTGTCTTTTGTCTTCACCTTTTATTATTTAAACGATAATTACTTGTAAATAGAATAATTGCAACCAAAAGCTTGTCTTTCTTGAGGGATAATGCTATGAAATATATGTTCGTTTTTAGCATTATCAGGTATATATAATACTTTTGACCCCATATAAGTAGTGCCTCCAAGTCTTTAATACAAAAACAACATCGCCTAATTCCAAATCGTGTGTCGTATAATTTTGCTCGTGAATCTTCAATTGTCTAGATGCATAAGCAATTACCTTCGTTCGTTGTATTAATACACAACTGAGGCCTTGCTTTGAGGCGTCACAATATATCACAAAATTATCATGCCCTTCAGGCAATGACAATATAGGTGTCGTAGTTAACTTTTTCTTCAACAATCGAAACGCTTTTTCTTGTTCATCCTTCCATTCAAATTTCTTCCCTTTATGCGTTAATGCAGTCAAGGGTTTTGCTATTTTGGAAAACTCTTGGATGAATCTTCTGTAGTAACCAGCCAGTCCTAAAAATTGGCGTATATGCTTCGGAGTTTTAGGGGATTCCCACTTTTCAACGGTCTCAATCTTTGCCGGATCCACCTGAATACCTTTTTTGTTCACTATGTGACCGAGGAATTGAACTTCTTCCAACCAAAATGCACACTTTGAAAACTTAGCGTACAGTTTTTCTTTCCTCAACAACTCTAACACTATTCTCAAATGTTCTTCGTGCTCTTGATCATTCTTTGAGTAGATAAGTATGTCATCAATGAAAACAATGACAAACTTGTTGAGATATGGCCCACACACGGTTCATGAGGTCCATGAACACAGCTGGTGCGTTAGTCAATCCAAACGGCATAACCATAAACTCGTAATGACCGTAACGCATTCTGAAAGCAGTCTTCGGAATATCGTCCTCCTTCACCCGCATTTGATGATATCCAGAACGTAAATCAATCTTCGAATAAACTGACGAGCCTTGTAATTGATCAAATAAGTCGTCGATTCTCGGTAGTGGGTAACGGTTCTTGATGGTAAGTTTGTTCAACTCTCGGTAGTCGATACACAACCTGAATGTACCATCCTTCTTTTTGACAAACAAAACAAGAGCTCCCCATGGTGATGTACTTGGTCGTATAAAACCATGCTCTAGAAGTTCTTGTAATTGGCTTTGAAGTTTCTTCATTTCGCTGGGTGCGAGTCTGTATAGAGCACGAGCTATTGGTGTAGCTCCCGGTATAAGATCTATTTGAAATTCAATGGATCGGTGTGGAGGTAATCCCGGTAATTCTTTCGAAAATACATCGGGAAATTCTTTTGCGATGGGAACATCATTGATGCTCTTTTCTTCAGTTTGTACTTTCTCGACATGTGCTAGAACAGCATAGCAACCCTTTCTTATTAACTTTTGTGTGACGACCCGGAAATTTCCGACCAAATTTAAACTTAACCTTTATATGTTTCCGACACGATAAGCAGAATTTGTAATGTTGAATCTCAAAAAGTTTGGAACTACATTCATGTAATCAATTACCCTTTGACCGTGTTCGACGTTTCACGAACAATTATGTGTATATAGATATGTATATATAATATATAATATTAACTGAAAACATTAACAAAGTATTAGATATATGATACTTTACATGAACATATTTGTTTCGATATATTTATCGACAGAATTAAGAGATAATATCAAATAATTGAATTATCAGATACATTATGATATGATTACGGGCCTATGTTATGAGGTCCACTGTGATTTAAGAAATCATTCTTTTTGACAACTCAATACTTAACCAGTATGATAAAGATAAAGATATTTATATTTTATTTTATTAAATATATAAAACGATTTAAATTAATATTATATATATTTTTTTATACGCGTATTATACGTACATAGTTTTATACTTTTACTATACTTTAACTTTACCTTTACTTTACTTTTACTTTACTTTAACTTTAATAATTCATACTTTAATAATTCACCTTAATAATTCATACTTTAATAATTCACTTTAATAATTCATACTTTAATAATTCACTTTAATAATTAATACTTTAATAATTCACTTTAATAATTCATACTTTAATAATTCACTTTAATAATTCACTTTAATAATTCATACTTTAATAATTCACTTTAATAATTCATACTTTAATAATTCACTTTAATAATTCATACTTTAATAATTCACTTTAATAATTCATACTTTAATAATTCACTTTAATAATTCAAAAATCTATTATAAATAGAATTCAATAGGTTTCATTATTTCATAGAAACTTGAAAATATATTTCTCTAAACTCTCTCAATCGAATTACATATATATATATTTACTTAGTATTATTTCAAGATATTATTAGTATACATAAAATACTACGACGGAGTTATATTCAGACGATTTCAAAATAAGTTTTCAAATGGGATAGAGCTAAGGAAATTATGGATTATAGCTATGAAGGTTATGGGTATTGATCGAGGGTATTGCTCGTGAGGTCAACCTAACGTTTATCATTTTCGTTGCGTCTACGTACTTTCCTGCAATATTGAATCACAATATTGATACGTTCGTGAATCCGAGACAAACCCTGCACTTGTTCAGTGCCGTCATATACATAATTGCTACGAAATACAGTATTGTGAGTTTCATTTGCTCCCTTTTTATATATATTTTTGGGCTGAGAATACATGCGCTGATTTATAAATGTTTTACGAAATAGGCACAAGTATTAAAACTAATTCTATGTGGGTTTAAACCAGAAATATACCCTTAGCTTGGTAACATTAAACTACTTGTTTATGTACGGTAGGCGCGAATCCTAAAGATAGATCTATTGGGTCTGACAAACCCCATCCTGACTATGGGATGCTTTAGTACTTCGAGGTTATTTTAAACACACCTGATCTGGTGTACTTCAGAGGGTAAAACATGAACGTTAAGGCTTGTTACCGGGTGCCTACAACTTATAGAATACTTTTATACACTTGCGAGTGTACGGATATTTATAGAAACTGAAATCTTGTGGTCTATTACTATTACGGAAATGATGGATTATGATAAACTAATGAACTCACCAACCTTTTGGTTGACACTTTAAAGCATGTTTATTCTCATGTATTAAAGAAATCTTCCGCTGTGCATTAGCTCATTTTAAGGATATTACTTGGAGTCATTCAAGACATACTTTGAAGGACGTTGCATTCGAGTCGTTGAGTTCATCAAGATTAATATTAAGTCAATTATAGTTGGATGTAATATGAAATGGTATGCATGCCGTCAATTTTTGATGTAAAGAAAGTTTGTCTTTTAAAAACGAATGCAATGTTTGTAAAACGTATCATATAGAGGTCAAATACCTCGCGATGTAATCAACTATTGTGAATCGTTTATAATGTATATGAACGGGTCCTTTCATTTTGCGCCTTCAAATTACTAATAAGATTTAGCTTCGCGTTGCTCTTTTCTCCGTACACCGTTAAGGGTTTTCCTTCTTCTCGTACAATGCGAATTGCATTTTTGTAACATACGATCTCTGCTTTCACCTCTTTCAACCAGTCCATGCTGATTATCACATCAAAACTCCCTAACTCTACTGGTATCAAATCAATCTTAAATGTTTCGCTAACCAGTTTAATTTCTCGATTCCGACATATATTATCTGCTGCAATTAATTTACCGTTTGCTAATTCTAGTATAAACTCATTATCTAAAGGCGTCAATGGACAACTTAATTTAGCACAGAAATCCTTACTCATATAGCTTCTATCCGCACCCGAATCAAATAAAACATAAGCAGATGTATTGTTAATAAGAAACGTACCCGTAACAAGCTCTGGGTCTTCCTGCGCTTCAACCGCATTAATGTTGAAGACTCTTCCGCGGCCTTATCCATTATTATCCCCCTGATTTGGACACATATTTTTGTAATGGCCATTCTTCCCGCATCCAAAACAGGTAATGTCTGCATAACTTGTTCCGGCATTATTTGTTCCCTTAGCCATTGATCCGTAGATTTCGCACTTTGTCGCACCATGGACCTTTCTATTACACTTAGTACACACTGCTGTACAGAGCCCAGTTGGATGGTATCCTTCACATCTCTGGCAGAATTTCTGCCTCTTGTTGTTATTGTTGGGATTGTTGTTGTTGCGGTTGTTATTGTTGTTGAAATAGTTGTTGTAGTTGTTGCTGGGGTGGTTGTTGTTGTTGCAAAAATTGGTGCGATTGTAGTTATGATTGTTGGTTGATTATTGAAATTGTGACCCTTGTCACTGGTTTCTTCCCATTTCCTCTTGACTTGTTTCGTATTGGTTTCTTCGGCCGCCTGTTCTTTAATCCTTTCCTCAATTTGATTTATAAGTTTATGAGCCATTCGACTTGCCTTTTGTATGGAGGCGGGCTCGTGTGAACTTATATCCTCTTGGATCCTTTCCGGTAACCCTTTTACAAATGCGTTGATTTTCTCTTCTTCATCTTTGAACGCTCCCGGACACAATAGGCACAACTCTGTGAATCATCGTTCGTACGTGGTAATATCAAACCCTTATGTTTGTAACCCTCTAAGCTCTAACTTGAGCTTATTGACCTCGTTTCTGGGACGGTACTGCTCATTCATTAAGTATTTGAATGCTGACCACGGTAGTGCGTAAGCAGCATCTTGACCCACTTGTTCGAGATAGGTATTCCACCATGTTAACGCAGTACCTGTGAAGGTATGCGTGGCGTATTTTACCTTATCTTCCTCAGCATATTTGCTTATAGCAAACCCAAATTCGACCTTTTCGGTCCATCGTTTCAGTTCGACTGGTCCTTCAGTTCCATCGAATTCCAGAGGTTTACAGGCAGTGAAAGCCTTGTAGGAGCATCCTACACGGTTTCCTGTGGAGTTAACTCCACTGCTAGACCCTGAGTTATTGTTGTTTTGCATTGCAGCCTGTACTGCGGCTATATTTGCTGCAAGGAAAGCACGGAAGTCTTCCTCACTCATGTTCAAGTTCTGACGAGTAGTCGGTGCCATTTCCTTCAAAAATAGCCAAAAGAATTAAGTTAATCATATAGAATATTAAGAGTAGTCAATAGTATTCCGTAGCATAATATGAACTCATTTATAAAAGTTTTTCTTCATATTAGCGTTTTATAAGTTTTAATTCGGGTAATACCTACCCGTTAAGTTCATACTTAGTAGCTAACATACAATTTAACTACTACAATTCTATATGAAAACTGATTATAATAATATTTCACATTCAAACTTTTATACAATATTTTGCAAACTTACAATACCACTATTTTACATATAGCATGAAATATAGCACATAAAAACTCTGATACAAAACAGTTGCGAAGACAATTCTAGTTAATACGCAAGTCGTTCAACAAAGGCAATAAAGACACGTAATTCATACGTCCAGAAACAAGTCATGCATTCTGGTTTTACTATGACTACTTCCCATCCTTGGTCTTGTGGAGCATAACCGTTGTGACCGTTGACATGACAGCATGTTGTAATGTCACCAAAAGGACGAGGGTTTCGTAATGCCCAACAGCCCCGTAATAATCTAAAAACCTTGTTTCTCATCTCAACTACCAAGTCCATCACTTGTGGGAATGTTTTATTTAAAAGTTGCAACCCAATGTTCTTTTTCTCAATTTGATGAGAAGCGAACATTATTAACCCGTAAGCATAACATGCTTCTTTATGTTGCATGTTAGAAGCTCTTTCTAACTCACGAAATCCTATGTTGGGATATGTTGAGTCAAAATAGGTTCTTAACCCGTAGCGTAAAATTGCATTTGGGTTCCCCGCATTTAACGCTTTAAAGAAAACACTGCGTAACTTACGGTCTCCCCAATGTGATATACCCCACCTATCAAAGGAAAGCCTTTTATAAACTAAGACATTTCTGGAAAGTCTTTCAAATGTTTGACAAGTTAATTTCGCCATAACTAAATGTGCTGATGAATTCTGACCGACTCTAGACAAGATTTCCTCAATCATATCCTCTGGTAGGTCTTCTAAAATATTCGGTTGTCTACCCTTAACGTCCATTTTGTTTTTATACTACAAAATAGACAAGGATTAGATTCGTAAAAGATAATTAACAAACAATACAAGCAAATTTACATAGAACATAAAAGTACAAGCACACTACAATACATATAATACACAACATGATTACAACCCTCTAATCAGAATCACTGGTTTCTTCTTCTTCAAACTTGGTTCGTTTTCCTAATTTTCTAGGAATATATGGTGTTCCTCTAATACGAGCCGTCGTTTTCCATAATTGTTTAGAAAAACCTGGTGGTTTAGAGGTTCCCGGGTCATTGTTACATTTTAGGAAATACGGATGTTCCCGATACATATAAAGTTCATCGGGGTTGGAATCGGGTCGAGGTAATTTCTATAACATCATCGAAATCCTCATCGGGATCCGATTCATCGGAAAATTGATAATCTTCCCAATATTTTGCTTCCTCGGCGGAAACACCATTGACCATTATTAACTTTGGTCCGTTGGTTGAGGATTTTCTTTTATTTAATCGATTTACTATAGGTATCAATATTTATTCTTCCGGAATCTCTTCTTCTTCCGGTTCTTCCTCTTCTGATTCCTCTTCTTCCGGTTACTCTTCTTCCGGTTCCTCTTCTTCCGGTTCCTCTTCGGGAATTTGCGAATCTTCCCAAATTATATTCGACTCTTCATTATTATTAGGTGAGTTGATGGAATTTGTACTAGTGGTAGACATCTATCACACAATATCAAACACATTAAGAGGTTAATATATCACATAATATTTATATGTTAATAATATATAATTTCCAACAAAAGTGTTAAGCAATCGTTTTTAAAGAAAAAATGGTCGAAGTCCAGACTCACTAATGTATCCTAACAAACTCGATAAGATACACTAATGCAAATTTCTGGTTCTCTAAGACCAACGCTCTGATACCAACTGAAATGTCCCGTTCATATTGATTATAAACGTTCCATATTAATTGATTTCGTCGCGAGGTTTTGACCTCTATATGAGACGTTTTTCAAAGACTGCATTCGATTTTAAAACAAACCATAACCTTTAAGATATTATGACGATTATCAAATAATGATAATCTAAAATATAGCATTTTTCACACGACCATTACATAATGGTTTACAATAATATTACACATCAACATAAGTCTTCGAATGCAGTTTTTAAACAATATTATACAAGCATGGACTCCAAATCTTGTCCTTAATTTAGTATGCAACAGCGGAAGCTCTTAATAATCACCTGAGAATAAACATGCTTAAAACGTCAATAAAATTGTTGGTGAGTTATAGGTTTAACCTACATATTATTAAATCATAATAATATACCACAAGATTTCATTTTTATAACACATCTCTTATCAGGCATTTCGCAAACTGCATAGAGATAAAAATCATTCATATGTTGAACACCTGGTAACCGACGTTAACTTAATGCATAGAATATCCCCAAAACAGAACCTCTCGTCTGTATAATAATCTCGAAGTACTAAACCATCCATAACCTGAATGGGGGTTGTTAAGCTCAATAGATCTATCTTTAGGATTCGCGTCAATTAGGGGCCATTTCCCTAATTCTTAGGCTACCAGACTTGAAGGGCGATATTCGGTTTAATAATCCAACCATAGAATGTAGTTTTGCGTACTTGTATCTATTTTATAAAACATTTATAAAGCTGCATGTATCCTCATCCTAAAATATTAGATTTTAAAAGTGGGACTATAACTCACTTTCACAGATTTTTACTTCGTCAGAAAGTAAGACTTGGCCACTGGTCGATTCACGAACCTATAACAAATATGTACATATATATCAAAGTATGTTCAAAATATATTTACAACATTTTTTAATACGTTTTAATGTTTTAAATATTTTCAGTCAGCTGTCCTCGTTAGTAACCTACAATTAGTTGTCCATAGTTAGATGTACAGAAATAAATTGATATATATTATCTTGACCCAATCCACGACCCAGTGTATACACGTCTCAGGCTAGATCATAACTCAAAGTATATATATTTTTGGAATCAACCTCAACCCTGTATAGCTAACTCCAACATTACTGCATATAGAGTGTCTATAGTTGTTCTAAATAATATATATAGATGGGTCGATATGATATGTCAAAACATTTGCATACGTGTCTATGGTATCCCAAGATTACATAATCTATTAGAATACATGTATAATACAATATAAGTTAGCTAGGATATGATTTGTATAGATTTGTTACCAATTTTCACGTAGCTACAACAAGTAAAAATATCCAATCTTGTTTTACCCATAACTTCTTCGTTTTAAATCCGTTTTGAATGAATCCAATTGCTATGGTTTCATATTGAACTTAAGTTTATGAATCTATACAGAAAAATTATAAGTTTATAGTCGAAAATACAGGTTACAAGTTGTTTTTGTAAAGGTAGTCATTTCAGTCGAAAGAACGACGTCTAGATGACCATTTTGAAAAACATACTTCCATTTTGAGTTTAATCATGATTTTTGGATATAGTTTCATGTTCATAAGTAAAATCATTTTCCCAGAAGAACAACTTTTAAATCAAATTTTATCATAGTTTTTAATTAACTAACCCAAAACAGCCCGCGGTGTTACTACGACGGCGTATATCCAGTTTTACGGTGTTTTTCGTGTTTTCAGGTTTTAAATCATTAAGTTAGCATACCATATAGATATAGAACATGTGTTTAGTTGATTTTAAAAGTCAATTTAGAAGGATTAACTTTTGTTTGCGAACAAGTTTAGAATTAACTAAACTATGTTCTAGTGATTACAAGTTTAAACCTTCGAATAAGGTAGTTTTATATATATGAATCGAATGATGTTATGAAACTCATTACTACCTCAGGTTTTTTGGATAAACCCACTGGAAATGAGAAAAATATATCTAGCTTCAAAGGATCCTTGGATGGCTTGAAAGTTCTTGAAGCAGAATCATGACACGAAAACAAGTTCAAGTAAGATTTCCACTCGAAATAAGATTGTTAGAGTTATAGAAATTGAATTAAAATTTGAATATGAGTATTACCTTGTATTAGAAAGATATCTTACTGTAAATAAGGAAGATTTCTTGAGGTTGGATGATCACTTTACAAGATTGGAAGTAAGCTAGCAAACTTGGAAGTATTCTTGATTTTATAAAACTAGAACTTATAGAATTTATGAAGAACACTTAGAACTTGAAGATAGAACTTGAGAGAGATCAATTTGATGAATGAAAGTGTTTGTAGGTGTTTTTGGTCGTTGGTATATGGATTAGATATAAAGGATGTGTAATTTTGTTTACATGTAAATAAGTCATGAATGATTACTAATATTTTTGTAATTTTATGAGATATTTCATGCTAGTTGCAAATTATGATTCCCACATGTGTTAGGTGACTCACATGGGCTGCTAAGAGCTGATCATTGGAGTGTATATACCAATAGTACATACATCTAAAAGCTGTGTATTGTACGAGTACGAATACGGGTGCATACGAGTAGAATTGTTGATGAAACTGAACGAGGATGTAATTGTAAGCATTTTTGTTAAGTAGAAGTATTTTGATAAGTTTATTGAAGTCTTTCAAAAGTGTATAAATACATATTAAAACACTACATGTATATACATTTTAACTGAGTCGTTAAGTCATCGTTAGTCGTTACATGTAAATGTTGTTTTGAAGCCTTTAGGTTAACGATCCTGTTAAGTGTTGTTAACCCATTGTTTATTATATCAAATGAGATGTTAAATTATTACATTATCATGATATTATGATATATTAATATATCTTAATATGATATATATACAATTAAATGTCGTTACAACGATAATCGTTACATATATGTCTCGTTTCGAAATCATTAAGTTAGTAGTCTTGTTTTTACATATGTAGTTCATTGTTAATATACTTAATGATATGTTTACTTATCATAATACCATGTTAACTATATATATATATCCATATATATGACAGCATATAGTTTTTTCAAGTTTTAACGTTCGTAAATCACCGGTCAACTTGGGTGGTCAATTGTCTATATAAAACCTATTTCAATTAATCAAGTCTTAACAAGTTTGATTACTTAACATGTTGGAAACACTTAATCATATAAATATCAATTTCATTTAATATATATAAATATGGAAAAGTTTAGGTCACGACATACGTTTCATTATTTCCACATCTCCCATCTTTTATACTTTCTTCCTTTCTTCGTACTTCCAAAACATTCGTCAATATGTTCCATCCAATTTTAATTCTTGATATATTCTTGACTATCACATCTGTCATTCTTCTTTTTCATCTTCCATCGGAGGAATCCGTTAATTTCTACTATGCTCTTGGGTTTATAGTGTTCTTAGTTTTTCCGTGTCTTTATATTGCTATACGCATCGATATACACGTTTTGTAATTTCTGCGTTGTCTTCATGCTTATATTTTTCCTTATATTTTGGTGTTTCATGCTTCCATCTTCTTTTTCTGACTTCAAGTCAAGCGAATAATGTTCTAGAATTCATAGATATGAAATTCGGAATGAACATAGCTAATGCTCTAAGAGAGAAATTGTAAAAGCACAATTTAACTTGTGAAATTACCAGAATCTAAAGGAAAAGATAGAACTATCAATAGAATATGTTCTTGATATGTTTAGAGATTAGATTGAATGTAAGATTCATGTAACATGGCACATGATGACGTTATGGTTTGTGAATCATTACATACCATTTAGAAACTCAGCATGACTTACTGTAATATAATCACGTTGATCAAGTGTCATTATATTATACTAACTCATGCTTCAGTTCCCAACATTACTTCAAAAACATTCATACTTTACACTCAGAGGTTTCAGATATTTAGAAACTAAAACAGTTTTCTTTATGATGTGATACAGATAACGCGAAGGAATAAATGATTTCAGATAAGAATGGTTATGAAAATATCTTCAGAAATATGAAGGATATTTATAATGGAAGATACGATGATATCTTAGAATATTTAAGATAAGAGGATGATGAAGAATATTATCCGCAAGGGTTTTAGAGTAAGGAGCAAGGTATTTGCTAAGGATTTTAGCAGACACCGAATCATTTGGATTCTTTGAAGGTAGATTTCGTCCTTGTGATTTGTCCATAGCCTCCTTCAGGGTTTGCTCAATCCGTTTTTCAGTTCCAAACCTTCTCTTTTTCTGTGCTTTGCTAACACAATATTCTTTATCATCAACTTTTGACTGTTACGGTTGTCTACAGTTTCTGCTACTTCATTCAGCCTTTTCAAAACTTTATAGTACTGATTCATAGGCTGAAGTGCTATTTCGGATTTCAGAATTATAATTCCATGAAATAACGTTATATGTATATGCAGAAATGATGTGAGATTCAAGAATAATTATTGATGCTTCCTGGGGTTTGGTATGACAATTATTGTTACAAGATATAAATGGGTACATGACAAGGTTTTATAGTGATATTTCAGAGAGATTTAAGGCAAAGAGCAATAAAGTTGTTGGTAAGCTTACTACTAATGTGGTGGAATATAAAAGGTTCCCCAGTAACGATGGCGAAAAGACAACGTATATATCAAGGTTATAATAAGGCTACTCAGGATGAAAAGTCGAAGTTGTCTTTTTGGAGCTGTGATAAAATTTGCTATTTTGAAAAGGGATTGTAAAGTTATTTTGGGTAATAATAATGCTAAAGGATCTGACACGGATACGTGTTGAACCTTTTCTTAGGTTCAAGTGTCCTCCGAATGCATATCTATATGCATATATTCTTCGTATGTATCGTGTGATTGGTTTATTCTCTAGATTGTTCCTTAGTTGAGATGTTTTCAAGAATTTTGAAGGGTTTAGACGCAGGTTGTCATCGTCAATATATGTATAATGAATTCATCGTGAATCTTGAATGATACGAATATCTTTATGAGTTCTGTGAATGAAAGTGATGTTCTAGTATAGTTTGAATTTAAAGTATGATTTTGAAGGATGTAGGAATTTAAGATTGATGGCACTTCTTAAATCTTGACTTGGATTTTGATCTGTCAAAATCAGAATATGTAATTGAATTGGTATGAAAAATGGTTGTCTTGAATTTTGTGAAATGATGTATATTGCTATAAAAGGAGAGAGTATAATTAACGATTGTCGAAACATCATTGTACAGTGTAACATATTAATGTGAACTTAAGTATTTCTCGGGTATTACCTACCCGTTAAAATAAAATTTCACAAGTAATATTTTGTACAAAAGAATTTTTATTACAGTCTTTATAAAAATATATGTATGTATATTTTCTTCAGATGTAATATGGATTTAATGAGTTAATATTATATTAATCTCATTTGGTTTACGGTTGGAACTAGAAATGAATAATCCCTAAAACTGTAGAGATTACATAATCGCCGCGGAATATTTCTTCAACGTAAATGAAATAATGAATTAATACTTCATCACTCATTATTGTTGGTATCCCTCAGTGCCTGCGGTGCATATGATGTTGATGCTCGTAATGCGGCTTGCAATGTTGAGGCTTGTGATGTTGTTGGTAATGCTGCTGCTGGTGCTAGTAGTGGTTTGATGTGAGTATAGATGATGAGAATTTGTTTTGTTTTGTATTGTGAAAGAAGATGCTTAAAGTTTCTTGAATAAAAAGAGAGGTCAACAGCTTTATAAAGGGAATGAAATGATGTAGGATGCACTTGCTAATGAATTTTTGCTTTTCATGACAGTAAATTTTTTTTTTTACTAAATAATTCACCATGCAAGATACGGAGTAAAGGTCGGATAGCCTCAATAATATTAGTAATATTATACTCGTTGCGGCATATCCTGGAAAGGAGAGAGAAAATGGTGTTACGAACGGGTTCGCCGGTAAGTGCCTCATGTTATTCACCAAGAGGGCAATGTGGAGGATGGAAGGGATCACCTTCTTCTTGTCTCCAACGATTAAGTAGACTACGAACCCATCCCCAATTCATCTAAAATAGATGATGGCTAATTGGTTGATACATTCCGGTCACACTGCTTTCGGAGCTCGAGTGAAATTCCATATCGGATTTCGAGGGACTTGAACTAGTGGAGAGTTCCATTTCGTACGATTGAATAAAGGATTTTTCGATATGAAATGATTTCTGGCTATCGGATGGTATTCTAATTACATAGAATATCTATATATATAGAGCAAAAGATTTCATAGATTACGGAGGAATTTACGGAATATGTTAGACAAAGTTTACAGTAACAGATACGCTAAGATATGAATTAGTATATAAAATATGAACTTTGTCTATACACTATTTATGCAATCAATGCAGTAAGATGTGTCTAGACTAAGAATGATAAGCATGTAATTTTCTAAGGGTGATAAGCAGATGATTTCCGACTAGAAATGATAAGCAAAACTTTTGACATGCAGTTAAGGTCGAAGTCCAGACTCACTAATGCATCTTAATAACTATCCGTTAGACACACTAATGCAAGACATGGTTTGCTAAGACCACCGCTCTGATACCAACTGAAACGACCCGTCCATATTACTATAAATGCAGTACGTTATTCATTGGTCTCATAGCGAGGTATTTGACCTCTATATGATACGTTTTAGAAAAATATTGCATTCGTTTCATAAAAAGCACACCATTATTATACATAATGCATGTTTTAAACAAGTGGGCGATTATTTAAGAAATAATTCCCAAGATACATCGGTTTCCAAATACTACACACGTGACATAACAGTCGAATATAATACATGACAAAGGTTTTATTGAATGCAACACTTCATTTAAACAAAAGCATGAGACTCCATGCACAGCTTGCTCAGATAATGCAACAGCGGAAGACTTTCTTAAGGACCTGAGAATAAACATGCTTAAACAGTCAACACAAAGGTTGGTGAGATATATAGGTTTAGCATCGATATAAATATAGACCACAAGATTTCATAGTTATAAATATATGTACACTCGCAAGTGTATAAAAGTATTCTATAAGTTGTTGAGCGCTTCGGTAACCATACTTAACCATTAGTGTGGCATATTCCCTTTATTATGAAATCTCCCTACACTGTACCAAGTGTAGTAAAAATAAAGTACTATGCAACCGTTTACGATACTAGAGCGACTAGCCCGGTTGGGGTTGTCAAACCCGATAGATCTATCAATAGGATTCACGCTTACATGTTCTTACAACATGTAAATATTAGTTACCAAGCTATTAGGAAAGATATGCAAGGTGGTACAACTCAACGTAGAATATTTTTTTAAATACTTGTGTCCATAGCGTAAAACATAAAATGCATGTATTCTCATCCCAAAATATTTTTAGAGTTTAAAAATGGGACTATATACTCACAGTAGTAAAAGTATATTAATAATAAGTTTTCAACTTATTAAAAATATGACCGTCGTCCTTGGATTCACGAACCTATAACAATAATAATGATTCAGATAATAATACTACATATGAATAAAATAAAGCAAGTTCATAGAATACTTATATAATAATTTTTAACATTTTATGTTAGTAGTCCATTGTTAGTAGTCCTTTGTTAGTAGTCCAAAATAGTCCGAAAAGTCCAACAGTCCAATAATCGGTGTATATATATATATATATATATATATATATATATATATATATATATATATATATATATATATATATATATATATATATATATAATCTTAGAATTACCCCCACGACGTATTATATACGTATTGTCTTTGCATCAACCCAGAGATGTATTGTATACGTATTGTCTTAGAATTAACTAAGACATATTGTGTACGTATTGTCTTCGGATTTATCAAAACGTATTGTATACTTATTGTGTTAGGACGTACCAAGAATATTATTATACATATATACAATCACAGAATTAACCAAGATTATAATATTTTGTTATACTACTGATAACATGTCCAAATATATATAGGATATAGGAAAAGTTATCAAGGATATGGTTAATATAGTTTTTATAATATAAATTTTGTCCATACAACGTTAATTTTAGCAGATTTTGTTTTGCTCGCCAAATATTCATTACAACTCCTTTTAAAGTGAATCAAATTGCTATGAATTCCTTAAGAAGTAAATTTTACAAAACCAATTCTAAAAGTTCATCCCAAGTAGTAATTTTTAGAGCTTTACCCTCTTTTTGTATCGGTGGACAGATTTGAAAAAATCCCGGCATCCACCCAATATATGATTTTTGATAAAATACTTCGACCTTGTCTAAAATCATGAAAAAAATACTGGAAGTCTTATTTACATATATTAACATATTTCCAAAGTCTTAGCCTCGAACTCAAAGTCTAAGATAGGTTTTTAATTCCCAACCCAAAACAGCCCGCTTTTTACCGAATGGAGATTAAAGGATATATGTTAAGTTTCAAGGTGTTCTTCATATGTACAAGTTATAAGTTCTTATATTAACTTAATATAACATCATAATACATATAACTAAGTGTTATTAGAGTTAAGTTAGAAATATTAGATTAGTTTTTCAAACAAGCTTGGTGTTCACCAAAACAAGTTCTAGTTTTTACAAGTTTTATAAGTATAATAAGATAACAACTATACAAGAAATTGAACAAGGATTTTAAGAAGTATTTTACCTTGATTATGAAGAGGAAATTTTATGAGATTAAAGTATGATATGAGAGCATTCAAGTGTGTGTTTTTAGTTTAAGAAAATGTGGAGTAAAAATGAGTTAAAATGGTTCTTATTTATAAGCTTATAATTTTGGCTTTTAGTGAAAATATCTAAGATAAGTTAAATTGTATTAAGTCATGCATGACATATTAAATTGATTAGGTCATAGATGACATATTAAACAAATAATTGCAGATTTCTATTGGTATATACCAATAATAAATATTTCGAGAAGCTGTGTATAATACGGGTAAAAATACCGTATGAATGCGAGTAGAATTCTTGAGGAAATTGAACGGAAATACGAGTATAGCTATCCTTTATATGTATTGGTATATTATAAAGTGTATTCGATACTTGTAAGGATGTATTTACACTCGTAATACATTATATGTAAATGCATTTTAACATAAGTTAATTACGTCGTTTAAATAGTAACATATATATTGTTTAAAAACTCTTTAAATTAGTAGTATGCAAATATATATATAATACTTTGTTAATATACTTAATGAGATATTTAATTATCATATTTTCAAGTTAAATATATATAAATCCATATATATACACAATAATTAAACAATTAAACAATTAAATCAAGTTATGACGTTCGTGAATCGTTCGAATAAAAGGGTGACCAAAAGCTTGTGTAAAACTCTTTCCGGAGGTTCAAGATTTATTAAAATTCATTGCTTATCAAGTCGGAATTATATAAAGATTAAGTTTAAATTTGGTCGGAAATTTCCAGGTCGTCACACAGGTGGTCTGATCAGATACGAAAAACAGTAGGTAAGGTGCTCTGCTGGGGTTCTTAGTACTTGATGTTCATCACGGTTCTCATCCTTGATGCTTGTAGCTTCAAGTGTACAACTCGTTGATGGGTTAGCATCACCTTGACAAAGATTCCACCATCAACACACAATAAGTTAAGACCAAGTAAGAACACAACTCAATTAAGAGTCTTAGATGGATGATGAACCAAAGTTACATCATATCCTTAGTCTTAACACAATTACAAGTTCCATTTACAACTAAAGCTAGAAACTTTACATCAATCAAATAAGTATGAACATAATCTAAGTCAAATGAGGTGATGGAACCCTAAGCTAGAGAGCTTGGATCCTTTTCACACAAGTTGCAAGGTTACAAAGCTAGAAAGCTTGAACCTTTAGTATTCTTGAAGAACTTGAAGCATAAAGCTTAGATCTTTAAGTTATATGAAGACCATAAACACAAGTTTTGATCTTTATAAAAAAATAACGAGATCATAAGTTAGAAAACTTAGATCCAACAAAAGATATGAAGATCCAAGCTAGAAAGCTTGCATCTTGGTTGTTCTTGAAGATCTTGAAGCATAAAGCTTGGATCTTTAAGTTACATGAAGATTATTACAAACACAAGTTTGAATCTTTTTAACAAAATAACAAGATTAAAGATAAAAAAAATATAGATCTACAAAGTGGGTGAAGATTCAAAGCTAGAAAGCTTGAATCTTCCATGTTTTTGAAGGATTCAAATCCATATTTGAATCTACAAGATATAATCAAGATCAAAAGCTAAAAAGCATGATCTTTTAAAGAATGGTGATGATCACGAAAAGGAAAGGAGAAGAAGAAGAAGAAGATGAAAAATCAAAAACTTACAAGTTTTAGAGTGAGAAAGACTAGAAAGGAAATAAGAGAGTAAGTGTGTGTGAAATACAAATGAGAGCAAGTGTTAAATGGATGGAATAAGGGTGGTATTTATAGGTGAATGGGGTAAGTTGGCCTAAATTTGGAGGGGGGACAAGGGGAACAAAAGTTTGCTTTTTGGTTAATGGTTGTCTAAAGTTGGTGCTTATGTTAGGATCTCATGCAACATTAAGGATAATACTTGACACAAATGCTAGCATGTTCCCTCTAATAAATGGGCATTTGTCTTACTTATTATTGGATCACTAGTAATTAATAAGTGGGCTAAATAAATGGGCTACTAGCTAGAGTAGGGTGGGCTTAAGTCCAACAAGGTAGAAAGTCCAACAAGACTAACTAGTAAGCATAATTAAATTACTACGCATAATTAAGCATCCAAAAACCCAAGTAATTATTATTATAAAATAATAATTAAGATTTCGTAGTCATAATATTCCGATTACGACAAAAGTTAAACGTGTGCGCAGTTCGCGGTTTATTTGAAACGTTAAGTGACACTAACGGTCATAAAGCATTCGGTGATCAAGTTAAGTATCCTACGTACTCTAAGGCACGTTTTAATATATAAATGAAAGTTAACCATGTATTTAAAGATTCCAGAGTATAAAGTAGCACAGTACGCACAAATACGCAGTTTCGCTAAAATACAAGGCATAAAAGCAAGTCGAAAAAGTCGGGTCGTTACAAAATGTCTGATTCATCCAGAATTCATCCTGCTATCACAGTCAACAACATCAAAAACTTCATTCCAATCACGCTTGAGATGAACCAAAGTCAATACTCTTTCTGGTCTGGTCTCTTAAAGAACCATTGTCGAGCTTACGAAGTTCTCGACCACATCATTCCCACTACCACTGATGATTCCTCCTCCACCACAACTCCCGTTACACCTACTCAACCACCTGCATGACCAGCAAATTGGGATCGATTAGATGCCATCATTATCCAATGGATTCACAGAATGATCTCCCTTGATCTCCTTAGTACCGTATACAAAGAAGATTCCACGGCTCAACAAGCTTGGGATCGTTTGAAAGGAATTTTTCATGACAACCGAAACTCTCGTGCTGTTCACCTTCAACACCAATTCACAAACACTCGTCTCGAAAATTTTCCAGACGCATCTGCCTATTGTCAGGAACTCAAATTATTAGCCGATCAATTGGGTAATGTCGGACCGGCTATCGAAGAAGACAGATTGGTATTGCAATTGATCATTGGCCTCAACGACTCATATGCCAGCCTTCGCTCAATCATCTCCCATCGTGAAAAGCTACTGTCTTTTTACGAAGCCCGTTCAATGCTAATCCTCGAAGAAACACAAAACCGGCATCTAGCCACTCAGGCGGCATCAAACGCTGCTACAGCTCTTGTTTCATCTACGTCACCAAATCAACAACACACTCCTACACCATCGAATCGCCAATTCACAAATAGGCGTATGGGATCTTATCGTGGTGGGAACAATCGGGGCAGAAATAATCGAGGGCGTGGAAGAGGTAATCAAAGCTTTCATTCGGGTAACACTCAATTTCAGAATCAGGGTTTTAATTCGGGTCAAAATCAACTTCAGCAGCCACCATGGACTTACGAACCTTGGGCCTGGACTAATGCACAATGGGCTCCTCCTTGCCCCTTTCCAGCCACACCATGGACTTGCCCACGAACTAATCAGCCTGGATTATTGGGCCCTCAGCCCACTGCTAACTACGTGAGTTCAGTTTCATCTCAGCCCACTGATTTGGAAGCTGCTATGCACACTATGACCTTAAACCCGCCCGATGATAATTGGTATTTGGACACGGGTGCCACGTCTCACATGACCAATAACCAAGGTAATTTCTTATTTTATTACCCTTCAACAACGGCTAAACGTATTATTGTAAGAAATGGTCACGGTTTTCCAATACATGGGTTCGGTCACACATGCTTAAACCTTCCACCCTCGGCCAACTTACACTTAAAAAATGTCCTACACTCACCTCCTTTATTTAAAAACTTAATTTTCGATCGTCGCCTTGCTATTGATAATCATATATCTATTGACTTTGATCCTTTTGGTTTCACTGTGAAGGAATTTCCGAAGGGGACCCCAATAGCTCGGTGTAATAGCACCGGCGATCTCTATCCATTTCATCCATCGTTGCTGCGTCCAATTCAAAATAAGACTTTTGCTTTTTCAGCTTCATCATCAGATTTGTGGCATCACCGGCTAGGTCATCCGGGTTTACATGTCTTCAATGCTATTAGAAATAAGCATTACATTTTTTGTAATTCTAGAAATAAAGACAATATTTGCCAATCGTGAGTTTTTGGAAAACATGTACGACTACCATTTTATGCTTCTACCAATTTTACTTATGCTCCATTTGATATTATTCATAGTGACTTATGGACTTCACCAATCTTAAGTAATGATGGCCATCGATACTATATGTTACTACTAGATGATAAAACTAACTTTCTATGGACTTTTCCACTCTCAAACAAATCACAAGTATATCAAACTTTTCTTAACTTTCACAAATTTGTTCAAACTCAATTCGGTCTAAATATAAAATCCTTCCAATGCGATAACGGAGCTGAATATAATAGCGCCAACTTTCATCAATTCTGTACTACTAATGGCATGGTATTTCGATTCTCATGCCCTTATACTTCATCTCAAAACGGGAAAGCCGAACGAAAAATTCATGCCATCAATAACATAATTCTCACCCTATTATCTCATTCTGGAGTACCACCAAAATTTTGGCCACACGCACTTGCACATGCTACTTATCTACTTAATATTTTACCAAATAAATTAATTCAAAATTTATCTCCTACTCAATTACTCTACTTCCGTACACCAACATATGACCATTTACGCGTTTTCGGTTGTCTTTGCTACCCGCTCATCCCATCTACAACAATAAATAACCTACAACCCCGTTCTACTCCATGCGTATATCTCGGTTTTCCCGCTAACCATCGTGGCTATAAATGTTACGATTTTTCTACAAATAAAATTACTATATCTCGTCATGTTGTATTTAATGAAGCTTCCTTTCCTTTCCTAAACAACAAAATGTCAACACCTACTGACTATAAATTCCTAACAGATGACCACAATCCATTTCTCTACATGAATACCAATACTGGACCTACCATGTCTCAGCCCATCTCGTCACAACAACCCACTCCTGGCCCAAATTGGTCTGGCCCAAATACACCTACCCCAACTTCTCCTATTCAGTCCACCTATCCTACGAACTCACAGAATACTCACTCTTCAATTTCTACTCCCACTCAATCTGTTCCCTCTCAATCTGACCTCCCCTCTTCAAATATAAATACCACCTTCTCCCTACAATCTCAGCCGCAACCTACCACTAATTCAACTCGAACCATAACTACGCGAAGTATGGATGGTATCTTTAAGCCTCGTGTCCCCTTCAATCTATCTGTCTCGAACTCCATTTCACCTCTACCCTCTAATCCCAAGCAAGCCCTGAACGACCCTAATTGGCACCGTGCTATGACCGACGAATACCAAGCCCTTGTTGATAACAACACATGGACACTTTTACCACGAACACCAGACATGAATGTCATTCGATCCATGTGGATTTTTCGCCATAAAATGAAATCTGATGGCACATTCGAACGGTACAAGGCACGTTTAGTAGGCGACGGTCGAGCCCAACAAGTTGGTATAGATTGTTATGACACGTTTAGTCCAGTTATCAAACCCGCAACAATACGTATGGTTCTAAGTATAGGTGTCTCAAAATCATGGCCCATACACCAACTTGATGTGAAAAACGTGTTCTTACATGGTTCACTAAATGAAACGGTATACATGCATCAACCCATGGGATTTCGTGATACTAAACATCCCGACTACGTTTGTCTTCTCAAACGTTCACTTTATGGATTAAAACAAGCCCCTCGGGCATGGTACCAATGCTTTGCAGATTTTGTCGCAACTATTGGTTTTATACATAGCAAATGCGATCACTCACTTTTTATATACCACAACGGGAAGGACATTGCCTATCTCTTACTTTATGTAGATGACATTATATTAACTACATCCTCCTCCAAGTTACGTAATCATATTATTCGCCTATTAGCACATGAATTCGCCATGAAAGACTTAGGTCCTTTGAGCTCGTTTCTCGGTATCTCGGTTAGACGCAATGCCAAGGGTATTTTTATTGATCAAAGTGCATACGCCAATGACATCATTGCATGAGCTGATTTAGTACATTGCAACCCGGTCAGCACCCCGTTTGACATACTCGATAAACAGAGTGCCATCACAGACACACCTTACTCAAAACCAACTCTTTATCGAAGTTTAGCCGGGGCGTTACAATACTTAACATTTACTCACCCCGACATTTCTTATGCGGTTCAACATGTGTGTCTTCATATGCACTCCCCACATGATAGTCACATGCATGCCTTAAAGCGCATCATCAGGTACATCAAAGGCACCATTTCGTTTGGACTACAAATTTCGAAGAGTCCAATCTCATCCATCATATCTTACACTGACGCCGATTGGGGCGGGATGTCCCGACACTCGCCGTTCCACTTCCGGATATTGTGTCTTCTTAGGTGACAACTTAATTTCATGGTCCTCAAAAAGACAAGCAATTGTCTCTCGATCAAGCGCTGAAGCCGAATACCGGGGTGTGGCAAATGTTGTCGCCGAAACTTGTTGGTTACGTAATCTTTTACTCGAACTTCATACACCTCTAGTGTGACGACCCGAAAATTTCTGACCAAATTTAAACTTAATCTTTATATGATTTCGATACGATAAGCAAAGTATGTAATGTTGAGTTTAGAAAATTTTGGAAACGATGTTCATATATTCAATTGACCTTCGACTGCTCTCGACGATTCACGAACAATCAATTGTAAATAGATATGTGTGTATGTATATATAAATAATACTTTGAAATATAATTTGAAGTATTATATGTTGTTGTAATTAATAAAATAAAAATAGAATATTATAATAATTATTATTTAAAATATATCTATATAAAGTATATTAAAAATAAATATTAAACGGTTGTAATACTCGT
Source organism: Rutidosis leptorrhynchoides (assembly GCF_046630445.1). Classification (NCBI taxonomy): domain Eukaryota; kingdom Viridiplantae; phylum Streptophyta; class Magnoliopsida; order Asterales; family Asteraceae; genus Rutidosis; species Rutidosis leptorrhynchoides. The sequence continues at coordinate 31,578,753 of NC_092335.1, forward strand.
TTGATATTTCGATTAATATTAATCAAGTTAAAAATGAACTTATATGATTTTAAAATCAAAGATGATCCGAAAATAAGTTATATAAGTTATAGGCTTATTAAAAGTATATTTAGGATTTAATTATTTAATTTTAACACTTTTTATATTGTACCCATAAATGAGAGGGACAGTTGATGTAATATTTATTTATTAAATTAAGGATTGAATTTTATACCATAATGACTAAAATAAATAAATATAGTTAATTTAAAAATATGGGATTTTTCTGAACACTTTGTTCCGCCACTAATTATCAACGGGTAAGATATAATATTGATATTAAAAGTGTCGGTAGCATACTTACAATTAAATTTCACGGGTGTTTGATTTCTACTTACATGATTGTGTACCTTTTGACTTTCCACTATGTTCCATTTCAAATTTGTCCGTCAATTAAATTAAGTGAAGACTTACTGTGATAAATTGATGAAGTAATTGGATAATACTGTGTTTAATTAGTGCATGTTTCCTTTTCATCCAACTCACACGATATATATATATATATATATATATATATATATATATATATATATATATATATATATATATATATATATATATATATATATATATATACACAAAGCATACATGATGAAAAACACAAAACCCACTTGGAAAAAACATATTCTTGCTTCTTCATTTTTCGAGCTCCAAAACAAACCACACCCACTTCCTATTATCACTTCTTCTCCATTTTTATCACTAAGACTAACCGGCCACCTCTATCCACCACCATCTCCATCATTTGAATCACCACCTTAAACTATCTACAATGTTATTGTTTCTGTTTTCATACGACCACTCACCACTTTGGTTCATCCACCATCGACCACCTTAAACCTAATCACCACCTTCATTAGTGTGTTGATTGCTGTGTTTGTTTATGTTTCAATCGAAACCACTTCAAACCAAGAACAACCCGATCACCTCTCTTCTTCAACCATCTCCATCACCTAGCTTGATAACCAACAAGATAATTACTACTTGTTTCCTTTCCTGTCGAGTAAAGAATCAAACTGAAACCTTCACCTTTGCATCACCATTACTGCACGACTGTTACATGTTTCTGTTTTTGTTTCTGTTTAAGCGAACACCACAATCACCACCATTGAGCCACCCTAAACCGGCCACTTCACCTTGATCACCACCCCATATCCATTGCACAGCCACCTTGAAGTCCACCACAATCATACACCCATATGATTATACGTTTTATTAACCATCCTTTCTCTTTTACACCATCACCTTCATTTGATCACCACCCTCACCAATATCTCTCTCTCATCTCTCTCTTAAATTAAAAACCACCACAACCATCTTCGTGACTCATTTCCTTATTCTGACGGTCACCTACAAACCTTTTGTTGTTGCTACTGTTCAATAACTGCTACGATGCTGCTATGTTTTCTGTAACCATTCTTCTGTCAACAAGAAACACAACCACCACATTGTCACTATTTATTTTCCTTTTTTGGCTGACATTCTCTAAACAAGTATTACCCTAATTACTATTATATCTTGCTAGTAGGTTACAAATAATAATAACTCAATAATGATAGGTGCAAGTTGTCTTTACGTTTAAAAAAAAAAGAGAGAGACCCACCCAAAAGATAAAGGTTACCTCCACTAGAGGATAAAAACTAATAAACAACCTATATTTTTTTTTCTTTGCTGTTGATTTCGATCCACCCATCAAGAAACCATCACAAGACCACAAGTGATTTTATGAACCTGCTGTGAATCGAAGCCCTACAACAAACCTACACGATCAATCCTCAAACCAAATACCAACACCTTCGACCAAATCAGACCACTATTACTATTGATCATCTCCTTGCTTTAAGAACCTGCAACTGATAATTGATGATGATTTAACGATGATTAGGAACGAGTTGGTGATGATACAGTGAGGAACGATGAGGATAACTGATAATGACGAGCATATTGATGAACCTGTTTATTCCTGTTCGATTACACAACCTGTTATGCTGTTTCGATTAAAAAAATAATAAAATAAAATATAAAACCCTACAGATTAGTGTTAATGGATCGATACATACTACCACTGAATTATTTCTTGGGCCGAGATTTATTCTAGCTAGTGGACTGTGTTCATTTGTGTTGTTGGGCCGAAATTAAATTGGGCCAAGAAATAATAATACGGGTTAAGTATTATTGGGTCCGATATTAGATCAGAAAAACAGAAACAGCTCAATGGTTAGGGTGTGTGTCGGGTTAGCGAGAGGTTGTGGGTTCGAGCCTGAGCAGAGGCGTTTACGTATTTTTAAGCTCGTTACTCTAAGGTAGTAATTTCATTAATTATAATTACTATTATTATTATTATTATTATTATTATTATTATTATTATTATTATTATTGTGGTTATTATTATACTAATTATTATTATTACAAATATTAATAATACGATTATTATTATCATTAATATAATTATAATTATCATCATTATTATTACTAGCATTATCATTAAATAATCATTAGTATTACCATTATTATTATGATTATGATATAAAAACTCGATATGATGATGAAAATTAAATTCGATATGTTAAATAACAAAAGTATAGTTAAAATAAGATTAAGTTTATGAATATAATGAAAAATTGATATATTAATATGATTATGAAAATTTAGGTTATTATATGCGATCACTAAAAATTATAGAATAATAAAGTAATGAAAATGATGATATTATATATAAATAAATAAATTTTGACAAATGATAAACATATGTACTATTAATTTGAATTTTATTTAAAATCATTATTTTTATTAAAAATATCATTATTAGTAAAAATATCATATTAGTAAAAATATCATTTTTATTATCATTATTTTATTACTACTATTACTAGGGTTATAAATATAAGATTTTGGATATAAATTTTATTATGAAAACGATTAATTTAAAAATTTAAACGAATTATTAACTTCACTACTATTATCACTGTTATTATTATAAAAGTTATTATTTTCAATATCATTATTAAATCTAATGATTTTTAGTATTATTATCGATAATTTAGTATTTTAATGATATCCAAATAAAAAAATATATATATTTTTACATATATCATAATTATATTTAAATTACTATTTTAATATAACATACATATATATATATATATATATATATATATATATATATATATATAACAATTGAAATAACAAATATACTTTTTTTTTTGAAAGGCAAATTATATATATATATATATATATATATATATATATATATATATATATATATATATATATATATATATATATATATATATATATAGAAAAGAATGTACACAGAGAGTGAGGTAGCCGAAGTAGCTACCCACATTGGACACTGAAGTTACAAAAACAAGAAACCCGAGGAATAACTACACGATACTAAACCCATTACATTTCACCCCGGATCAAAACTAGCTCCAAGTGCACATGACGATGTCGGACTAGTAAGCCAATGATGCCAAGACATAGAGGAGTTTCTCGAACGGTTTTTAATCCACTCAAATGATTTCACTTGTATCTCACTTATGATCTTCGATGTAGCCCATCCGTCCTTTTTAAAAACCTTTAGATTTCTACTTTTCCAAATCAAATAACACGTAACCCACACAATTGCTTGCCAAACTTTCTTTTTTCTCGAATTCTTTGTTGCTATGCACGAACCTTTAATCATCTCCTCTAGCGTGGAACTCAAGGGGAGGGGAAGATTTCACCATTTAAGGATGCCGGACCAAATTTCTTTGGCGGATTTGCATGAATAAATGGCGTGATCAACCGACTCGACCACATCATTACATATTGGGCATAATAACGTGTCCAAGTCGATCCCCCTTCGGTCGAGTTCTTCTTTTGTTGCTATTCTTTTTCTTAAGACCCTCCAGATGAAGATACCGATCTTTAACGGAATGAGATTATTTCTGATTGTAGCCGATGGATTGGATTCCCTTGTGATTAACTTGTCGTCTATCGTTTTAGCCATCGATTTTGTGACAAATAAACCACTTCTATCACCCGAGAATTTCCACTTGCTTGCTCCGAAACCTGAGAACCAGGCACTTTTAATGGTGTTTATCATGTTAGTAAGTTCCCCGTGTAACCTTCCTGTAAAAACGTGTGTCCAGTCCCATGTAAAACTCCATTCGTTGTTGCAAAGTGATACTCTGCTGCTGACTTCAGTCGCAGGTTGTGCTTCCAAACGAAACAGGCGCTGAAATGACTCCTTGAATGGTACAGGAGATGCCCATCGATCGAGCCAAAAACTTATGTCTCTGCCGTCACCTATCTCTCTTGCGAATAGTGTTTTGACATCAATATCAATCTTACACAAATCTTCTCCAATTTTGATGATGTTCCTCCACGCGGTGTTCTGTTTCACAATGCCATTTTCACAATTAGTACCCAACCCCCCGTCCCTCTCGTATATGCTTTTAATGGTTTTAACCCATAATGAGTCGCATTCTGTATAAAATCGCCACCACCATTTGATAAGTAGTGCCCAATTTTTTGCTTTGAGACTCCCAATATCTAACCCGCCCTCTTTGTAAGGTAAAAGAATTGTATCCCATTTAACCCACGATAGTTTATTATCAAATCCCGACCCACCCCAAAAAAACTTACGTCTCATACCTTCGAGGAGATTGATGATGCAAGAAGGAGCGCGGAACAACGAGAAGAAATAAAGAGGGAGACTAGTAAGGACCGCCTTCAGAAGTGTCAACCTACCACCGAATGACATCGTCCTTGCTTTCCAATCCGACAAACGCTTACTAAATTTCTCGATAATGGGGTTCCACATTTCTTTCTTATTTAGCTTTTCACTGATCGGCATGCCAAGATAAGTGAAAGGAAAGGATCCCTGATTGCACCCCAATTTTTGAGCCATATGATCAACCTCGACCCGAGCTACCCCGATGCCATATAAGTGACTTTTTCAAAGATTTATTTTAAGTCCCGACACTTTCTCATAGCATTCAAGGGTTTTATGGACATTAATAATATTTTTTTTACTCCAATCCCCGAAAAATATTGTATCGTCCGCAAATTGAAGGTGTGAAATATTGATTTTGTCTTGGCCGATTTCAACACCCCTTATAATCTTCTTGTTGACCGCAATATTGGCAAGGATGTTAAGCCCTTCGCTAGCTATAATAAAGAGGTAAGGTGAAAGTGGATCCCCTTGACGAATCCCCCTTTTAAGTCGAAACTCCTTTGTAGGTGAACCATTAACGAGGACCGAGATGGATGCGGATTTAAAGCAAGAGTCAATCCATTTTAACCACTTAGCTCCAAACCCCATTTTTTTCATGACATCAAAAAGGAAGTTCCAACGTACACTATCAAACGCTTTCTCGAAGTCCGCTTTGAATATGAAGCATTTTGATTTATTATACTTGACATCCCCCACCAACTCGTTAGCTATCAAGATACTATCGAGGATCGATCTTCCTCGAATAAAAGCACTTTGCTCCTTACCTATAAGTTTTTCAATCACGATTCGGATCCTATTAGCAAGCAATTTTGACACAATTTAATAATAGCTCCCAATGAGGCTTATGGGCCTAAAGTCACGCAAGTTGATTGGGTCGTTTATCTTTGGAATAAGAGCTATGAACAAATATACTACTATATTAAATAAGTAAAATAGCATATAATTAATATATATAATACATAATTTAAGATATAATATATAAATCTGTTCGATTACGATTATATGTGTTAATATATATATAAATGATATAGGTTCGTGAATCCGAGGCCAACCCTGCATTGTTCAATATCGTCATATGTATTTTTACTACAAAATACAGTATAGTGAGTTTTATTTGCTCCCTTTTTAAATGCTTTTGCAATATATATTTTTGGGACTGAGAATACATGCGCTGCTTTTATAAATGTTTTACGAAATAGACACAAGTAATCGAAACTACATTCTATGGTTGGATTATCGAATCGAATATGCTCCTTTTTAGCTTAGTAGCCTAAGAATTAGGGAAATGGCTCCTAATTGAAGCGAATCCTAAAGATAGATCTATGGACCTTGACACGTCCCATTCGGGTTACGAATGCTTTAGTACTTCGATTATCATGTCCGATGAGAGTCCCGGAATGATGGGGATATTCTATATGCATCCTGTTAGTTCGGTTATCAAGCGTTCACCATATGAATGATTTTTATCTCTATGCAGTTTGCGAAATGCCTGATATAAGATGATGTTTATGAAAAATGAAATAAAAATCTTGTGGTCTATTAAATTAATGGAAATGATTGTTATGATAAACTAATGAACTCACCAACCTTTTGGTTGACACTTGAAAGCATGTTTATTCTCAGGTATGAAAGAAATCTCCCGCTGTGCATTTGCTCATTTTAGAGATATTACTTGGAGTCATTCATGACATATTTCAAAAGACGTTGCATTCGAGTCGTTGAGTTCAACAAGATTATTATTAAGTTATTGATAGTTTGGATATATTATGAAATGGTATGCATGCCTGTCAACTTTCGATGTAATGAAAGTTTGTCTTTTAAAAACGAATGCAATGTTTGTAAAATGTATCATTTAGAGGTCAAATACCTCGCGATGTAACCAAATGTAATGTATTCGTCCAGATGGATTAGGACGGGTCACTACATCTAGCCAAAGCTACACTTGTTTTTTGTGATAATGTTAGTGCTATTTACTTGTCGGGCAACCCGGTTCAACACCAACACACAAAACATATTGAACTCGACATTCACTTTGTACGCGAAAAGGTAGCACGTGGACAGGTTAGAGTATTACATGTTCCTACACGTTTTCAAATAGCCTATATTTTTACCAAGGGACTACCACGCATTCTATTCGAAGAATTCAGATACAGTCTTTGCCTTCGAGATCCGAACGCTTCGACTGAGGGGGAATATAATACAGTACTTAAATAATAATCATTATTTGTAGTGTTGTAATTATCCTAGTATTAGTCATTGTACATGTAACAGTCGATATATAGCAATACATAGCAAGAGTCAGTCAATGTAACTCTCCTATAAAATAGCATATGTAGTTAGGAGAATCCCTGTAAATTAGATGTTATCTTGTAAACCTCCTGCAGGTATATAAGGTATATAAGCAGAGGAATATCAATAAAACAGATCAAGGATTACACTCCTTTAGTAGTATCATTAACTTGATTTTATATTCTTTTTAGTCCATGTAATTTACTAAATTTATATAGATAGTCCTTATTAATGATGGACGTTAAAAATCGTTAAATTTCTTCATATACAACACGAGGGTAAAAATATCATTAAAGATTTTTTCCCTCTCCTGATTATCCTTTCTCCTTCAACAACCATGAGGATTACTATTCGTCTCCGGCCACCCATCATTGTGACCGCATATCACTTCCATTTATCACCAATTTCAATTTAAACACAAAGCCTTTAAAACATGCACTACTCAAAGATATACTTTTTCTAACAGCATTTATAAAATTCAGATTTAAGGGTGCGTTTGTTTACCTCTTAATTTAATGGTTCAACGCTGAATGCTAAATCATTTAGCATTCAATGCGTTTGTTTCTGACATCTGAATGACAGATGCTGTTGAATGGTTCAGCATTTAGTACTGAACCATTCAAAGTTGGAACTATCTATTAACCACTAAACACCTAATTTCTATGTAATATGCTCTTTAAATTATATCAATGAGACTTATTAAACAAATATATTGTAGTTTTTATTAATGTCAAAGGTTAATAAGGTAATTTTACATCAATCACATTATTCATTCGAAATTATTATCAAACATGTTATTTTCATTTAGATGACTCTATTGAGTCGACAACAATCGTCGATTTATTGGCGACTTGACTGACTCTTAGAGCCTAAATTAAATTCCAGACATGATTTAAAACTCATGGAAATTTGATTCTACCATTTTCATGGCGTCTATTATTATTTTTATTTTAGTATTTTTATTTTTTATTTTTTAAAAACTTTTTCCTACTTAAGGCCGGAGGTCCTCTCGGAAGCAATCTCTTTATCCGTCGAATAAAGAGAGGGATGACTTTCTCTACTCTTGAGAGTGTTTCACTCTGGGTGGAGAAATGACTTATCTTTATTCTCGGATAATGGAAGGATTGTCTACATCTCACCTCCCACATAGGCCACTCATGTGGTAGTGGGCTTTGTTGTTGTTGTTGTTGTTGTTTTCATTTAAAAGCAACTTCATTCAGAACCTTTTATCATTCAGATTATGAATTATTCAATATTAAATCATTCAGTTTTATCAAACGCACCTTAACTTTCGTCCATATTGTCTAGTAAGAAGGTTGAAGACGATTATTTGTTATGAAGTTATTTTCTGTCTCCTAAATTACATTAAAGATTCTAGGATTTGGAACAATATTACTATCATTTTTTTTATTCTTCTTTTAAAAAGTTTTATCTTTTTAAACCTAGTGAAAATTTGGAAAAATCATTTTTATATACTCATTTTTTTTTAATTAGGAATATATTCATCGGTTTGATATTCGAATTTTATTGGCGTATTTAGTTTTAAATATTTTAGATGCAAAATTGGAAATTGAACCGAATTCAATTTTGAAACGAAATAGATATCGAATTCAAATTCGGTACAGTTCCGGGTAGAATGTAAAAACTCAAAAAATCACAATTTAACATAACAAATCGATTCTAAATTCTAAATTCGACTTTTAATTTTGAAATTGAGCTTTCATAATACATTAGTAATTTAATACATTATTAGTTGAATTCGGTTTTTGGTATAACCGAATTCGAAAAATCAGAATCAAAAGATAACCGAAAATGAATTCAAATTTGAAAAAATCGAAATCGAAACAAAAACCGATTTTATTTCGGCTTGTTTTGTTTTTATAATTCAGTTCATTTTTAAGCTTAATCGGTTTAAACCTAAAACTCGATTTTATAACCGTCTCCGTTTGGCTCGCGGAATCAAATGAGATTTCGAAGGAATTGAAATTGCATTTAGACACGCGTTGTGTCTAAATTTAATTCTAATTCTGCCGGAATTCTATTGGAATCCGTAAGCCAAACGGAACCATATTACTATTTACTGTTATATTTAATACGTACGTATGTGTGTTCAACTAGCATTCGAGAAGATCACTATCTGTATTTACTTACATATCCGTTGCAATCAGTTATTTAAATGGTCAACTTAAGCATGCAAGATCGAGGTGGGTGATTTTATATGAGACATGATGATGTATGTGCATACGCTATGTACATAATTACATTGCATACTCCGTATGAATTATATGTCAATTCTCTCACATATATATTCAATTCATTATTAATTATTTTGCTTTGTCAAATAATTATGCCTGCATTGCATGTGAGGGGTCAGTAGTCAGTATAAATATATTGTAGTTATTCCTTGAGGTATCGTCATGTGTTTATTATATTTTCTGTCATTGTTGTCCATATGCATGAACATGTGTGTATAACTGTATATACATATATAAGTTTGATTATTTGAAAGATTTTAAGCACCAATTGAAACCCAACAAAAGTGGATCTATATTTTTCAACGGCAATAATTTAACGAAATTTACTAACGACAACCTTTAAGGTTGTCGCTAACACGTTTTAATTTATTGAATATTTTGACAACTGCTATTAAAAAAACTAATGACTAGTAACTGCGGTGTACAATATCTTAAAGTGTGTTAACGATAGTCTTAAATACCGTTTTTAGCAAAATCCTAATTAAATTAATACAAAATTAACTAACAATCATAGATAAAACAGATTACAAGGAATGATTAAGCCAGAGTTCAGCATAAACACATCTGAAAATTAACCAAGAAAAAGGGAAATTTATGATGTTATCGGAAAAAAATGGATCTAACCATTCAGGTTTGCCTGGGTGGCGACCGAGTTGCCCAATGAAGCACACCAATCGGGTTCAATTCCTGGCTATGCCAAATTGTTCAAAAAGAAAGTGTGACTAGAGGGTGCGTTTAATGCGCAATTCATCCGGTACCAGGTCTCGCGCTCGGGGGCTTGATTACCGAGGTTTTACCTTCTATGGAGAGCCAATGTGCTCGTTCATAGGAGAGTTTCCCGCTTAAAAAAAAAAAAAAAAAGGATCTATATACAAAATTAAGATTTCACAACACACCAATACGAATCTAAATGTAAAACCCAAAATTCTAAAATATATCACATTTAAATAATTTAGTAAATTAACTAGCTAGAACAAATCAATTAAGGATCAAATGACACCATGATTTCTCTAATCTCGTATCCACCACTACATCCAAGAACATCAACTAACCGCCACCAACCCTTCTTTCCACTTTTTCGTTGCGAAAACGTGGTCGTACCACTAGTTTGTCGACGAAGTTGCCTGTTTTTTATGTCACTCATATCCATTCTTGTCGGAAACTTGCCTGACCCAAATCCAAACATAAGCACTTTTTGCCACTTTGACTTATTCAAAGATGATGACGATGGTAATCTGTTTGGCAATGACTTTGACCTTGGAGTACTTTGATTTATATCATATTTCATGAATCTTAATGAATCGGAAGTTGATCGAAATAACGGGTTCGTTTGGCTATTGATTTCTGGAATCCTGTTTCTGGTAACATTTGGATTTGAAGAAGAAACTATTTTTCCACAGAAAATGACGTCATCAAGTGAAGTATTGTTGGGGTGATCACGGCTCCATTCTTCACTGAAAAAGCCTAAAAATTCTTGATCGAATGAAGATGGCGATGAGGTGGAGGATGAGTTTTGGTTTACTCCGGAAACTTCTTCTGAATCGATGTTATCGTCTTTGATTTGAAGATCTGAGAAAGAAAGTGTCTCGATTTCGTCATGCGTGTGATCTTCCATGGTTATAGCTCTATATAATAAATTAGATTGGGTATTAATTGATGAAAAGTTTTTTGAAGAAGTGCGATAAGTATGTATTTTTGTGAATTTTGTGAGACTATGGAAGTATATATATTGAGAGAGAAATGGCAAAATATTTGATTAAAATATGTCGTTTTTACTATTACTAGAAGGGAAGAAATTTAACAGAATGATAAGAAGGTTTGACGATGAATAATTTTGTTGGGTGGACAAGTGTGACTATTATAATTTTGTTGGGTGGACAAGTGTGACTATTATTAGTTGGTCTTTACTTTGACGATGTGCTTTGGACTAGTATGGTATATATTCGTATAAATATAGACTATGTTATTATTATTTATTATGATTATGATATGATTATGAAATGAAAATGAATTATTAATTAATAATTTACTTTAACCGAAACTGGTTCCGAAGTAATCAATGTTCTCGATTAAGTTAAAAACGAATAAAAACATTATTTAGCACAATGGTAGTTGAAAGTCATGATTAGTATTTTTTTTAAACAATACTACGTATTAGTTACGAGGTTTTTTTTTTTTTTTTTTTTTTACGAGGAACCCCACTATGGGCCAGAGCACATTGGCCCCCCCACCGCAGGTAAACCCCGGGTAAACGGCAAGCCAGCCCTCCACCGCTACCAGGTAAGGCATTCTCCACCGCTACGAGGTTTTCTTTCGAGTTATCAAGCATAGCGATTATTTTGTACTTTAATGTACGCGATATGTTTGGAGCACTCTGTCCAAAACAATCTGTGACCATTTTTAAACCCCTCAATGTCCACCCCAAAATTTTAACTTGAAATCTTGTGAAAAGATATCATGATCTCAACCATGCTATCTTATTATATTCTTTTTAAAACAAGATATGAAAACTATACCAAACGTACAATTTCGATTTTCTCAGTTTTTTCGTTGTGAACTTCAAATATTTAGAGCAAAATAATACTATCTTGAAACCAAATCAAAATTTCAAAATCAAAATCTGATCGGATTTTAATTTTCGATTTGGTTTCTGTTAACCTCAAGGCGTTTGTGTATTGGTGATGCCCCGACCTCCCGTAAGGGAGGTTAGGGATTCAATCACGAGCTGCAAAATATTTCCTTTGAGGCTACCCGCCAATTTCATGAGCTTCGGAGATTGCAGACGTCTTCCATTCGAGCCTCACCCGAGGGGAGTTTTTACCACACGTGATGTCCCTATGAATTCATGGTGGGGGTTTCCTCATTGTGGTGTGGGGGGTTGTAGTGTTTGTCCCCAGGAAATAATCGGATGGATGGGTTCTGACATCGCTTTCGGACTCCGTCAGTAACTCCTAACCGCCTTTAAAAAGACTAAAAAAAATCACAATTCAATCAAAAGAAACATCCAAAATCGATTTACAATTCAATTTTTGGTTTTTTTGAGTACTTGTGATCAATAGTTTAACATATTATTATTATTATTATTACTTGAATTCAATAGTAACTAGTTGAGGGGGGCACGCGTTGCCGAGCCATTTTTAAGTGATTGTAGTTTATGTACATGAAGCACATTTGTTACATACTGCTGCATGATGTACTGATCGTTATGTCAAAAGCACATATGTACGTACATTAACATAACATATTCAAAGATCTAGTCCATACTGCTGATGTGTTGCAGATTCAGTTACACGATTTGTATGTTTTTTTTAGTCTTTCTTTTTCTTTGACTGGTGCACTTTCTGCAAGGTTAGTTATACGTCTAAGTTTTGGCATTTTTATTTTTATAAGCAGTTTATAGAAGTTTTGTACAGGTTACCTGGGACATTGATGAACGTAAATCGCTAATTCAACAGCTGTTGTTTTGAGTAACAAAATTACAGTGAGCAACACCTGGAAGCGAGCAGTAATACCAGCGTTTATAGAACACATGAAAGTCTTGTGACATACAGTATATGAGACGAAACCAATATAAGCTACAAACAACTAATCCATAAAATAAACAAATATCATGTAATATGAATACACAATTGTAAATTTGTAACCATCTACTTGGGGAAAAAAAACAACCAAACTCAAGTCTTAATATTCAAAAGCACACCACTGTTAGAAGAGGATTGTTGAAAACCACCATCTGAAACTGAAAATGCACAAAAGATGTAAAACATTTATTACAAAAAATAAAGAAGCTGTTAATGACCAATACTTAATATGAATCAAATAATGTATGAAACGAATTAGTAGAAGCATACCCATCGTTCAGAAATAATTGTTGAGACGAAATAGCAGAGTTGCTGCCTGCGACTTTAAGAAAGAACCATACTTGTTGACAAAAAGACGAATCACATGATTATCATCCAAAAACATAAACAATTACATAATGCACATTCAGCAACTCTAAAATCGGATATAAAATGCTTCCAGCTGCAAACGATATCTATAATTCTATATCAACAAAGTAAACAACATACGATAAGTACACTGCATAAACTTAGAAAGTCGGATTTTATTAAAGATGCAGACCTAATAATAACAAAACAAAATCGACACTAAACAAAAAATTGACCCTCTGTTATCGTAGAAGAACGTCGTTGTAGAACATTTTAAGAACCAATTCATTAATTGATTATGTGGACAAACCTAAACTTTTAATGCAAATATTCAGTTGAATCTATAAACAAAAAACAAAACATAAATTACTGTATGGTTCAAGCTAAGTGCCTAAGTTCTCTATAAGCAAATACATATACATACTCTATATAAAATTTAATTAACAAATAGTTACATAAGCACTCAAACATATATGCTTCTTACATGCATATACGCAGCCTTTCGAATAATTTAACCTCTGAATATGTATTGACAAAGTTGTTGAGAAATCACAATGAACTTTCATGCTTCAAAATCTACAAAATTCACACAGAAGGTACAAAAATGTGTATATGTACATGATTAAAAGAATATTGCAAAATGAAAAGTAATATATAACAAATATGGTGGAATTGATTAGAAGAACATCCAACGAAAACCAAATTCAGTATACTTAGTTACAACAAAACCGCACTTGCAGAAAATTATGGCATAAATTTTTTCTAACGCCACGATAAGACAACTCTAAAAGAATGTAAAAGAAAGGGAAAAGGGAAGAACTTGTAGCTATGTGGCCTTAGTCAAGATTGGATCTTCTTTCTAGTAGGAAAGGCACTTCAAAACTCCATCATAATGTCAATGTGACCTACCAAACTAAATAAATATGTAAATAACACCAACGTATCTGAAATGATAGAATAATTTTTGGAATGTACTCTAAATAATAGTTTATGGGTCAAACAAACATTGTCCATACCTCTTCTAATGCAGAGAAAGAAAAGACATGAGAAATATAACAAAAGCACCGAGATGACACAAACCTAATACAGTAACATAAAAATATAATCTATCAGCTACATTTGACTCCCTTTTTCTCATCCATGCCATGACTACCAATGAGGCCTCTATATCAACCAAGAAGAAAAAGAAAAAGACCAATCACGTGTATAATTCCCCATATACCAGATGAAAGCATTTTCAATTACACAAATGTCACTTTCAAATTACTAAGTACGATTAACCGTTTACTTTACAATGTCAATGAGTTTCATAACAAACCTCTACAGGACACTTTTCAGCCCCAACACAAAAATGTGCACCTGTAATGCATCTCTAATAGTAACTTGTGCAAACCAATATTCAAGCCTATTGTCTAACTTAAATTCAAGCATATTCGACGGGGAATCATTTTATATGGTAAGAAGCAATTTTGTTACTGTTAAAGTTCAGGTATTTAAACTTACTATACATGAAAGCACTAACTTTATAAATTTAAAATTAGGTTGAAAACAATACTCTTTAATAGATAGTAGTCCTTAATGCACAAATAACATCATTGGGATTAACCAAACAAATACTATATCAAACAATTAAGTAAACAATAATTACTGATTGAATTTCCTTAAGCAAAAAAATACTTATTAATTAAAACTTCATTGAGTATACCCGCCAAATGTGTGCCTGCAAGTAAAGCAATCATATTGAATCAAAAACAAACCTATTTATGTCTAACTCGAGAGAAAAGAAAGCCACATATTGCACCGACAGACTTACGGTTGGCTTATACGTCCATATAAGGGATTATAGGCATATATAAAAATCATGATTTCTTTCCAAGTTTTTTTGTGACAATAGGTTTTAAGGCGTGCTCCTTAACTTCCCTCAACTTTACTGCATAATAGTATATCATAATGTTTGGTATCTCCAATAAACAAACTAAAACTTGATATCCATAACTCAACGTAAAACTAAATTTTGATACTAATACAAAAATCATTTATTCATTCAGGCATTTCATCAAACACTTGATATGCAAGCATAACTATAAACTTGTTTACATTAATTGAACTCGAGTGATTTTGAACAACTCTATTGAATACACTTGTACAAAAATTCAAAACCACCAATTCTGGTCACGTTCAGCAACAACACAAAATCTCAGAAATATGGTTACTAAGCATAGAAACAAAAATATCGATTTCTTATAAAATGAGTAGTCCAAATACATGTACATTGAACATAGACAGCAAGACAAACAATATCACCAAATGAAAATCAAACACTAAATAGGAATACCTTTGGCGGTTTCATGGGTATAAGACTCCGTATCAGCGATGGATATCACGTAAAATATTTAATGATTGACTTCTGGCTATTATATTGCATAATCGATTGGATAAATTGATTGTATAATCGATTTGAAGAAGACACCACGATAGGTGTTTTTGGGGAGAAAAGCAGAGAAACATTAAAAAAAAAAAAAAAAAAACAAAAACAAAAAAAACAAAACTGCTACAGTGTAACAGTAAAGTGAGTGTATTGTTATACTGTAGCAATGTTATACTGTAGTGGTCAATTACGCCAATTAGTATATTGTTAAATATCGATGATCGAAAATTCAAATATGTATACCAAACTAAAAATTAAATTCAAATTCGGCTTGTTTTTTTTTCTTTCATTTTTTATTTAATTCGAAAGTCAAATTAAATGATTTGAATTCGAAAATTGAATACCCTTAAAATGCAAGTCTTCGAGCTGGAAACTAGCAACGGGGCAAGCGAACATTTATATCGTGCTAAAGATTAATAGTTGCAAAGTGACACCACCTGCCCATGACACACCGGCTATATGAAACTTCATATATGTAAACTATCGATCGATCGATCCTTATTCCTTATCTATATGATTAGTTAACCTATAAAAGTGTAAATGAATCAAATCTTGTAAAGCATTTTACTTTTGAGACTACATACTATCTACCTAGAACTAGAACATAAAGTAGAATTAAAAGAGAGCCAATTAAGAGCACGTTATTAGCCATATGCAGGGTGAATATACCCAAAGTTGAAAATTCTGAAAAATGTTCAAAGTTACTCAAGTTATCTCTTAAATCTTAATCTCTAGATTTTGATAATTTTGTTCTTAATTCTGTTTTCTTTTATTTACAACTAATTATGTCAGTTAAATAATATTGAAAAAGAAAATAAACCATATCTGATCTTACCGACATATATCCATTTTTCATTCACATCATTTACAGATTGGAAAGTACTTATAATGACAAACCTGAATGTCCATGTATGTATGCAGAGAGTAATCAGCTATATCAAGATTGACCAAAACACTCTGCATCTCAAAACGTGAGAGAGCCTAAAAAAGTTATTGTGACAAAAAAAAAGCGATACATGAAGGCGCTATCAAGTAGGAGTCAATTTCGACCCAACTACTTATAAATGTAACAATGTGGGTAGTGTTATCAGTGATTTAGAATATTATTGTGATATTTTTTATTATATTTCACAACTTTGCTACTGATATCTAGTTTTTCCTGAAAATGGGCAAAATTAAGTGTTGGCAGATTTATTCAACCTGACCTACCCTGTTTAACTTGTGCCAAAAATGACCAATTTCAACCCAAGACCTGTTTTGACCCGTTAATCAATCCGGCCATCTTGTCGCATATGATATAAAAGTACTCCGTATTTAAATATCCAAAGTACCGTCTGGTATTTTTGCTATACACCTTTCTATCTGCATAGTGGACTATGCACATAGAAAAGTGTATGGTGTTTTATCTGCATCATCAGGTATGTTTTTTTGTCAAAACAGGTCTTCACCGAATTTTATAAATTTTTTTATAAAAGTGGTGTCAAAACATCATCTACGCACCATAAAAATAACAATGTAAAAATTTTTATCAATAAAACATAAAAAGAGAAGTGGTGTCGAAGCATGGTTTTTATTTGTAGGCATTGTAGCAAAACATACCTGCAGTGAGTGCAATGGGAGAACTTTTTTTTTTTTTTTTTGATAACCAAGGAACCCCTACTACGAACGCGCACATTGGCCCCCCCGCAGCGGATAAACCTCGGGACATCGGGAAACCAGGTGTCACCCTGATGCCAGGAAAAGCACCCTCTAGTCAAGGGTAACTATTAAGTTCGTCCATTTTTGCCAGTGGCTGGATTCGAACCCGTGACCTCTCGCTTCATTGGGGCCCTGGTGGACATCCAAGTTATGCCTGGATGGTTAACTTTTTGCCTTATAATACAGGGCTTGTAAATGAGGTATCGATTGGACAAGCATTGATAACGACCACAATGTACAAATAGCAATTACTCGAATAAATTGGCCCCCGAATGAGATAAAATTATTCACTTATTAGGGAATAGTTGAGATAAAACCGGAACACCTTGCAAATACTTTATGTTGGAAAGTTTATTTAACCTGGCCTGGCCCCACATAACTTGTGACAATAATGACCAGTTTCAACCCAAGACCTGTTTTGACAGGTTATTCAACCCGCCCATCTTGTCGCATCTAAAACAAAAATACTTGAATTTCCAAGTCCCAGTACGCTCTGGCGTACGGGCCACTTGTCATTCACTTTTCAACTACCTAGTGCTGGGATGGTAGACAGACATTTCATAGACATAAGTAGGATTAACATACCAAAGTCAACTCTTTTCGGGGGATAGTAGTCAGTTACATATAGTCTTATATGTTTCAAGACTCAACAAACACATCAGTCGTCCTTGATGAAACCTGAATCATCCTGATGATGATGGATCATATGTTGAGTTTTTCATCAAATTTTCAGTTGACATCATCTGCACAACAAAAAAATATCAAAACAACTTTTTTTTTATCAATAAAACAAAGAAAAGCAAAGGTGGTGTCAAAGCATGGTGTTTTATTTGTAGCAAAACATACCCGCACTGGGCGCAACTGGAGATATCAGTTGGACAAGCATTGATAACGACCACAATGTACTAATGAGTTCAAACCTAAACACATTGAGTCAAGTTGTGATAATCCTGGGCCATTTTAGATACTCATTACTTACTATGAGAATAACCTGAATTCGCAACAGACAAAAAAAGCTAACACAATGCAAGCCACACCAACATCCTTCACTTTATTTAGTACTGTATCCTTTAAGTCAGTCCGTACTTCGACTCATACTCGAGATCTTTCAAAAAGTAGGGAATTTCATCTGCTGCATATTAAGAGAAGAGCAACAACTGTTGGGACCCCATCAACATTTAATATAAACAGAAGAAATCACCAAAAGGCTCATAACTCACCTACGTACTAGCCTTTCTCTACAGCTTTCTTTTACCCAAGCAAGTGATATACGTGACTTAACTTTAATGTTAAAATAGCACTTTGGGTGGAAAAGAAAAGTACGTTTCTTGATAATTTATTTTGTTTAATGTCGGTTAAAAATTTCAAGTAATAATAGAAAAACAATTTTGTGTCTCGGCTTGCAGCAGAACTCACCCTGAACAAAGAGTTGTATAAAAATTCAACGTCTTTCTCACTTTTCCAATGACAACATGTGACGGGAGCCACCAAGATCCTTGATTATCTGTCATCCACATGAACATTATAGAAAGCAATTAAGAGTATAATCAAGTATTAAGCTATATTACCTTGGTAAGATTTGAGTTTTTAGCATCATCTGCAATGTTCAACATGATTGTATAGCAATTTCTTTCTTGAGCAAAATCATCATAACTGACACTTAAAGAAGCTCCAGATGTAGGAATAAAATTTTCCAAAATTTCATCCTTAGAAATGTTGATGGGGCTTGCACCAATACACCATTGAAATGTACTGAAAATGATTGCAAACAATGCACTTGTTATTTAAGACTTATATATATAACAAGTTTTGGGTCACCATCCAATCCAACGTGTGGTTATTTTTCAACACTTTGTCATCTCTAGACCATTGACTATGAACCAAAGAAACAGCTGATGAATTCTTAAGAGGTTTTAAAAGAGAATATATCAGCTGTAGAGTTATCTGCACATTCCGTTGAAGATAATGAACAACCATTAGTGTTGAACCACCAAGAAAGCATAAAGCTTTCCTAAATGGCCTAATCTCAGCCGGGATTATCTGAAAATTGCAGCGACAACCGTTAAATAGAGGGGAATAGAAACAACAAAAGTTGGGATTTAAAAGACAGAAAACTAACACAAAGAAGCTAGAGTACATGACCTGAGTTCTTCACTTATGAACAGAAACAACACTAGTAGAAGTTTAAAACTGTCACACGAAGTCAGAATGTGAAAGGTGAAAACAAAAATGAAAATAAACCATGGTACAAACCATAAAATAAGCTCCATAAATTCTTACGTTGGCCAGCTCTTTTCATTCTTCCCTTTCAGAGGAAGACAAACCCCCTACCGAATTAATCACAGCTAAATAGCCTGAAAAAAAGATAGTTGCGAATTACAAAATTTAACATAGTTGTTTTCCTCATATAGTAAGATATAACAGATATTGTACTTGTTAAACCGGTCACTAGAATGATCTGAATCATGATCCAATGACTTAGATCGTAGTATCTCATCTCCACAGAGAAAAAAGGAACACCCTGAAATATTGATACTACTTTTTTTTACGAGAAGTCGATATAAACGGTTCAAAAATCTAGTCAAAGAGTAAATAATGTGTGCCTGAAAGTTGCTTACTTTAATCCCTAAAATTCAAGGACAACTTTATTGATAGTTAACTGTAACTAAATAAAATTGAAGAACACATTAATTTTTTAAGTAAAAGTAATTACACATTTTGCAGGTCCAGCAAGACTCTTATATTCAATATATAAGAAGATTGTAGTAACATCAAATATATCATAATCTAATATTCTGAAACAATATTTCTTATAGGCGCAAAGTAGAATTGTGAAACGTATTATTATTTGATAGAAACGGAGTATTTAATTTTGGGAAGTGATAAAACGTTTGTGGCTTGATATTTATCCTGCGTCGCTCATCAGCAAACTTTTCATTAATGATTACAGTGAAAAAGCAGAGTTAGGATATAACACATCTGGAATCGGTTTTATAAAGGCTAAAAAATACATTAAACTATAATTAATATTAAAGAGTGTCTTGTTATCATGAGCAAACACATAGTTAAGCTGCAAAAAGGCAATCAGAGAATATACATAGACAGATATAAAGATAAACAAAGAGTAGTCGGATATGTTTTGTTAAAAGCAACACAATCCTACTGTTTTCACTGGATGTGAAGCATATGCAACAAGAGGTCCACCATAAGTTGAAATTTTTTTTATCCTTTAACCTATAAACCAAAGATAGTATACACTTTAATACGCTAAATTTTGACATGATAGAAACAAGTTTTGTGTTGCAACGAGTATGTTGTACATCTTGAAACTCAAAATTTTGTAAGAACAAACTTCTTTAACTTAGCAGCCTTAACAAAAGATTTAAACTAGTTTACACTGGATAACAAAGCATATATCAAGATATCAAGATTTCAAGATATACAAATATAATAATTTGGTAAAATAGATTCTATTATTTTGTTATTAATTCAAAAGGGTAATTTACCTGAAGATAATCTTTGGATACATCAACCATATGTGCCGTATCAGTCTCAGTATCATGGTAATGACCATATGGCTTCAAAAAAGTTAACATTGAAGAGAGTCAAATCTAATTTTAAAAACACAAAATGTTACTCGTACTGAATAATTCAAATTAAATAGAAGGGAAATAAAATGTTACATTCGCATACTTGCAAAGATAATACACCGTGTGTAAAATAAGGATGACCAAATGGATATCCACCAAGCATTGCATCTTGAATTCGATCATTAAAGCTAAATACAAATACATCAATCAATCAATTAATAAAGAAGTTACTATTTGTTATTGAAGTATTACTTATAGCATAAATATTATTATGGAAAATGCGTGTAACTCCACAAATAAGCGAATATGTAATCTTACATTTTCAAGAAGCCTCTTATCAACTGTTTCAGATAAATGTAAACCATGAAGATCAAAAATTATTTATAAAGTACTGAAAAAATAAAGAAAACATGAACCCCAAAAATATCATCATCCACATTCGAAGCAACTATTGACTATCCTATAATTAAAAATTAAAAATTAAAAATCAACATAAAAATCATTAACTATAAAAAAACCCACAAAATACAATGTCATCCGTAACTTTTCAGCATCCAAAACAATCCGTTACATCTAGTTCTTGTTTTTAGTTTATTTGATGCTTTAGGTTTGACGGCGACACTTATTTCCGTTATTTTCTACCGATACTCTATAATAACAAGAACAACAATATAAATACTGATAATAGTAATAGTGTTAGTAATAATAATACTAAATATTAAATTAATAATTAAAAAACCTGAGGGATGATGAAGTGGTGGTATCTTGCATTCTTGATTTCTTGAAATTGAGCAGTAGCAAAGGTGGGCTCGGATACTTGATTTGCAGTTTGCAACGGAGAGAGAGGTAGGTGGGTCGGGTCAAATATGATCCAGTCGGGCGGGTTTTGATTTTGTGATTGAAATGTATGGGATTAGAACGAATGGGGTGATTGCAGGTGGGAGGAACCAGTGAAGTGGAGGGGAAAATTGAAGGGAATTAGGGATTTGGGCAATGAGAGATTGATTCTTAATTTTAACTTATTTATACCCAACTCCTGGTAAAAAAAAAAAAAAAAGTAAACTACAAGTTACCAACGGTAACATTGTATTCGCGTAGAAATTAAGAGTTAATTTACATTGAGACCCCTCGAAATATAAAATATGGACAAATATTTTATTTTCCGTTGAACAAATTTACATTGAGACCCCACGAAATAAAAAATATGGACAAATATTTTATTCTCCGTTGGAAAAATGAACGGCCGTACTGTTGTTTGTACGTATAGCTGAACCAATTTTTACACAAACATTGGTAACTTCATGCCTGAATTTTCATATTATTACTCTATATATCTAAATGATATAGAACAAATGAATAGTAACTGTTAATAGTTTCACAAACACTCCTCAACCTTTTATATATTTTTACAATTCAATCTCGTCCTTTATAATACTTAACTTTATAGCTTTTCCAAACTTATCACATAATTTTCACATTTATACTTTAACCATTACACTTCTCATTCATTATAAATCGATCTCATAATTTTTACTAAGTAACAACTATTCATTATTATTATTATTATTATTATTATTATTATTATTATTATTATTATTATTATTATTATTATTATTATTATTACTATTATTATTAAATCAATCACATAATTTTTCACTTTATTATTGTTTAACTTTTTTTCTTATTATAAATTAACTACGTAACTCATTATATATAAATATAAATATATATATATATATATATATATATATATATAATTCTCTACATCTCTAAAAGACAAAGGCTTTATGAATAGTTCTTCCCCGTGCTTTAATCGTTTATACGTCGTGCAAAAAGGTTGTACCCACAATGATACCACACTAAACATTGAGAACCATTAAAAACTTTAGGGTGTCAAATGTAAATTCCTAGGGTAAAAATGTAAACTTCATAGGGGTCTAAAGTTAAAGTTCAAGGGCCAAATCGTAACTTCTTTATTTTCCATAAAACTCCCCAACAAATCCACCTAAATTTTTAACCGCCGTTAAATTTTCGTACGACTTGGGATATGTTTAACCGACATAACCGTTAAACACAAAATAATTTTACGAACCAAACACAACAAATTATATCCGAAACGGAGTCCCGACGCGGAGCGAGGGCTCCTCCACTAGTTATATTTTATTTGTATTTATATTTTTGATTTTATTCAGCTTGGTGATTGGTGACTACGTTATCGAAGAAGTACAACAAAAACAACAACAAAACTCAATATGATGTAGGAAGGATGTGGAATGTAGACAATTCTTCCCCTAGAAGAAAGACAAGTCATTTCTCCGCGAGAATGAAAACACTCTCAAAAGTAGAAAAAATCATCTCTCTCTCTATTCGACGGATAGAGAGATTGCTTCCGGGTGGACCTCCGGCCAATAAATAGGAAAAATTCTAAAATATAAAATAAAATTGAGACGTCATGAAAATGGTAAAAACAAATTTTCATGGGTTCTAATCATGCCTGAAATTTATTTTACGCTCTAAGAGTAACTCAAGTCGCCAATAAATCAACGTTTGCTATCGACTCAATAATTAGAGCCGACAATTAACCACAAAAGTCAACAAAGATATATTGTGTAGCCGCCATAAGACTAATATTTTCTCTTACGGAGTACATGGAAAACTAGCATGAAGTCACATCTTAAAGGATTGATATTTGATATACTTTAAGAAGGAAAAAAAAAAAAAGAAGAAGAAAAAAAAAGTTAAAGGATTGATGTTAAATATTGATTTCCATTTCTCATAAAGATCAAGCTTCATTCACATATTAACATTACAACTTTATAGATAAAATTCAATTCAGTTTTATATATTCCATGAATCACAATGAATTTACAACAATACATCAACTCACAAGTAATTCAAAACAACTACTATATATATTTAACAAAAATAAGGTTAATAATAATAACTCAGTCTATGGAGATAAAAAAACCTTAAACCACCACCTTGGTGTTTCTTTCAAATCCACCACTACATCCTAAAACATCAACCAACCGCCACCACACCTTCTTGCCACTCGTCCTCCGGCCATCACTCTCCTTGACAACGACGTTTTCAGCGTTTTCAGACACCTTA
The DNA here is from genome assembly GCF_046630445.1 of Rutidosis leptorrhynchoides. Taxonomy (NCBI): domain Eukaryota; kingdom Viridiplantae; phylum Streptophyta; class Magnoliopsida; order Asterales; family Asteraceae; genus Rutidosis; species Rutidosis leptorrhynchoides. The sequence goes on from NC_092335.1 coordinate 31,602,815, forward strand.
GTTATACTTCCGGAACGAAGTTGCCTAGTCTTAATGTCAATCAAATCCATCTTGGTAGGAAACTTACTTGATCCAAATCCAGACATGAAAACATGCCACCTTGATTTGCTCTTAGATGCCATAACCGATAAAGACCTTGACCTCCAACTACCCGTCCTTGAAGCTATCTTAAATCGCATGTATCTAAAGGAACCTGAATTTGATCGAAAATTAGGGTTATTTTCCTCCACCTTGGAGAATGATTCTTCACCAGCTGAAAACCCGAAAAAATCTTGATAGAAGTTACTTGGATTTACAGCTTCGTCTGAATTCTTGGCTGTATTTCCGTCCATTTGAAGATCTGATAAAGATAGAGTCTCATCTGCTTCATCATTGTATTCCTCCATGAATATGTATTTGAATGTATTAGAGTTGTTTTATACAATTTCTTGGATGCTAATATTGCTATTTAAGATTCTTGTGCATAAGTGGAGAATATACAATGAATTAGTTATAAGTTATATATATAGTCGTATCAAGATAATGGATGAAACAATCGATATATAGAACTAGTCGTGAATGGTGTGTTATAGAGTTGTGGAAATGTGTGAAACTAGAGTGGAACTAGAAGGTCGTTAGTTACCCGGAAGAAGGCCAACATAAATTGGGTACCTAGCTACCTACCATATATTATATTAACTTCTCATATTAATTTCATCACTCATTAATTAATAATTCATCACTCATTTATAGATTGTGTTTTTGTTTGCTTTCTAGACGCGATCTTCCGTTTCCCCTGTTCTACCTCGTTTCTATATGAGTTATAGTTATATTCGCCCGAAAAAAAATTGGTAATAATAATAATTCATGTTCTTAAAACGAGATTATTGTTATAATTCAGTAGGCTTATAACTACCTTTAGTGGTTTGGTTCTTAACAATAGTACTACAAATATTAAAGAAGATTGAAGTAGAGAGCAAAATTATTTTTATTCAATAGATGGTGTGCTAAATATGGTAGCTTACACCCCTTATTTATAGTATATAATGTACTATACATGGTAGGTGATATAGTAATAATATATATAATATTGTTAGCCACAATTGACTTTACAACACTCCCCCTTAGATGACAATGTTATTATCATTTAGAGATCAATAGTACTGTCTCGTTAAAAACCTTGCTAAAGAAAACCAAGTGGAAAAAAACTTTAGCTAGGGAAAAAGAGTGCAGTATAAAGTTGACTCCCTCTCAAGTAGGCATCGCCTCAGCTGTTACATCTTTTGAACATGTCTCATGCCAATATTGTGAACGTGTGTTCTGAAAATAGCAGTTGGAAGTGCTTTCGTGAAAAGATCAGCTGAGTTTTTGCTGGATTGAACATATCTCATTTCAATCTGGTTGTCCTTAATGAGATTTTGAGTGTATGAGAAGAATCTATGAGGTATGTGTTTTGTTCGGTCACTTTTGATATACCCTTCTTTCATCTGTGCTATGCAAGCTGCATTATCTTCATAGATAGTTGTTGAACTTTTATCGCGTTCTAGTCCACAAGAATCAGTAATGAGTTGTGTCATTGATCTCAACCAAAAACATTTCCGAGTAGCTTCATGTAATATATATATATATATATATATATATATATATATATATATATATATATATATATATATATATATATATATATATATATATATATATATATATATATATATATATATATATGTGTGTGTGTGTGTGTGTATGTATGCAATCACTTCGGCATGATTTGATGATGTTGCAACAAGTGTTTGTTTTTGAGAACGCCATGATATTGCAGTACCTCCATTTAGGAATACATATTCATTTTGAGATTTAGCTTTATGTGGATCAGATAAGTAACCTGCATCTGCATAACCAACCAAATCTTGTTTTGATTCGTTAGAATAAAATAATCCTAAATCAGTAGTTCCTCGAAGGTATCGAAATATGTGTTTGATCTCATTCCAGTGTCTTTTGATAGGAGCTGAGCTGAACCTTGCCAACAAATTAACTGCAAAAGAAATGTCAGGTCTTGTACAATTTGTAAGATACATAAGAGCTCCAATTGCACTAAGATATGGTACTTCTGGTCCCAGGATATCTTCATGATCTTCACAGGGACGAAATGGATCAGTGTCAACATTAAGTGATCTAACAACCATAGGAGTACTTAATGGTTTTGCTTTGTCCATATTGAAACGTTTTAAAATCTTTTCTGTATAAGTTGTTTGATGTACAAGTAAACCATTAAGCATATGCTCAATCTGCAAACCAAGGCAATACTTGGTTTTTCCGAGATCTTTCATTTCAAATTCTTTCTTTAGAAGTTGAATGGCTTCATGGATCTCTTTATTTGTACCTATGATGTTAAGATCATCGACATAAACGGCTATGATCACATATCCGGATGTTGTTTTCTTAATGAATACACATGGGCAAATAAGATTATTGGTATACTCTTTGCTTATCAAGTAATCACTTAATCGTTTATACCACATGCGACCCGATTTTTCAACCCATATAAAGACCTTTGTAACTTAATTGAGTACATTTCTTTTGGTTTTGCATTGGTTGCTTCTGATACCTTAAATCCTTCAGGTATCTTCATATATATATATATATATATATATATATATATATATATATATATATATATATATATATATATATATATATATATATATATATATATATATATATATATATATATCACTATCAAGTGATCCATATAGATAAGCAGTCACAACATCCATGAGATGCATTTTTAAATTTTTAGAAACTACCAGGCTGATTAAGTATCTAAAAGTAATTGCATCCATAACAGGAGAATAAGTTTCCTCATAATCAATTCCTTGTCTTTGGGAAAAAACCTTGAGCTACAAGTCTAGCTTTATACCTTGTAACTTCATTTTTCTCATTTCTTTTTCGCACAAAAACCCATCTATATCCCACAGGTTTCACATCTTTAGGTGTGAGAATGATAGATCAAAACTTTTCTTTTATTGAGCGATTCAAATTCAGCTCGTATTGCTCCTTTCCAATGATCCCAATCATGTCTACTTTGACATTCCATGACAGATTTTGGTTCTGGATCATCATCATCATTCATGATGTCATATGCAACATTATATAAAAATATCTCATCAAGATTTTTCATTTCATTTCGGTTCCATAATATTTATGAATGTGCATAATTGATTGAAAATTCCGTATTAACATCATCAATCTCCTCTGTAGAAGGAGTATTGATTTGTGGTTCTTCTTGAACACTTTCTTTTACCTCATTATCAGCTAATTTTCTTTTTCGAGGATTTTTATCTTTGGAACCAATTGGTCTTCCACGTTTCTGGCGTGGCAAAGACTCAAGAGCGACATTATTGCCAGCTTTTGAAATTTCAATTCGAGCTGGAGCATTTGTTGCTGGTATATATGATTTAGTCACTCTTTTTGTATCTGTAAGTGCATCAGGCAATTTATTCGCAAGTTCTTGCATATGCATTATTTTTTGAACTTCGGTCTCGCATTCTTTTGTGCGAGGATCAAGATACATTAATTGAGGTTCACACCATGAAACATCATTTTCTTTATTTTTTATTTCTCCCCCTAATCTAGAGAACAATGTTTCATTAAAGTGACAATCAGCAAAACGTGTTGTAAAAACAACACCCGTCATGGGTTCAATATATCTTATGATTGAAGATGTTTCATATCTAACATATATTCTCATCCTTCTTTGAGGACCCATTTTAGTGCGTTGTGGTGGTGCGATAGGAACATAAACCACACAACCAAATGTTCTAAGGTGGGAAATATTTGACTGATGATCAAAAGCAAGTTGCAAGGGAGAATATGTATGACTTGCACTTGGTCTAATGCGAATTAATGATGCAGCATGTAAAATTGCATGACCCCATACAGATAATGGGAGTTTTGTTCTCATTATCAATGGTCTAGCTATTAACTGCAATCATTTGATTAGTGATTCGGCTAAACCATTTTGTGTATGCACATGAGCAACAGGATGTTCAACAACAATCCCAATAGATATGCAAAAAATCATTAAATGCTTGAGATGTAAACTCACCAGCATTATCCAATCTCACCCTTTTAATATTATAATCAGGAAAATGTGCTCTCAATTTAATAATTTGAGCAAGTAATTTTGCAAATGTCATATTTCGACTTGATAATAGACAAACATGAGACCATCTACTAGATGCGTAAGACCATGAAATATCTAAACGGTCCACATGTTGGATGAATTGGTCCACATATATTACCTTGAATTCTTTCAAGAAATATTGGTGATTCTTTTTCAACCTTAAGAGGTGATGGTCTTATTATTAATTTTCCAAGTGAGCATGATGTACATGGGATAAGTGCATCATGAGGGATCTTTTGATCCGTCAATGGATGTCCATGTATATTTTGAATTATTCTTTTCATCATTGTTGATCCTGGGTGGCCTAATCTTTCATGCCACAGATTGATCATTACAGGATCACATGCCTTTTCATTAACTACCATGTGTACTTCTGGTAAATTTATATATGTATAATGTAAACCAGAACTAAGTCTTGGTAGTTTTTCAATCACATGCTTCTTGTCAATGATACTTAAATATTTATCATTTTCTGTAGTCACTGACTGATAATTATATCCATTTTGGTATATGTCAGAGAAGCTTAACAAATTTCTCTTTGACATGGAGAAAATAAGGAATTTTTTATCAGAAAATTTGTACCATTTGGTAACATGAATTTTGCCTTTCCCATTCCTTTTATTAAATTCGCAGGACCTGATATAGTATGTACCGTTCCTTCTGTTGCTTTAAAATCAGTGAAATATTTTTTAGATTTGAGTATAGTGTGTGTGGTACCACTGTCTGCAATACAAAAATCCCCACCATTTGACTGATTTTTCACTCCAATAGTGTACATCATGAACTTCAAAATATGAGAAACAAATAATGAGTACATAATTCATCAATATATTACATTCAAAATATGTTATAAACGAAAGTACATAATAAGGAAGCATATACTAAAGTAGATATGGTATAGATCGTAAATCTACATCCATTTATTTGATATGGACATATAATAGAAAATTTATTCATTAAAGTAGTCGCTTGTTGGCTCAGTGATTTTTGTATCAAGGTCATCCACAAGGTTTGCCTCTTTTCCTTTTCCCTTTAGGGATTCTTGATATTGATTAACAGAATATTGATTTGTTCGACAGTTTTTAGACCAATGTTCAATTTTACCACATCGATAACAAGAATCTTCAATATTCTTCAACATTATGATTTGTGGGATTGTATGGTGGTTGAAATTTATAATTTTGTGGATTATTATTTCTTTGTCCATGACCACGACCACCGTAACCATTACGACCACGACCACCACCACGGCCATTACCATAAGGGTGATTTGGAACATAGTTATGATTTTTATTATTGTTATGGTAATTTCCATGATGATGGTTTTGGCCAATATGACCACGACCTCGCCCACGTCCTCGTCCAGGTGCATTTATTTTATTATTATTATTATTATTATTATTATTATTGTTAATAGCATTAGCTTCAGGAAATGCTAGCGCACCCGTAGGACGAGATTCTTGATTCTTCATCAGTAATTCTTTATTCACTTCTGCAACTAAGAGATAAGTTTGAAGTTTTGAAAAAGTTTTGTAATTCCGCAATCTCAAATTTTCTTGTATAGTTATGTTTGCAGAATGCATTGTGGAGAAAGTTTTCTCCATCATATCAGTATCACTTATTTCTTGACCACAAAATTGAAGCTTTGAACGGATCTTGAACATGGCCGGGCTGTATTCACTTACCTTTTTAAAGTCTTGGAACCTTAGATTTCTCCATTCTTCCCTCGCAGCTGTGAGTAATATTTCCTTTTGATTATCGAATCTACTCTTGATACTTTACCATAAAACATGTGGATCTTTGATAGTGAGATACATATGTTTTAAGGTGATATCAATATGTTTACGAATAAAAGCAATTGATTTTAATTTATCTTGATCAGAACAAGTAGTGTTTTCTTTTAAAGTTTCTAGAATACCCAATGATCTAAGATTTATTTCTACATCCATGACCCATGATGTGTAGTTTGTTCCCAATACGTCTAGGGCATCAAACTCAAGCTTTGATAAGTTTGACATTTTCTATTTTCAGAAAGATGAACAACATAAATTATAATCATAATTAATTTCTAATAACGGACAAATAATAAAATGAAATTAGAATTATTTTAAATTCATAAGTAGCAAACAACAGAATAATGGCATGATTACAAATGATAAAACCACAAGAGCAGGATAGAATTTAGGTTCACCCGGTGGTATATTAGTAACAATGATGATAGTTAGTATGACCAATACAATAGGAAAAATCATCCTTGTGTGAATCATCTTTACAAAAAAAAAAAAAAAAAAAATGATGGTGGTAATCTGAGAAAATGAAGATTGATTTGTGAAAATGTGAAAACGGAGAGGTTTATTTTATATTTGAAAAATATAGTCGTTGTAACGTCGTCAGTTGACGTTAACAACCGTTATGTATATATGACCGTTGTAACGTCGTTAGTTGACGTTAACGACTGTTATGTACTCGTTGTATTAATAATAATTTTTAATAAAAGAATTTTATTAGTACAAATACGATTACTATAAATATATTTAGTATAAATACGTTTAGTATAAATATGAAGATTAAGAGAATAAACATATTATGCATAAATAATAAATTTTAAGAATAAACATTAGTATGCATGAAATAAATAATGATTAATTGCATAAGTAATCACAAATGTTAGATAACATAAATATAAATGTTAGTGAAGTTAATAAGAGTTAGATTACAAAAATATAATTCAGGCGGTATAACCGACCATATATAACTTAAATAACATAAATATAAATGTTAGTGAGGTTAATAAAAGTTAGATTACATAAATATAATTCAGGCGGTATAACCGACCATATATAACTTAAATAACATAAATATAAATGTTAGTGAAGTTAATAAAAGTTGGATTACATAAATATAATTCAGGCGGTATAACCGACCATATATAACTTAAATAACATAAATATAAATGTTAGTGAAGTTAATAAAAGTTAGATTACATAAATATAATTCAGGCGGTATAACCGACCATATATAACTTAAATAACATAAATATAAATGTTAGTGAAGTTAATAAAAGTTAAACAATTTCTTACCTTGATTAGTAACGTGTGCTTGCTTAGATAAACCTTGATTATACGGAGCACTTCGTACTGATAACGTGTTATAATTTAGTAGGCTTATAACTACCTTTAGTAGTTTGGTTCTTGACAATAGTACTACAAATATTAAAGAAGATTGAAGTAGAGAGCAAAACTATTTTTATTCAATAGATGGTGTGCTAAATATGGTAGCTTACACCCCTTATTTATAGTATATAATGTATTGTACATGGTAGGTGATATAGTAATAATATATATAATATTGTTAGCCACAATTGACTTTACAACAATTATTATTTAGATCATGGTTAATATGTTTTTGGACACTAGTGATTACAAGTTGTAACATTTCATAATTAGCCACAAAACTTATCAAGGTAATGATAGGTCTATTGTAGCTTGGTGTACTGAAGGTGGATACGTTCTTAAAATGAGATTATTATTTAGATCATGGTTAATATGTTTTTGGACACTAGTGATTACAAGTTGTAACATTTCATAATTAGCCACAAAACTTATCAAGGTAATGATAGGTCTATTGTAGCTTGGTGTACTGAAGGTGGATACGTTCTTAAAACGAGATTATTATTTAGATCATGGTTAATATGTTTTTGGACACTAGTGATTAAATGATTTCATTTTGTATATATGGTTATGGTTATGATTATGATATTTGAGAATAATAGTGGGCCGACTTCAAGGTGGTCCAGTGGGCTAGATCCATCTAGTGTAGATGTTAGTTATGTAGAAGTTACTCTTCATATATTTGGATGTAACACCTCATGTTCGTACGTATTTTTAATTAATCAATAGCTTGGAGAATTGTGTGTTCTATCATATTTATCGCATTTTTCCTACCAATAATCTATTTATTCTGTTGGTGCATATTTAAGTCTCTAGTTCATATGAACCAGGGGTGTCTTAGAACATAAGCAAGATAGGCAATTGTCTAGTGCCAAAAAATTTATAAGGGCCTAAAATTTTGAATATGTAAATATTTTTCTCAATATATTTAATTAAATCAAATAAAAAATTGTCAATTAAAGTTAAAATACCTTGTTATTAATAGTTAAATACAATGTAAGTAAATATATAGATAAATTGGAATATTATTTATTTATACGTAGTAAAAAAATTTAACGTATATGTAGGCCCATTTTTATTTTCGTCTAGGGCCTTTAAATTTTTGAGACGGCTCTGATATCAACTGATGCAAGTTCAAGTTATAAGGTATTGTTGCACGATAAACGAGCCTATCGCACATTCGCGCGAAAAATAAGTCTATCGCGCGACAGAAGACTGTCATAAAAAGTTCTATCAGACGAGTATATATGGGAGTCTGTTGTTTCAAGTTTAGGTTAATCACTTAATCACATCCACAAGCCTAGTAGTCAAATTCTCTTATCCAAGTTCATCAAGGAAACGCACAAGTCAAATAAACAACTTTAGGCATCGATCTAATCCGATCTATCTTGATTCAGTTCGACTAAATCAGTATCCAAAGTTAATTCGAAATAAATTTTGATCTAAAGATCCAGTTTGCTCCAACATATTCACCTAGTAAATTTTTTAAGTCCATATCTTAATGAACTTTATAGGGCACATGAAACATGTTTCTTGTGAAAATGATTAGTATACAGAGGTTTCTTTTTTAACAGTAGTTAGGGGTCACCTAGGGGACTAAACCACACACGTGTTCATCTCCTCCAGTTGCATAACTCGCCCCCAACTGCTGCTCAGGAGGAAACTCCGCCTAATCTGAGGACATGGGCAGTAAAACCCCACTATCTAGTGGTATATCATATGGGCTACACGCACAAAAGCATCATTTTTATATAGAAAAAATGTTGAAACGCATAAAAGACAGCAATAATAGCAATTTTAATTAAATAGTCGTCCAGAATTTTACGTTGTGCCAGGCCGCCCAACGTCATTCGTAAGCGCTTAAGGAAACTTCTATGCGTAAGCCCTTAAATAAGCGTGTGAGCGACACACATGCCACGTCAGCGCCAAGCCTAAGTCGGTTGTGGATATTTCGCATAATTTAATTAACCAGCATCTGACACGTGTTTCTGAAAATTACGGAATATCTGCGCCTATAAATAGACCCCTGGGTCACCACATTTGATAGTTCAGCCACTTGTGACAGAGAACACAATTTCTCTCACACAGTACTTTCTCACTCTAGAACTCCAACGCTTAGCAATAATACGTTATACATACCATCTCACAATTTGGTCCTAGAAGATTGATAAGGCCACACCATGGAGAACTCGTCCGTGATCCGGGTCTGGAGGGATATATCCCGATGGCAAACATCAGTCGACAACATATCCCACCATGCTGAGAAGTTCTAGTCTTGTACTGGTACCTTTTAGCCGCTAGACGGAAAATAGTACCAACAACCTCGCAACGCGATGTGCGTAAAGCACCCGTGGATGGAATTCAAGGGTTAAGGTGCAAGCTTGTGTGCAATGTTGTATCCCACGGGAGTCGAACTCCTAGCCTCTCGCTATAAGAAGCTGACCACTATCACATGAGCTACAATACAAAGTTAGTATACATAGGTTATTCTATCAGGATTTATATGAATCACTCATCTTTAAACTTTAAAACATAAATATTATATGTTTTAATTTTGTCAAATCTTGAAATGTCATAATATTCTATTATCAAGGTTCTTGCTCTTGAACTAGTACGTCGCGGGTTTTCTCTTCGGGTTGGGCGAAACGAATAGCTGGAAATGGTCGCATAGTAACAACGGTATCTTCTCGACATCAACTCTAACAGGTATTATCAATAACCTGCTCCTCCTGACAGATACCAATGTTGCTTTGGCCACTATCAGAAATAATATCGTCCTGAAAAAAGTAGAAATATTCTTTTAGAGGGCTGAAAAAAACCGTCTCCCAGTTAGATCTGAAATGGATAAAAGGGGCATTGACCTAGACTCGATAAGGTACCCAGTGTGCAGTAGCGACATCGAATCCTTAAACCATATATTGTTACAATAATCTTTCGCAAAAGAAGTATGTCAGCAGTTTTCAAGTTGGTGGAAGGTTTCAATACAAAGCTCGATTACTTTACCTGATTTGTTAAAAGGAAATGTTTCATCAACAGCTTCTCGAGTTTCAAGTGAGAAAATCCGACAAGCTTATATATGGGTTTTCGCTTGTAAGATATGGAAAAATAGAAACAATAAACTATTTCAAAAATTGTTGTAGCCCAGCTGAGTCGCCTTACAAGAGATACAAATTACAAGCTTCGAGTGGTGTCAAACCGATCAAAAGGATTTAACGCGGATTGGCTTAAATGGTTAACAAATCCTTCGACTATCGATGATCATGGTTGAAACCATTTGATGAGTGTCGCATTCTTCTCCCAGTTTTCCAGTTGTAAAATTTTCGGTTTAATTCTCGATTTTTTTCATTTGTCTTATATTGTAATTTTTTCCTTTCCATAGATTAATTCTCCAAGGCTAGTGACGTACTGTATCTTATTTCCTTTAAGTTAATAAAATCATTTTTTCTTTTATAAAAAAAAATAAGAAAAGAAAAATCTAATCTTTGAAGACACCAAAAACACTAAGTAGAATCTATATGTGCATTGATCTACATATATGAATTATTTTATTACATTTGATATGAAGGAACAAACATGATTCTTACAAGATATTTGAGGTTCCCTATTAGCAGCATATGTTGGGTGGTAAAAGAAATAGTCAAAATGCAATAGTACTATTCACACAAGCTTTATAACACTTTTTCTCTCTCTTGGGAATTACACCCAGATCTACTTTTCATCTAATCTCGCCGTCAACTTTTTCCGGTACTCTCTCTTATTATTTATATACGGTGTATAACTTTGCACTATTAATTAATTAACGTACGTTTGTTTGCTACTTATCTACGCCGAGGTGAACTTTCTTCTTCACTAATTCTTATAGCAACTACTCCATATCGTTAATTCTTGTAGCACATATCACTATTTTGTAGATCTCTGGTTGGTACCATTTCCGACCACCGGCATCTTGAAATGTCCCGTTCTTATTGATTAAAAACGTTCCATATTAATTGATTTCGTTGCGAGGTTTTGACCTCTATATGAGACGTTTTTCAAAGACTGCATTCATTTTTAAAACAAACCATAACCTTTATTTCATAGATAAAGGTTTTAAAAAGCTTTACGTAGATTATCAAATAATGATAATCTAAAATATCCTGTTTACACACGACCATTACATAATGGTTTACAATACAAATATGTTACAACAAAATAAGTTTCTTGAATGCAGTTTTTACACAATATCATACAAGCATGGACTCCAAATCTTGTCCTTATTTAAGTATGCGATAGCGAAAGCTCTTAATAATCACCTGAGAATAAACATGCTTAAAACGTCAACAAAAATGTTGGTGAGTTATAGGTTTAACCTATATATATCAAATCGTAACTATAGACCACAAGATTTCATATTTCAATACACATCCCATACATAGAGATAAAAATCATTCATATGGTGAACACCTGGTAACCGACAATAACAAGATGCATATATAAGAATATCCCCATCATTCCGGGACACCCTTCGGATATGATATAAATTTCGAAGTACTAAAGCATCCGGTACTTTGGATGGGGTTTGTTAGGCCCAATAGATCTATCTTTAGGATTCGCGTCAATTAGGGTGTCTGTTCCCCAATTCTTAGATTACCAGACTTAATAAAAAGGGGCATATTCGATTTCGATAATTCAACCATAGAATGTAGTTTCACGTACTTGTGTCTATTTTGTAAATCATTTATAAAACCTGCATGTATTCTCATCCCAAAAATATTAGATTTTAAAAGTGGGACTATAACTCACTTTCACAGATTTTTACTTCGTCGGGAAGTAAGACTTGGCCACTGGTTGATTCACGAACCTATAACAATATATACATATATATCAAAGTATGTTCAAAATATATTTACAACACTTTTAATATATTTTGATGTTTTAAGTTTATTAAGTCAGCTGTCCTCGTTAGTAACCTACAACTAGTTGTCCACAGTTAGATGTACAGAAATAAATCAATAAATATTATCTTGAATCAATCCACGACCCAGTGTATACGTATCTCAGTATTGATCACAACTCAAACTATATATATTTTGGAATCAACCTCAACCCTGTATAGCTAACTCCAACATTCACATATAGAGTGTCTATGGTTGTTCCGAAATATATATAGATGTGTCGACATGATAGGTCGAAACATTGTATACGTGTCTATGGTATCTCAAGATTACATAATATATAATACAAGTTGATTAAATTATGGTTGGAATAGATTTGTTACCAATTTTCACGTAGCTAAAATGAGAAAAATTATCCAATCTTGTTTTACCCATAACTTCTTCATTTTAAATCCGTTTTGAGTGAATCAAATTGCTATGGTTTCATATTGAACTCTATTTTATGAATCTAAACAAAAAAATTATAGGTTTCTAGTCGGAAAAATAAGTTACAAGTCGTTTTTGTAAAGGTAGTCATTTCAGTCGAAAGAACGACGTCTAGATGACCATTTTAGAAAACATACTTCCACTTTGAGTTTAACCATAATTTTTGGATATAGTTTCATGTTCATAATAAAAATCATTTTCTCAGAATAACAACTTTTAAATCAAAGTTTATCATAGTTTTTAATTAACTAACCCAAAACAGCCCGCGGTGTTACTACGACGGCGTAAATCCGGTTTTACGGTGTTTTTCGTGTTTCCAGGTTTTAAATCATTAAGTTAGCATATCATATAGATATAGAACATGTATTTAGTTGATTTTAAAAGTCAAGTTAGAAGGATTAACTTTTGTTTGCGAACAAGTTTAGAATTAACTAAACTATGTTCTTGTGATTACAAGTTTAAACCTTCGAATAAGATAGCTTTATATGTATGAATCGAATGATGTTATGAACATCATTACTACCTTAAGTTCCTTGGATGAACCTACTGGAAAAGAGAAAAATGGATCTAGCTTCAATGGATCCTTGGATGGCTCAAAGTTCTTGAAGCAAAATCATGACACGAAAACAAGTTCAAGTAAGATCATCACTTGAAATAAGATTGTTATAGTTATAGAAATTGAACCAAAGTTTGAATATGATTATTACCTTGTATTAGAATGATAACCTACTGTAAGAAACAAAGATTTCTTGAGGTTGGATGATCACCTTACAAGATTGGAAGTGAGCTAGCAAACTTGAAAGTATTCTTGATTTTATGAAACTAGAACTTTTGGAATTTATGAAGAACACTTAGAACTTGAAGATAGAACTTGAGAGAGTTCAATTAGATGAAGAAAATTGAAGAATGAAAGTGTTTGTAGGTGTTTTTGGTCGTTGGTGTATGGATTAGATATAAAGGATATGTAATTTTGTTTTCATGTAAATAAGTCATGAATGATTACTCATATTTTTGTAATCTTATGAGATATTTCATGCTAGTTGCCAAATGATGGTTCCCACATGTGTTAGGTGAATCACATGGGCTGCTAAGAGGTGATCATTGGAGTGTATATACCAATAGTACATACATCTAAAAGCTGTGTATTGTACGAGTACGAATACGGGTGCATACGAGTAGAATTGTTGATGAAACTGAACGAGAATGTAATTGTAAGCATTTTTGTTAAGTAGAAGTATTTTGATAAGTGTATTGAAGTCTTTCAAAAGTGTATAAATACATATTAAAACACTACATGTATATACATTTTAACTGAGTCGTTAAGTCATCGTTAGTCGTTACATGTAAGTGTTGTTTTGAAACCTTTAGGTTAACGATCTTGTTAAATGTTGTTAACCCAATGTTTATAATATCAAAAGAGATTTTAAATTATTATATTATCATGATATTATGATGTACAAATATCTCTTAATATGATATATATACATTAAATGTCGTTACAACGATAAACGTTACATATATGTCTCGTTTCAAAATCATTAAGTTAGTAGTCTTGTTTTTACATATGTAGTTCATTGTTAATATAATTAATGATATGTTTACTTATCATAATATCATGTTAACTATATATATAACCATATATATGTCATCATATAGTTTTTACAAGTTTTAACGTTCGTGAATCACCGGTCAACTTGGGTGGTCAATTGTCTATATGAAACCTATTTCAATTAATCAAGTCTTAACAAGTTTGATTGCTTAACATGTTGGAAACATTTAATCATGTAAACATCAATCTCAATTAATATATATAAACATGGAAAAGTTCGGGTCACTACAGTACCTACCCGTTAAATAAATTTCGTCCCGAAATTTTAAGCTGTTGAAGGTGTTGACGAATCTTCTGGAAATAGATGCGGGTATTTCTTCTTCATCTGATCTTCACGCTCCCAGGTGAACTCGGGTCCTCTACGAGCATTCCATCGAACCTTAACAATTGGTATCTTGTTTTGCTTAAGTCTTTTAACCTCACGATCCATTATTTCGACGGGTTCTTCGATGAATTGGAGTTTTTCGTTGATTTGGATTTCATCTAACGGAATAGTGAGATCTTCTTTAGCAAAACATTTCTTCAAATTCGAGACGTGGAAAGTGTTATGTACAGCCGCGAGTTGTTGAGGTAACTCAAGTCGGTAAGCTACTGGTCCGACACGATCAATAATCTTGAATGGTCCAATATACCTTGGATTTAATTTCCCTCGTTTACCAAATCGAACAACGCCTTTCCAAGGTGAAACTTTAAGCATGACCATCTCTCCAATTTCAAATTCTATATCTTTTCTTTTAATGTCAGCGTAGCTCTTTTGTCGACTTTGGGCGGTTTTCAACCGTTGTTGAATTTGGATGATCTTCTCGGTAGTTTCTTGTATAATCTCCGGACCCGTAATCTGTCTATCCCCCACTTCACTCCAACAAATCGGAGACCTGCACTTTCTACCATAAAGTGCTTCAAACGGCGCCATCTCAATGCTTGAATGGTAGCTGTTGTTGTAGGAAAATTCTGCTAACGGTAGATGTCGATCCCAACTGTTTCCGAAATCAATAACACATGCTCGTAGCATGTCTTCAAGCGTTTGTATCGTCCTTTCGCTCTGCCCATCAGTTTGTGGATGATAGGCAGTACTCATGTCTAGACGAGTTCCTAATGCTTGCTGTAATGTCTGCCAGAATCTTGAAATAAATCTGCCATCCCTATCAGAGATAATAGAGATTGGTATTCCATGTCTGGAGACGACTTCCTTCAAATACAGTCGTGCTAACTTCTCCATCTTGTCATCTTCTCTTATTGGTAGGAAGTGTGCTGATTTGGTGAGACGATCAACTATTACCCAAATAGTATCAAAACCACTTGCAGTCCTTGGCAATTTAGTGATGAAATCCATGGTAATGTTTTCCCATTTCCATTCCGGGATTTCGGGTTGTTGAAGTAGACCTGATGGTTTCTGATGCTCAGCTTTGACCTTAGAACACGTCAAACATTCTCCTACGTATTTAGCAACATCGGCTTTCATACCCGGCCACCAAAAATGTTTCTTGAGATCCTTGTACATCTTCCCCGTTCCAGGATGTATTGAGTATCTGGTTTTATGAACTTCTCTAAGTACCATTTCTCTCATATTTCCAAATTTTGGTACCCAAATCCTTTCAGCCCTATACCGGGTTCCGTCTTCCCGAATATTAAGATGCTTCTCCGATCCTTTGGGTATTTCATCCTTTAAATTTCCCTCTTTTAAAACTCCTTGTTGCGCCTCCTTTATTTGAGTAGTAATGTTATTATGAATCATTATATTCATAGATTTTACTCGAATGGGTTCTCTGTCCTTCCTGCTCAAGGCATCGGCTACCACATTTGCCTTCCCCGGGTGGTAACGAATCTCAAAGTCGTAATCATTCAATAATTCAATCCACCTACGCTGCCTCATATTCAGTTGTTTCTGATTAAATATGTGTTGAAGACTTTTGTGGTCGGTATATATAATACTTTTGACCCCATATAAGTAGTGCCTCCAAGTCTTTAATGCAAAAACAACCGCGCCTAATTCCAAATCATGCGTCGTATAATTTTGTTCGTGAATCTTCAATTGTCTAGACGCATAAGCAATCACCTTCGTTCGTTGCATTAATACACAACCGAGACCTTGCTTTGATGCATCACAATAAATCACAAAATCATCATTCCCTTCAGGCAATGACAATATAGGTGCCGTAGTTAGCTTTTTCTTCAATAACTGAAATGCTTTCTCTTGTTCATCATTCCATTCAAATTTCTTCCCTTTATGCGTTAATGCAGTCAAGGGTTTTGCTATTCTGGAAAAGTCTTGGATGAACCTTCTGTAGTAACCAGCTAGTCCTAAAAACTGGCGTATGTGTTTCGGAGTTTTCGGGGTTTCCCACTTTTCAACAGTTTCTATCTTTGCCGGATCCACCTTAATACCTTCTTTGTTCACTATGTGACCGAGGAATTGAACTTCTTCCAACCAAAATGCACACTTTGAAAACTTAGCGTACAATTCTTCCTTCCTCAATACTTCTAACACCTTTCTCAAATGTTCACCGTGTTCTTGGTCATTCTTTGAGTAAATAAGTATGTCATCAATGAAAACAATGACAAACTTGTCAAGGTATGGTCCACACACTCGGTTCATAAGGTCCATGAACACAGCTGGTGCATTAGTTAAACCAAACGGCATGACCATAAACTCGTAATGACCGTAACGTGTTCTGAAAGCAGTCTTTGGAATATCATCTTCTTTCACCCGCATTTGATGATACCCGGAACGTAAGTCAATCTTTGAATAAACAGACGAGCCTTGTAGTTGATCAAATAAGTCATCGATTCTCGGTAGTGGGTAGCGGTTCTTGATGGTAAGTTTGTTCAACTCTCGGTAGTCGATACACAACCTGAATGTACCATCTTTCTTCTTGACAAACAAAACAGGAGCTCCCCACGGTGATGTGCTTGGTCGAATGAAACCACGCTCTAAAAGTTCTTGTAATTGGCTTTGCAGTTCTTTCATCTCGCTGGGTGCGAGTCTGTAAGGAGCACGAGCTATTGGTGCAGCTCCTGGTACAAGATCTATTTGAAATTCAACGGATCGATGTGGGGGTAATCCCGGTAATTCTTTCGGAAATACATCGGGAAATTCTTTTGCAATGGGAACATCATTGATGCTCTTTTCTTCAGTTTGTACTTTCTCGACGTGTGCTAGAACAGCATAGCAACCTTTTCTTATTAGTTTTTGTGCCTTCAAATTACTAATAAGATGTAGCTTCGTGTTGCCCTTTTCTCCGTACACCATTAAGGGTTTTCCTTTTTCTCGTATAATGCGAATTGCATTTTTGTAACAAACGATCTCCGCTTTCACTTCTTTCAACCAGTCCATACCGATTATCACATCAAAACTCCCTAACTCTACTGGTATCAAATCAATCTTAAATGTTTCGCTAACCAGTTTAATTTCTCGATTCCGACATATATTATCTGCTGAAATTAATTTACCATTTGCTAATTCGAGTAAAAATTTACTATCCAAAGGCGTCAATGGACAACTTAATTTAGCACAAAAATCTCTACTCATATAGCTTCTATCCGCACCCGAATCAAATAAAACGTAAGCAGATTTATTGTCAATAAGAAACGTACCCGTAACAAGCTCTGGGTCTTCCTGTGCCTCTGCCGCATTAATATTGAAAACTCTTCCACGGCCTTGTCCATTCGTGTTCTCCTGGTTCGGGCAATTTCTAATAATGTGGCCCGGTTTTCCACATTTATAACAAACTACATTGGCATAACTTGTTCCGACACTACTTGCTCCGCCATTACTCGTTCCGACACTATTTGTTCCTTTCGTTCTATTAAC
Organism: Rutidosis leptorrhynchoides; assembly: GCF_046630445.1. NCBI lineage: Eukaryota > Viridiplantae > Streptophyta > Magnoliopsida > Asterales > Asteraceae > Rutidosis > Rutidosis leptorrhynchoides. Next base: position 31,620,927 of record NC_092335.1, read on the forward strand.
CCCTGGTCCGTAGACCTCACACTTCGCCGCGCTATGACCATTTCTTTTACACTTGTTGCAAAATTTGGTGCAGAACCCCGAGTGATTCTTTTCACACCTTTGGCATAGCTGCTTCTGATTGTTGTTGTTGTTGCGGTTATTATTGTTGTTGGGATGATTGTTGTAGTTGCTGTTGTTGTTGTTGTTGTTGTTGTTGGGCCGTTTGTTGTAGTTGCGATTGATGTTGCGATTGTTGGGATAATTGTTGCGATTATTGTTGTAATTGCTGTTGTTGTTGTATTGGTGATTCTTATCACCGTTTTCCTCCCACTTTCTTTTGACTTGCTTCACATTGGCCTCTTCAGCAGTCTGTTCTTTAATTCTTTCTTCAATTTGGTTCACGAGTTTGTGAGCCATTCTACATGCCTGTTGTATGGAGGCGGGCTCGTGTGAACTTATATCTTCTTGGATTCTTTCCGGTAATCCTTTCACAAACGCGTCGATCTTCTCTTCCTCATCTTCGAATGCTCCCGGACACAATAGGCACAATTCTGTGAATCGTCTTTCGTACGTGGTAATATCAAATCCTTGGGTTCGTAACCCTCTAAGTTCTGTCTTGAGCTTATTGACCTCGGTTCTGGGACGGTACTTCTCGTTCATCAAGTGCTTGAATGCTGACCACGGTAGTGCGTACGCATCGTCTTGTCCCACTTGCTCTAGATAGGTATTCCAACATGTTAACGCAGAACCTGTGAAGGTATGCGTAGCGTACTTTACTTTGTCCTCTTCAGTACACTTACTTATGGCAAACACCGATTCGACCTTCTCGGTCCACCGTTTCAATCCGATCGGTCCTTCGGTTCCATCAAATTCTAAAGGTTTGCAGGCAGTGAATTCTTTGTAGGTGCATCCTACACGATTTCCTGTACTGCTAGATCCAAGGTTATTGTTGGTATGTAGCGCAGCCTGTACTGCGGCTATGTTTGAAGCTAGAAAAGTACGGAATTCCTCTTCATTCATATTCACGGTGTGTCGAGTAGTCGGTGCCATTTCCTTCAAAATAGTTAAATGGAACAAGTTAATCATACAGAATATTAAGAGTAGTTAATAGTATTTCGTAGCATAATATGAACTCATTTATAAAAGCTTTTTCTTCATATTAGCGTTTTATAAGTTTAAATTCGGGTAGTACCTACCCGTTAAGTTCATACTTAGTAGCTAATATACAATTCAACTACTACAATTCTATATGAAAAACTGATTGTAATAATATTTCGCGTTCAAACTTTTATACAATATTTTACAAACTTACAATACCGCTTATTTTACATAAAGCATGAAATATAGCACACAATAACTTTGATACAAGATAGTTGTGAAGACAATTCTAGCTAGTACACAAGTCGTTCGGCAAAGGCAATAAAGACACGTAATTCATACGTCCAGAAACAAGTCATGCATTCTGGTTTTACTAGGACTACTTCCCATCCTTGGTCTTGTGCAACATAACCGTTATGGCCGTTGATAAGATAGCGTGTTGTAACGTCATCAAAGGGACGAGGGTTACGTAATGTCCAACAGTCCCGTAATAATCTAAAAACCTCATTTCTTACCCCAATTACCGACTCCGTCACTTGTGGAAACGTTTTGTTTAATAGTTGTAGCCCGATGTTCTTGTTCTCACTTTGGTGAGAAGCGAACATTACTAATCCGTAAGCATAACATGCTTCTTTATGTTGCATGTTAGCCGCTTTTTCTAAATCACGAAGTCCAATATTCGGATATATTGAGTCAAAATAATTTCTTAACCCGTTGCGTAAAATAGCATTTGGGTTCCCCGCAATATATGCGTCAAAGTAAACACATCGTAACTTATGGGTTTCCCAATGTGATATCCCCCATCTTTCAAACGAAAGTCTCTTATAAACCAAGACATTCTTGGAACGTTCTTCGAATGTCTTACAAACTGATCTCGCCTTAAATAGTTGTGCCGAAGAATTCTGGCCGACTCTAGACAAGATTTCATCAATCATGTCTCCGGGTAGGTCTCTTAAAATATTGGGTTGTCTATCTATTTTGTGTTTTTAAACTGTAAAATAGACAAGAGTTAGATTCATAAAAAAAATACTTATTAATACAAGCAATTTTTACATATATCATAAAGCATAAGAACACTATATTCCATATATTACACCACACGAATACAACTATCTTATTCCGACTCGCTCGTTTCTTCTTCTTCGGTTTTGGTTCGTTTTGCCAAGTTTCTAGGGATATATGATGTTCCCCTAATACGAGCCGTCGTTGTCCACATTGGTTTAGAAAAACCTGGTGGTTTAGAGGTTCCCGGGTCATTGTTACAACTTAAGGACTTCGGGGGTTGACGATACATATAAAGTTCATCGGGGTTGGAATTAGATTTCTCTATTTTTATGCCCTTTCCCTTATTATTTTCTTTTGCCTTTTTAAATTCAGTTGGGGTAATTTCTATAACATCATCGGAATTCTCGTCGAAATCCGATTCATCGGAGAATTGGTAATCCTCCCAATATTTTGCTTCCTTGGCGGAAACACCATTGACCATAATTAACTTTGGTCGGTTGGTTGAGGATTTTCTTTTACTTAACCGTTTTATTATTTCCCCCACCGGTTCTATTTCTTCATCCGGTTCCGATTCTTCTTCCGGTTCCGATTCTTCTTCCGGATCCGACTCTTCTTCCGGTTCCTCTTCGGGAACTTGTGAATCAGTCCACAAATTATTCCAATTTACATTTGACTCTTCATTATTATTAGGTGAGTCAATGGGACTTGTTCTAGAGGTAGACATCTATCACATAATATCAAACACGTTAAGAGATTAATATATCACATAATATTCATATGTTAAAAATATATAGTTTCCAACAAAAATGTTAAGCAATTATTTTTAAAGAAAACACGGTCGAAGTCCAGACTCACTAATGCATCCTAACAAACTCGATAAGACACACTAATGCAAATTTTCTGGTTCTCTAAGACCAACGCTCGGATACCAACTGAAATGTCCCGTTCTTATTGATTAAAAACGTTCCATATTAATTGATTTCGTTGCGAGGTTTTGACCTCTATATGAGACGTTTTTCAAAGACTGCATTCATTTTTAAAACAAACCATAACCTTTATTTCATAGATAAAGGTTTTAAAAAGCTTTACGTAGATTATCAAATAATGATAATCTAAAATATCCTGTTTACACACGACCATTACATAATGGTTTACAATACAAATATGTTACAACAAAATAAGTTTCTTGAATGCAGTTTTTACACAATATCATACAAGCATGGACTCCAAATCTTGTCCTTATTTAAGTATGCGATAGCGGAAGCTCTTAATAATCACCTGAGAATAAACATGCTTAAAACGTCAACAAAAATGTTGGTGAGTTATAGGTTTAACCTATATATATCAAATCGTAACTATAGACCACAAGATTTCATATTTCAATACACATCCCATACATAGAGATAAAAATCATTCATATGGTGAACACCTGGTAACCGACAATAACAAGATGCATATATAAGAATATCCCCATCATTCCGGGACACCCTTCGGATATGATATAAATTTCGAAGTACTAAAGCATCCGGTACTTTGGATGGGGTTTGTTAGGCCCAATAGATCTATCTTTAGGATTCGCGTCAATTAGGGTGTCTGTTCCCTAATTCTTAGATTACCAGACTTAATAAAAAGGGGCATATTCGATTTCGATAATTCAACCATAGAATGTAGTTTCACGTACTTGTGTCTATTTTGTAAATCATTTATAAAACCTGCATGTATTCTCATCCCAAAAATATTAGATTTTAAAAGTGGGACTATAACTCACTTTCACAGATTTTTACTTCGTCGGGAAGTAAGACTTGGCCACTGGTTGATTCACGAACCTATAACAATATATACATATATATCAAAGTATGTTCAAAATATATTTACAACACTTTTAATATATTTTGATGTTTTAAGTTTATTAAGTCAGCTGTCCTCGTTAGTAACCTACAACTAGTTGTCCACAGTTAGATGTACAGAAATAAATCGATAAATATTATCTTGAATCAATCCACGACCCAGTGTATACGTATCTCAGTATTGATCACAACTCAAACTATATATATTTTGGAATCAACCTCAACCCTGTATAGCTAACTCCAACATTCACATATAGAGTGTCTATGGTTGTTCCGAAATATATATAGATGTGTCGACATGATAGGTCGAAACATTGTATACGTGTCTATGGTATCTCAAGATTACATAATATATAATACAAGTTGATTAAATTATGGTTGGAATAGATTTGTTACCAATTTTCACGTAGCTAAAATGAGAAAAATTATCCAATCTTGTTTTACCCATAACTTCTTCATTTTAAATCCGTTTTGAGTGAATCAAATTGCTATGGTTTCATATTGAACTCTATTTTATGAATCTAAACAAAAAAATTATAGGTTTCTAGTCGGAAAAATAAGTTACAAGTCATTTTTGTAAAGGTAGTCATTTCAGTCGAAAGAACGACGTCTAGATGACCATTTTAGAAAACATACTTCCACTTTGAGTTTAACCATAATTTTTGGATATAGTTTCATGTTCATAATAAAAATCATTTTCTCAGAATAACAACTTTTAAATCAAAGTTTATCATAGTTTTTAATTAACTAACCCAAAACAGCCCGCGGTGTTACTACGACGGCGTAAATCCGGTTTTACGGTGTTTTTCGTGTTTCCAGATTTTAAATCATTAAGTTAGCATATCATATAGATATAGAACATGTATTTAGTTGATTTTAAAAGTCAAGTTAGAAGGATTAACTTTTGTTTGCGAACAAGTTTAGAATTAACTAAACTATGTTCTTGTGATTACAAGTTTAAACCTTCGAATAAGATAGCTTTATATGTATGAATCGAATGATGTTATGAACATCATTACTACCTTAAGTTCCTTGGATGAACCTACTGGAAAATAGAAAAATGGATCTAGCTTCAATGGATCCTTGGATGGCTCAAAGTTCTTGAAGCAAAATCATGACACGAAAACAAGTTCAAGTAAGATCATCACTTGAAATAAGATTGTTATAGTTATAGAAATTGAACCAAAGTTTGAATATGATTATTACCTTGTATTAGAATGATAACCTACTGTAAGAAACAAAGATTTCTTGAGGTTGGATGATCACCTTACAAGATTGGAAGTGAGCTAGCAAACTTGAAAGTATTCTTGATTTTATGAAACTAGAACTTTTGGAATTTATGAAGAACACTTAGAACTTGAAGATAGAACTTGAGAGAGTTCAATTAGATGAAGAAAATTGAAGAATGAAAGTGTTTGTAGGTGTTTTTGGTCGTTGGTGTATGGATTAGATATAAAGGATATGTAATTTTGTTTTCATGTAAATAAGTCATGAATGATTACTCATATTTTTGTAATCTTATGAGATATTTCATGCTAGTTGCCAAATGATGGTTCCCACATGTGTTAGGTGAATCACATGGGCTGCTAAGAGCTGATCATTGGAGTGTATATACCAATAGTACATACATCTAAAAGCTGTGTATTGTACGAGTACGAATACGGGTGCATACGAGTAGAATTGTTGATGAAACTGAACGAGAATGTAATTGTAAGCATTTTTGTTAAGTAGAAGTATTTTGATAAGTGTATTGAAGTCTTTCAAAAGTGTATAAATACATATTAAAACACTACATGTATATACATTTTAACTGAGTCGTTAAGTCATCGTTAGTCGTTACATGTAAGTGTTGTTTTGAAACCTTTAGGTTAACGATCTTGTTAAATGTTGTTAACCCAATGTTTATAATATCAAAAGAGATTTTAAATTATTATATTATCATGATATTATGATGTACAAATATCTCTTAATATGATATATATACATTAAATGTCGTTACAACGATAAACGTTACATATATGTCTCGTTTCAAAATCATTAAGTTAGTAGTCTTGTTTTTACATATGTAGTTCATTGTTAATATAATTAATGATATGTTTACTTATCATAATATCATGTTAACTATATATATAACCATATATATGTCATCATATAGTTTTTACAAGTTTTAACGTTCGTGAATCACCGGTCAACTTGGGTGGTCAATTGTCTATATGAAACCTATTTCAATTAATCAAGTCTTAACAAGTTTGATTGCTTAACATGTTGGAAACATTTAATCATGTAAACATCAATCTCAATTAATATATATAAACATGGAAAAGTTCGGGTCACTACAGTACCTACCCGTTAAATAAATTTCGTCCCGAAATTTTAAGCTGTTGAAGGTGTTGACGAATCTTCTGGAAATAGATGCGGGTATTTCTTCTTCATCTGATCTTCACGCTCCCAGGTGAACTCGGGTCCTCTACGAGCATTCCATCGAACCTTAACAATTGGTATCTTGTTTTGCTTAAGTCTTTTAACCTCACGATCCATTATTTCGACGGGTTCTTCGATGAATTGGAGTTTTTCGTTGATTTGGATTTCATCTAACGGAATAGTGAGATCTTCTTTAGCAAAACATTTCTTCAAATTCGAGACGTGGAAAGTGTTATGTACAGCCGCGAGTTGTTGAGGTAACTCAAGTCGGTAAGCTACTGGTCCGACACGATCAATAATCTTGAATGGTCCAATATACCTTGGATTTAATTTCCCTCGTTTACCAAATCGAACAACGCCTTTCCAAGGTGAAACTTTAAGCATGACCATCTCTCCAATTTCAAATTCTATATCTTTTCTTTTAATGTCAGCGTAGCTCTTTTGTCGACTTTGGGCGGTTTTCAACCGTTGTTGAATTTGGATGATCTTCTCGGTAGTTTCTTGTATAATCTCCGGACCCGTAATCTGTCTATCCCCCACTTCACTCCAACAAATCGGAGACCTGCACTTTCTACCATAAAGTGCTTCAAACGGCGCCATCTCAATGCTTGAATGGTAGCTGTTGTTGTAGGAAAATTCTGCTAACGGTAGATGTCGATCCCAACTGTTTCCGAAATCAATAACACATGCTCGTAGCATGTCTTCAAGCGTTTGTATCGTCCTTTCGCTCTGCCCATCAGTTTGTGGATGATAGGCAGTACTCATGTCTAGACGAGTTCCTAATGCTTGCTGTAATGTCTGCCAGAATCTTGAAATAAATCTGCCATCCCTATCAGAGATAATAGAGATTGGTATTCCATGTCTGGAGACGACTTCCTTCAAATACAGTCGTGCTAACTTCTCCATCTTGTCATCTTCTCTTATTGGTAGGAAGTGTGCTGATTTGGTGAGACGATCAACTATTACCCAAATAGTATCAAAACCACTTGCAGTCCTTGGCAATTTAGTGATGAAATCCATGGTAATGTTTTCCCATTTCCATTCCGGGATTTCGGGTTGTTGAAGTAGACCTGATGGTTTCTGATGCTCAGCTTTGACCTTAGAACACGTCAAACATTCTCCTACGTATTTAGCAACATCGGCTTTCATACCCGGCCACCAAAAATGTTTCTTGAGATCCTTGTACATCTTCCCCGTTCCAGGATGTATTGAGTATCTGGTTTTATGAACTTCTCTAAGTACCATTTCTCTCATATTTCCAAATTTTGGTACCCAAATCCTTTCAGCCCTATACCGGGTTCCGTCTTCCCGAATATTAAGATGCTTCTCCGATCCTTTGGGTATTTCATCCTTTAAATTTCCCTCTTTTAAAACTCCTTGTTGCGCCTCCTTTATTTGAGTAGTAATGTTATTATGAATCATTATATTCATAGATTTTACTCGAATGGGTTCTCTGTCCTTCCTGCTCAAGGCATCGGCTACCACATTTGCCTTCCCCGGGTGGTAACGAATCTCAAAGTCGTAATCATTCAATAATTCAATCCACCTACGCTGCCTCATATTCAGTTGTTTCTGATTAAATATGTGTTGAAGACTTTTGTGGTCGGTATATATAATACTTTTGACCCCATATAAGTAGTGCCTCCAAGTCTTTAATGCAAAAACAACCGCGCCTAATTCCAAATCATGCGTCGTATAATTTTGTTCGTGAATCTTCAATTGTCTAGACGCATAAGCAATCACCTTCGTTCGTTGCATTAATACACAACCGAGACCTTGCTTTGATGCATCACAATAAATCACAAAATCATCATTCCCTTCAGGCAATGACAATATAGGTGCCGTAGTTAGCTTTTTCTTCAATAACTGAAATGCTTTCTCTTGTTCATCATTCCATTCAAATTTCTTCCCTTTATGCGTTAATGCAGTCAAGGGTTTTGCTATTCTGGAAAAGTCTTGGATGAACCTTCTGTAGTAACCAGCTAGTCCTAAAAACTGGCGTATGTGTTTCGGAGTTTTCGGGGTTTCCCACTTTTCAACAGTTTCTATCTTTGCCGGATCCACCTTAATACCTTCTTTGTTCACTATGTGACCGAGGAATTGAACTTCTTCCAACCAAAATGCACACTTTGAAAACTTAGCGTACAATTCTTCCTTCCTCAATACTTCTAACACCTTTCTCAAATGTTCACCGTGTTCTTGGTCATTCTTTGAGTAAATAAGTATGTCATCAATGAAAACAATGACAAACTTGTCAAGGTATGGTCCACACACTCGGTTCATAAGGTCCATGAACACAGCTGGTGCATTAGTTAAACCAAACGGCATGAAACTTGGGTGGTCAATTGTCTATATGAAACCTATTTCAATTAATCAAGTCTTAACAAGTTTGATTGCTTAACATGTTGGAAACATTTAATCATGTAAACATCAATCTCAATTAATATATATAAACATGGAAAAGTTCGGGTCACTACACATCTCGTCAGTGATTCGGCTTTACTCGCTTTCCGTTGTAATAAGGTACAACTGCTCATTCCCTTGTTTCTCCGGTGTCACTCGACTTATTTTCTTCTCCGGTCACTTTAACGCTTCCAGGTGGCGATTTCGTACCCTTGTTGCTCGGGATCTGGGGTTTGTTTAAGTTTTGGGGTTTTGGTTTAGGGTTCAGGTCGTTGGGGATGACGGGGTTTGCTGCTGATCTCACTTGACGGTTCATCACAGTACCTTTTTTCTTCTTAGATACTTGTAGGCGGCGAGTTCCATTGGAACTCTACAGGTACTTTGGTCAATTTGGGCTTTGTTGTGGGGTTGGTGGGTTCCTGGCAGGTTTGCGGTTGTATGTGTTTATTATTGAAATCCGGCTGATTCCGGTGGCCGGACCGCTACCTGCGGCTACGGAGGGCGGTCGGTGGCTACTTTCGGCCTTGTGTAACACCCCGTTTTCCCCGCATATGATATATAGGTGTGTCGCGTATGTACGACTAATGTATGAAGAATGCGAGACGTATTCGTGTGTTAAAGTTCATGTAAACGAGAAAAGTGATCAGACCAAGTTAAAGGTCGCGACGCGGAGGAGTGGGTCGCGGCGCGACATTACAAACAAATCAGGATCAGGAGGCCTGGTAAGGAAGGCACCAGGCCACGCCTTGGGTCGCGACGCGACAGAAAGGGCCGCGGTGCGGCATTCAGTTGATTTCAATTTCAGAAGGCTTGAAAAACAAGCATTAAAACACACGTATTCTCGTGGCGCGACGAAGAGGGCCGCGGCGCGGCGTTCTGGGCGAACTGGTACCAGATTTTAGTAATTTTAAATAAGGTTCAAGGGCATTTTGGTCTTTTCGCGTATGAGGCAGATTATACCCTCAAATCTGGTCCATTCATTTCATTTTCCCTATTTCTTTTTCCTTTTCTTTCTATTTTTCTCTCAAAACTTCAAAACCCCAATTGATTCAAAAGGATTTTTGGAAAGGAAGAAGCGGGTTTTGATCGAAAGCGTAAGAGACAAGTTTGTTCTCCTCGTTCTTAGCTTCAAGGTGATACTAGCGGTAAGCTCTAACTTCGAATTTCGTTTTCTTGTTCTTCATCCAAATTTAGGGTTTTTGATTGTATGTTCAAACTTGGAACTCCACTAGTTGTTAATGGAAGATAATAACTAGGATTCGGGTTTATTAGTGATGAAGGCGGGTTTTGGGTTGGTTAATGATTTAGCCTTGTTTGGAGCTTTGAATTGAGTGTAATCACTATGATTAGTGATTATGGAAGTGTTGGAACTCATTTGGGTGTGTTGGGTTGACTAATTTTGAAATGGGTCAAAATTAGGGTTTTGGTGTCAAATTGGGCAAGACAAGTGTTTAACACTTGTGTTCGGGTTTAATTAGCTTATTAGGACAATTGTCACTAGTGTTAGTGATTATTGGTTAGTTTGGGCGCGGTTTGTGCTTGGAGGTGCATTTGGGTCGAAATTGCGCTAATTGTCGATTTTGGGTTGGTTTGTAAATCCACCCTAATTGTGTTATTTGTCATGTGATAATGGAATAGGTACGTTCCATTGGTGTTTGCGGATTTTGGTTGGCATCCATCAAGACTTCAAGGTGAGTGTAAATTTACTATGCACATGTGTATGTGTAAAATGGGTGCGTGTGTGTAGGGTGACCCTTGTTCGGGTTTGCTCGATGTTCGTGTGGGAGAATGGACCTTGTGCTTCGGGTGCATTTCTTACACTTATGCGTTGTGGGTTTTTACCCTTGGTGTTGTGAATTGGCTAGCGTTTTGGATAACCCTTTTGGCGACGGGTTGCTAGCATTTGTTGTTGAGGAAATGAATCTCGGTTAGTGCGGATTTATGATGACTCAGGTTGTTTCGGTCATCTTGGTGATGAGGTGGTGAATTTCGGGTTGTGCGAATTCACTAAGACTCGGGTAGTTCGGCCAACCTCGGTTGTAGAAGTGGTGAAGGAAGTGAATCTCGGGTAGTGCGAATTCACTAAGGTTCGGGTAGTTCGGCCGACCTTCATGTAGTTTGGGTTAAGGGGTTAACCTTATCGTTATTGTTGATTATATTTGTTATATACGCGTATATACTTATTGTTGTGTTGTAGCTAATCTTGTGACGTTAGCTTGGAGATTACGTAGTGTGTAGCTACTTTGTGTATTGTGCTCTTTTGTAGTTTGTTTACCATGCAGAGACGGTATGTGTTATTTTGATGCTTGGTGATGCGTAGCCATTTTATGCATATGTATATGTGTAGTATCTTTACATTCACTAAGCATTAGCTTACCCTCTCGTTGTTGATATTTTTATAGGTTCGCGTGGTGGCGGCTCGGGTAAGCGTGGGGATTAGAGATCTTGGCTAGGCTGCCTTAGAAGATCTTGCTTTTGGACTCGATTAGGATTTGGGTAGCTAGTCCCAAATCACCATGCTCGGTTTTGTGTAAACATAACTAGTCGGGTCATAATGATTATAACTGGTTTATGATTTAACTAGCGTATTATGCATTAAGAAGTTTAACTTATTGTTGTACGTTTTTAAGTTCGTTGAACCTACTTTGATAAAAATACGTTTTGAAAATTGTGTATTGGGACCTAAAGTGTTATTTAATGTATATTAAAAAGGAAAAAATTTTATGGACCGGTTTAATACGGGTTGGGTTGTTTCACCTTGGTTGGTGGCTAGCAATTGCCGCCGATTTCTTGGTGGTTGCGGGTGGCTGCTGGCGCTGTTTGCTTGCTGCTTGGGTCCGGGGGTTTGTAAATGTCTTTAGGAAACTTGGCGGAGATGACTGGTCCCTTTATGGTTTGATTCTGCATTTAGTGCTGTTTTGTTGCTGGTTTGGCATATCTATTACAGTAAACTTTGCCTGACATCTTCCGAATATTCCTCCGTGATTTATGGAATTTTGGTATTATATATACATATGTAAATCATGTATTGAAGAATACCAATCTAAATCCTACAATCTATTTCATATCAAAAACCATTTCCCTGATTACACAAGATGGATCTCGTATCTAGTTCAAATTCCTTAGATTCTGACAGCTATTCCGATATGGAGTTTCACTCGAGCTCCGAAAGTAGCATAACCGGAATGAATCAGCCAATTAGCCATCATCTATTCTGGATAAATTGGGGATGGATTCGTAGCCTACTTAATCATTGGAGACAAGAAGAAGGTGATCCCTTCCATCCAACACATTCACCTCTTGGCGAAGAACCTGAAGCACTTACCGGCGAACCTGTTCGTAACACCATTTTCACCCTCATTTCCAGAATAGCTCACAACGACTACGTAATATCCAATATTCTAAATCTTATTCATCCGCTTGTCTAACCTGCCAATCATCCGGGGGTAGTAGAAGAAGTTAACGAGCTTCGCGCTCGAGTCGTAACTTTGGAGAACATGATGCGCAACTTGCAGGCATCACAGGCACCACCAGTATCGGCAGCAACAGTACCACCATCAGCAACACCAACAGTACCATCACCACCACCACCAACAACATCCATATCCCACACCTCAACATCACAATCTGTACCTTGAACATCAACGTCATACGCCCCATAGATACCAAGGAATATCAACAACAACAAACGATGAAGTATTGATTCATAACTTCATCGAAGAAATATTCCGCAGATAATATGTAGTGTCAAAAAGTTTTAGAGATTACTTATTCTAGTTCTATTTGTAAACCAGATGAATGAGCGATTAGAAATGATGAGATAAAACCCTGATCGGAATGGTGCACGATTTACAAGTTAGATCTGTTAGCAGCAGCACCGTCAGTACCATCAGCATCGTCAGCATCAGCAGCATCTACAACAACCACAAGCTCCGCCAGATCCATAATCACCGCAAACATCATCACTAATCAACAACGCGTATATCGTATCAACGAGTTATGAAATATTAACTCATTCCCTCTAAAGAAATTATATGTATATTTTATATATATATGAATTCTGAGATCAAAATAAATCTTTTCGTACTAAGCTATTACGTGTGAATCTTAACTAGTAGGTACTACTCGGTTAATTCATATTACTAATATGCTATGATGTACATCCTTCGTTAACGACTTAACCATCGTTAACTACAATATCTGTTTCAACTCAATGAATTCCATTTCATAATGAACTTAGTGTATTAATCAACCACATGTTTGATTTTACACTTGTATCTTCGATGTACTCGAAACTTTCTAGAAAACATCATTTATATCTTATGAAGTTCATAAGAATTCCACGAGCACTAACATCATTCACCGAGTAAATATCAATAAAAATGAATAACGAAGTATTAATTCATAATTTCATTTATGTTGAAGAGATAATCCACGAAGATTACGAAATTTCTAAAGTTTTAGAGATTATTCATTTCTAGTTCCAGCTGAAAATTAAATGAGCTTAATATGATATTAAATCATTAAATCTGTATTACATTTGAAGAAAATATACATACTAATATTTTCATAAAAATTGTGATAAAATTCTCTTGTACAAAATTATTTGTGAAACTTTTAACGGGTAGGTAATACCCAAAAGAAATATAAATTCACAAATAATATGTTACATTCTTCGAATCTGATTCAGCAATCATCAACTATACTCACTACTTTCACAACAATATACATTCTTTCATAGAAATTAAAACAACCATTCGCATCCAAATTTGATTACATATTCTGATTTTGAAAAAAAATCAGAATCCAAGCCCAGATTTAACAGAAAACATCACTCTTAGATTCTTATATCTTTCAAATGCCATACTTTGAATTCAAAACTGTACTAAAACATCATATGTATACATATAACACTCATCTCTTAGAATTATGAGCATTCATTCTGAAATTCTAAAAAGCAACCAGTCTACGAATCAATACCCTAAATATTGAAAAAGCTGATGAAGCAGCAAAAACTGTAAATGACTTTAACAGCCAAAATTTTGATGATAAAGAATTGTGTGTTGGCAAAGCTCAGAAAAAGAGAAGGTTTAGAACTGGAAAACGGATTGAGCAAAACATGAAGGAGGCTGTGGATAAATCACAAAGACTAAACCTGCCTTCAAAGAATCCAAATGATTCAGTGTCTGCTGAAGTTATTAACGAATACCTTGCTCCTGACTCTAAACCTTTACGAACAAGTCTTTTTCATCATCCTTCAATAATAGAAATTCTAACATATCATCGTATCTTTCATTATAAATATCTTCGATATTCCTGAAGATATTTTCACAACTATTCTTATCTGAAATCATTTATCTCTTTGCGCTATCTGTATTACATCATAAAAGAAACTATTTTTGTTTCAAAAATCTGAAAAATTAAAAAAAAAAAATGAATGTTTGAAGTAATGTTGGGAATTGAAGCATGAGTTAGTATAATATAATGAAACTTGATCAACGTGATTATATTACAGTAAGTCATGCTGAGTTTCTAATGAAACGTGATAAAGGTTCATAGATCATACCGTCATCATGTGCCATGTTACACGACTCTTACATTCTACCCAATCTCCAAACATATTAAAAACATATCTTCATGATAGTTCTATCTTTCCGGATATTCTGGTAATTTGACAAATCAAGATCGTGCCATTACGATTACCTTCTTAGAACATTAACTATGTTCATCCAAAACTCCATACCTACGAATTCTGGACCATTATTCGCTTGACTTGAAGTCGGGAAGGAAAAATAAAAGCATGAAGCTCTGAAATATAATGGAGAATAAAAAGCCTGATAAAAACCCCGAAATTACAAACAGTGTATATCAATGCGTATAGCAATATAAAGACACGGGAGAATGAAAAACACTATAACCCCAAGGTAATAGTAGAAGAAAATAACCTCCTCTGGTGGCAGATGAAAAAGAAGAATGAAGGATACGATAGCCAAGAAAATATCAAGAATCAGAACTGGATTAAGCATTTTCAAAATCTATTAGGAAGTATGAAATAAGGAAGAAGCTTATAGGAGTGGTGAAAATTGTCATAACCCGTCCTTAACCGTAAGAACGTGTTAGATAACGTATGATTTCATTGCAAGGTATTGACCTCTATATGCGACATTTTTAAAAGAAAAACTGCATATATTATACATTACAAACCATGATTCTTATTTTTGATACAAGCTTTGGACAAAATAAAGATGATTATCGTTTAGCGATAATCTTCGACTTACAAACTTTACAAATGATGATAACAACACGATTTCTAGCATATTTTACAACACAAGTTCTTGGATATGCAGTCTTATTTTTGACACAAATATGCGTACGCAAGATCCTGCTCAAATTCAACATAATGCAGCGGAAACTTCTAATTATCACCTGAGAATAAACATGTTTAAAACGTCAACATAAAGTTGGTGAGATATAGGTTTAGTGTCGGCAGCAATATATATATAGACCACAAGATTTCATATATAAACAGTTTAATAAAAATATTCTAAGTGGTTGAGCACTTGGTAACCATACTTAACATTTAATCACGTCGCATATTCCCTTTATTATGAAATCTTACTACACCGTACCAAGTGTAGTCACGAAATGAAGTACTGTGCAACCGTTGAATACTGGTCGTCCAGTCCGATTGGGGTTGTCAGGCCCGATAGATCTATCAACAGGATTCGCGTTTACAATACCGCTGTAAATATTAGTTACCAAGCTACAGGGAAGTATGCCAGTGGTACAACTCAACGTAGAATATATTTTTCAGTTACTTGTGTCCATAACGTAAAACATAAAATACATGTATTCTCATCCCGAAATATTTAGAGTTTAAAAGTGGGACTATATACTCACTTTCGTCTTGAAGATATGTAATTTCGACTTGGTCTCCGATTGATATCACGAACCTATCCATATATAGTTTATCAATATATTTCTATTTTAAACAATCGTCACATATATATACTTTTTATACTTTTAATAGTTTTAATAATTTCTTAGTCCGTAGTTAGCAGTCCGATGTTAGTAATTCAATTTTAATGGTTCATTTTTAGGTGTTTAATAAACCCCCAATGAAATAAATAAAAACCCCCATCGTATATGTATTGGTCGAGATTAATCTTGACCCATGGTACCGGTGTTGTCAAATGACGTGTTGCGTACATAAAGTACCGGTGTTGTCAAATGACGTGTTGCGTACAATCATGGGATCTTATGATTAATCTTCTCGTATTGTTTACGGGTGATCCTGAACCATATAAAATTAAATTATGAGTACATATATATAAAATATCATGTTATTTTAAAAAGATGTGATTTATTTAATTTTCTCCAATTATTTTCGTAGCCAAACTAGTCTTAGATATCCGATCTCGTTTTGGTCATAGTTTCTTCGTTACAACTCCGTTTTCGTTGATTCAACTTGCCACTTCCTTGGATCGAGTCCCTCTTTAAGACTATGAACTGTAAATACCTTAGTTTGTATTCGAAATCACAGGTCATAGGTCAAACTTTAGTGAAACTTATGAAGTTAATCATTTTCCATCATGTAAACAACCTTAAATGATTATTTTTCTAAAAATACTTATACTTTGAGTTAAATCATGAAATTTTTATGTGTTATCATATTCATAGTAAAAATCATTTTTCCAGAAAATAAACCTCCAATTCAAAGTTTAAGATGGTTTTTAATTATCCAACCCAAAACAGCCCCCGGTTGCACTCCGACGTCGTAAAAACAGTTTTTAAGGTGTCCTTTGAAAAACCAAGTTATACCTTGTTAAATTAGCATATTTTTAAGTTATATTACAGGTCTTGAAGTATTTTAAAAGTTAAGTTATAAGAATCTATTTAGTTTGCAAACAAGTTTGAAAACATTCAAACTATGTTCTTGTTGTTAAAATTTTATACCACAAAATAAGATAGCTATATATATATGAATCGAATAAGGTTATGAACATAGTTACTACCTCAAGTTCCTTGGACAAGGTTGCTGTAAAAGAGGAGTAAAAAGCTAGAACCAAAAGGGTGATGGAATTGAATGAAAGATTGGAAGTAAGTTTGTGTTCTTGGAAGGATTTCTTGAAGTGTTTTTGTAAGGTTTTCTTATGAGGTTTAAGTGTTGTTTTTGAAGCTAAATGATGGGGAAAATGCTTAGAGATGATCAAGTATGAAGTTAAGAGTATTTTGAGAGAGAAATGGAAGTGTAAGTATGAGAAAATGGGGTGAAGAAATGGTGTGCATGCATAAAAACGTTTTTAGGTTATAAAGGAAAAAAAAATACCTAACTTTGTTTTCTTGCTAAATAATTCATGCTACTTGACAAATGGTTAGTTCCACATGTTTCTTAATCATTTAAGGCTGCTAAGGAGCAGATTTTTATTGGTATATACCAATAGTAAATACATCTAGAAGCTGCGTATGATACGGGTACATATACCCTAGGTATACGTATAGAAATCTTTGAGAAAACGGAACGAGGATTCAAATATAGCTATCTTTTGTAAATATACTTATATTGTTTTATGTTTTTAAGTCTTTAAAAGTGATTAAATACATTACTTATACGATATATGTATAAACATTATAGGTCATAAGTATTTAAGTCAAATAACGTTACGTATGGTTATCGTTTTGAAAACTTAAGTTAGTAGTTTCAAAATATACTTATAACTTATTGTTATTAATACAAAATGAGATATTAAAACATTCTTAGATCATTTTAAATATGTATATATACATATATATACACAAACGTATAATTATCATATATTGTATAGTTCGTGATATCATCGGTCAAACTAGACGGTCAAACGTTGTGTAAAACTCTTTTCGAAAACATAAGTCTCAACAATTTGGATTGCTTATCATGTTGGTAAGGTTTAATTTATATAAATATTAATCTTATAAGTATAGAATGATCGAAAAAGTGCGGGTCATTACAGTACCTACCCGTTAAATAAATTTCGTCCCGAAATTTTAAAATTGTACCTATTTTGCGTCATCGGAAACAAGTGTGGATATTTTTGTTTCATTTGATCCTCTCGTTCCCAAGTAAACTCGGGACCCCTTCGAGCATTCCAACGAACCTTAACGATCAGTATGTTGCTCTGCTTGAGCCGTTTAACTTCACGATCCATGATTTCGATTGGTTCTTCGATGAATTGTAGTTTCTCGTCGACATGGATTTCTTCAAGAGGAATGGTGAGGTCTTCCTTTGCAAGACACTTCTTAAGGTTTGAGACGTGAAAGGTATTATGTACTCCGGTGAGTTGTTGTGGTAACTCGAGTCGATAAGCTACCGGTCCAATGCGTTCGATAATCTTGAACGGGCCTACATATCTTGGGTTCAGTTTACCCCTTTTTCCGAAGCGTATTACACCTTTCCATGGTGACACCTTTAACATAACCATGTCACCGATCTGAAACTCTAATGGTTTCCTTCGAACATCGGCGTAGCTCTTTTGGCGACTACAGGCTGTTTTCAATCTCTCCTTGATTTGTACTATCTTCTCAGTCGTTTCGTGTATGATCTCGGGACCAGTTAATTGTCGATCTCCTACTTCATTCCAACAAATAGGAGATCTACACTTCCTTCCGTACAATGCTTCGAATGGCGCAGCTTTAATGCTAGCATGATAACTATTATTATACGAGAATTCTGCTAATGGTAGATATTTATCTCATCCGTTTCCAAAATCGTTCACACATGCCCTGAGCATGTCTTCAAGAGTCTGAATCGTTCTTTCACTCTGCCCGTCGGTTTGCGGATGATACGCGGTACTCATATCCAAACGAGTTCCTAGGGCCTCCTGTAGTGATTGCCAGAACTTTGATGTAAATCTACTATCACGATCGGATATAATGGAAATAGGTATTCCATGCCTTGAAACAACTTCCTTTATATACAATCGTAATAGTTTCTCCATTCTATCTGTTTCCTTTATAGGCAAGAAGTGTGCAGACTTGGTGAGACGATCAACAATCACCCAAATGGTGTCGTATCCCCAGGCAGTCTTTGGTAACTTCGTGATGAAATCCATGGTAATACCATCCCATTTCCATTCTGGGATTTCTGGTTGTTGAAGTAACCCTGACGGCTTCTGGTGTTCAGCTTTGACTTTGGAACAAGTTAAACATTCCCCAACATATGTTGCAACGTCTGTCTTTAAATTAGGCCACCAATAATGTGTCTTAAGATCTTGGTACATCTTTCCAACTCCAGGATGTATCGAGTATCTTGTCTTATGTGCCTCATTTAATATCAACTTCCTTAATCCACCCAACTTCGGTACCCAAATACGATTTGCAAAATATCGAATTCCATCTTCCCGCATAACGAGTTGCTTCTCATACTTCTTCATTATTTCATTTCCTATATTTTCTTTAGTAAGTGCTTCTCGTTGAACTTCTTTGATTTGTGAGTTGAGATTCATGCGAATTTTTATGTTCATCGCTCGTACTCGAATTGGTTCTCGTTCCTTTCTGCTTAGAGCGTCGGCCACCACGTTCGCTTTCCCGGGATGATAACGAATTTCACAATCATAGTCGTTTATTAACTCGACCCACCTACGTTGTCTCATGTTCAGCTGTTTCTGATCAAAAATATGTTGAAGGCTTTTATGATCAGTAAACACAGTGCATTTAACCCCATACAAGTAGTGTCTCCATATCTTCAATGCAAACACGACTGCTCCCAGTTCTAGATCATGCGTCGTATAATTCCGCTCGTGAATCTTCAATTGTCGGGATGCGTATGCAATAACTTTCTTTCGTTGCATAAGAACGCAACCAAAACCTTGTCGCGAAGCGTCACAATATATTTCAAAATCATCGTTCCCTTCTGGTAACGATAAAATAGGCGCCGTAGTCAACTTCTTTTTCAGTAACTGAAATGCACTCTCCTGCTCAGAAGTCCATTCATATTTCTTCCCTTTTTGCGTTAACGCTGTCAACGGCTTAGCTATTCGGGAAAAATCTTGAATAAACCTTCTATAATAACCGGCTAAACCCAAAAATTGGCGTATCTGCATTGGTGTCTTAGGAGTCTCCCATTTTTTAATGGCTTCAATTTTTGCTGGATCAACCTGAATTCCTTTGCTACTAACAACGTGGCCAAGAAATTGCACTTCTTTCAACCAGAAAGCACATTTAGAAAATTTAGCATATAGCTGTTCTTTTCTCAACAACTCTAATATCAACCTTAAATGCTGCTCATGCTCTTGCTCACTCTTGGAATAGATAAGAATATCATCAATGAAAACGATAACAAACTTATCTAAATATGGACTACAAACTCGATTCATGAGGTCCATGAATACAGCTGGCGCATTTGTCAACCCAAACGGCATGACCAAAAATTCGTAATGACCATAACGTGTCCGAAAAGCAGTTTTCGGAATGTCCTCTTCTTTGACACGTAATTGATGATAGCCCGACCTTAAGTCAATTTTTGAGTACACACATGATCCTTGGAGTTGATCAAATAAGTCGTCAATTCTCGGTAGTGGATACCGATTCTTGATAGTTAACTTATTTAATTCACGATAATCTATACACATCCTAAAAGATCCATCTTTCTTTTTAACAAATAGAATCGGAGCTCCCCACGGTGAAGTACTTGGTCGTATGAATCCATGATCCAGTAATTCTTTTAACTGACTCTGAAGTTCTTTTAACTCGGACGGTGCAAGTCTATATGGAGCACGAGCCACTGGTGCAGCTCCTGGTACTAAATCTATTTGAAATTCTACAGATCTAAATGGAGGTAATCCCGGCAACTTTTCTGGAAAGACTTCAGGAAAATCTCTTGCCACAGGCACGTCATTGATGCTCTTCACTTTTTCCTTTGTTTCGACTTTATTAACATGTGCTAAGATAGCATAGCACCCTTTCTTCAAGCACTTTTGAGCTTTCAAATAACTAATGAGTTTTAGCTTTGAGTTACCCTTCTCTCCATAAATCATTACTGGCGTTTTATCCTTACGAGGAATGCGAATTGCCTTCTTGGCGCACACAACTTCAGCTCCTATTTTGGACATCCAGTCCATGCCGACTATTACATCAAAACTTCCTAATTCTACGGGTATCAAGTCAATTTTAAACGTTTCTCCGGCTAAATTTATTTTACAATCACGGCAAATTTTATCGACTTTAATTAGTTTACCATTAGCTAACTCAATCATGTACTTAGCATCGAGAGGTAATGATGAACAATTCAATTTAGCGTGAAAGTCTCTACACACGTAACTTCTATCAGCACCAGTATCAAATATAATAGATGCGGATAAGTTATTAATGGTAAACGTACCCGTAACAAGCTCCGGGTCTTCACATGCCTCTCTAGCATTAATAACAAATGCTCTCCCACGTGCAGGTCCGATATTCTTCTCTGGATTCGGGCACTGGCTCTTATAGTGACCTTGTTTTCCACACCCAAAACAAGTAATGGTAGCCAAAGCAGTTCTATTTGCATTGGTGGCAGGAGTCTTGGTACCATTTGTATTTGTAACGAGAGCCCTACAATCTTCAGCAAGATGACCCTTTCGATTACATTTGTTGCATACCACATTACAGTAACCAGAGTGATGTTTGTGGCATCGGTTGCATAAAGGATTTTGTCCTTTATAACCAAAGCTTAAACCACTACCCGTACCTTGCGTGTTTTCTTGTTTCTTAAAAGATTGTTGTTGGTTACCTCGATCATAATTTCCATTCCACTTTCTTTTGTTACCTGATACCTTCACATCAGTATTGGATACTTTCTTATCCATGATGACCTGATCCATTAGCTCGTTTGCCATGGTTATAGCTTCATGAATTGTCTTAGGTTTCGATGCTGTAACATTTGCCTTGACCTTTTTGGGCAAACCATCTTTGTACATTTCAATCTTCCGTTCTTCGGTTGGAACCAATTCGGGACATAGCAAAACTAATTCCATGAATCGCTGATTGTAGTTGGTGATTTCAGTACCAATAACCTTCAGACTTCGTAACTCATCTTCCAACTTCCTAACCTCGTTCCTTGGACAATATTCGTTGATTAACATTGTTTTGAATTCTTCCCACGGAGTATCATAAGCTACATCTCCTCCTACAGCCTTCACATAATTTTTCCACCACGTGAGTGCACTATCTTGTAAAGTGCACGATGCGTATTTGGTCATGTCCTTTTCAACACAACCACTGATTTTGAACACAGTTTCCATCTTTTCTATCCACCGGGTTAAACCGATCGGTCCTTCTGTTCCACTGAATGATGAGGGCTTGCAAGCTTGAAAAGTTTTGTAAGTGCACCCCACACGAGGATTTGGGTTAACTACAGCACCTCTTGCAGCCTCGACCCATAACATTCTGTCGTTCACTCGCTGATTGATGAGTTCCTGGATTTCTTGTTCCGTCATTCGGTTCAATCGCGCCATATTCTTCTATAAGAATGAAAAGAAAATAATTATTCACATGGAATATTATAGATGTAGTGTATATTTACAGTACATTATAGCTTATTAATAATATGAACCAGGTATTATTATAAAAGCCTTTTCTTCTTATTAGCGTTTTATAATTATATCTAGGGTAGTACCTACCCGTTAATGTCCATACTTAATAGCTTAGTACAGAATCAATTACTACCATCTAAATAATACTTAACCATGGAAAATTATTGCATTTCACACTTCACTATTTTTACATATGCTTATCTTACATCGAACATTAAGCAAACCACACTGATAATATTATACAAAACATTATATGATCCCATGGTTTAATACGGCAGCGCATCGTTTGGTCTATTTTCTAGGACGTTTAGGTTCAGAGAATCGCTTAACGCTTATCCTGGCTGTCTGCCTATATTTTGGTTGTGGGACTGAGGAACTGGATGCCGGGATAGAATGAATAGGAATAGCGGGAATAGGGGTGGTAGTGTCTAGTGGAGTTGGTGCCACATCATCCTTATTAAACTCAGGATTTGAATTTTCTAATTCATTAGCCTTTCGTTTCTTTCCTAGTTCGAACTCTTCTTTTGTAATTTCCTGTATTTCTTCCTCGGGTTCACTTTCCTCCTCGGGTTCACTTTCCTCCTCGGGTTCACTTTCCTCCTCGGGTTCACTTTCCGGGTTCTCTATATTCGGTTCATCCGGAATTTGTGAGTCTTCCCCAAAGATATTATTTTCGTCATTGGATAGGTTAATGACTGGAACACCATCTGAAGATTCTGGTTCGGAGTCGCTGAATGTGATAACAAGTTTTGAGCCCGACATCTATCACACAACAACTAACCCATTAGTACTACATAATATTTACATATAAATTTTAACCAACAATGATAAGCAATGGTTTTTAAATCAGACCCGGTCAAAGTCCAGACTTACTAATGTATCCTAACGACTTATCAGTTAGACACACTAATGCAAACCTGGTTCGCTAAGACCACCGCTCTGATACCACATGTCATAACCCGTCCTTAACCGTAAGAACGTGTTAGATAACGTATGATTTCATTGCGAGGTATTGACCTCTATATGCGACATTTTTAAAAGAAAAACTGCATATATTATACATTACAAACCATGATTCTTATTTTTGATACAAGCTTTGGACAAAATAAAGATGATTATCGTTTAGCGATAATCTTCGACTTACAAACTTTAAAAATGATGATAACAACACGATTTCTAGCATATTTTACAACACAAGTTCTTGGATATGCAGTCTTATTTTTGACACAAATATGCGTACGCAAGATCCTGCTCAAATTCAACATAATGCAGCGGAAACTTCTAATTATCACCTGAGAATAAACATGTTTAAAACGTCAACATAAAGTTGGTGAGATATAGGTTTAGTGTCGGCAGCAATATATATATATAGACCACAAGATTTCATATATAAACAGTTTAATAAAAATATTCTAAGTGGTTGAGCACTTGGTAACCATACTTAACATTTAATCACGTCGCAAATTCCCTTTATTATGAAATCTTACTACACCGTACCAAGTGTAGTCACGAAACGAAGTACTGTGCAACCGTTGAATACTGGTCGTCCAGTCCGGTTGGGGTTGTCAGGCCCGATAGATCTATCAACAGGATTCGCGTTTACAATACCGCTGTAAATATTAGTTACCAAGCTACAGGGAAGTATGCCAGTGGTACAACTCAACGTAGAATATATTTTTCAGTTACTTGTGTCCATAACGTAAAACATAAAATACATGTATTCTCATCCCGAAATATTTAGAGTTTAAAAGTGGGACTATATACTCACTTTCGTCTTGAAGATATGTAATTTCGACTTGGTCTCCGATTGATATCACGAACCTATCCATATATAGTTTATCAATATATTTCTATTTTAAACAATCGTCACATATATATACTTTTTATACTTTTAATAGTTTTAATAATTTCTTAGTCCGTAGTTAGCAGTCCGATGTTAGTAATTCAATTTTAATGGTTCATTTTTAGGTGTTTAATAAACCCCCAATGAAATAAATAAAAACCCCCATCGTATATGTATTGGTCGAGATTAATCTTGACCCATGGTACCGGTGTTGTCAAATGACGTGTTGCGTACATAAAGTACCGGTGTTGTCAAATGACGTGTTGCGTACAATCATGGGATCTTATGATTAATCTTCTCGTATTGTTTACGGGTGATCCTGAACCATATAAAATTAAATTATGAGTACATATATATAAAATATCATGTTATTTTAAAAAGATGTGATTTATTTAATTTTCTCCAATTATTTTCGTAGCCAAACTAGTCTTAGATATCCGATCTCGTTTTGGTCATAGTTTCTTCGTTACAACTCCGTTTTCGTTGATTCAACTTGCCACTTCCTTGGATCGAGTCCCTCTTTAAGACTATGAACTGTAAATACCTTAGTTTGTATTCGAAATCACAGGTCATAGGTCAAACTTTAGTGAAACTTATGAAGTTAATCATTTTCCATCATGTAAACAACCTTAAATGATTATTTTTCTAAAAATACTTATACTTTGAGTTAAATCATGAAATTTTTATGTGTTATCATATTCATAGTAAAAAATCATTTTTCCAGAAAATAAACCTCCAATTCAAAGTTTAAGATGGTTTTTAATTATCCAACCCAAAACAGCCCCCGGTTGCACTCCGACGTCGTAAAAACAGTTTTTAAGGTGTTCTTTGAAAAACCAAGTTATACCTTGTTAAATTAGCATATTTTTAAGTTATATTACAGGTCTTGAAGTATTTTAAAAGTTAAGTTATAAGAATCTATTTAGTTTGCAAACAAGTTTGAAAACATTCAAACTATGTTCTTGTTGTTAAAATTTTATACCACAAAATAAGATAGCTATATATATATGAATCGAATAAGGTTATGAACATAGTTACTACCTCAAGTTCCTTGGACAAGGTTGCTGTAAAAGAGGAGTAAAAAGCTAGAACCAAAAGGGTGATGGAATTGAATGAAAGATTGGAAGTAAGTTTGTGTTCTTGGAAGGATTTCTTGAAGTGTTTTTGTAAGGTTTTCTTATGAGGTTTAAGTGTTGTTTTTGAAGCTAAATGATGGGGAAAATGCTTAGAGATGATCAAGTATGAAGTTAAGAGTATTTTGAGAGAGAAATGGAAGTGTAAGTATGAGAAAATGGGGTGAAGAAATGGTGTGCATGCATAAAAACGTTTTTAGGTTATAAAGGAAAAAAAAATACCTAACTTTGTTTTCTTGCTAAATAATTCATGCTACTTGACAAATGGTTGGTTCCACATGTTTCTTAATCATTTAAGGCTGCTAAGGAGCAGATTTTTATTGGTATATACCAATAGTAAATACATCTAGAAGCTGCGTATGATACGGGTACATATACCCTAGGTATACGTATAGAAATCTTTGAGAAAACGGAACGAGGATTCAAATATAGCTATCTTTTGTAAATATACTTATATTGTTTTATGTATTTAAGTCTTTAAAAGTGATTAAATACATTACTTATACGATATATGTATAAACATTATAGGTCATAAGTATTTAAGTCAAATAACGTTACGTATGGTTATCGTTTTGAAAACTTAAGTTAGTAGTTTCAAAATATACTTATAACTTATTGTTATTAATACAAAATGAGATATTAAAACATTCTTAGATCATGTTAAATATGTATATATACATATATATACACAAACGTATAATTATCATATATTGTATAGTTCGTGATATCATCGGTCAAACTAGACGGTCAAACGTTGTGTAAAACTCTTTTCGAAAACATAAGTCTCAACAATTTGGATTGCTTATCATGTTGGTAAGGTTTAATTTATATAAATATTAATCTTATAAGTATAGAATGATCGAAAAAGTGCGGGTCATTACAAAAATAAATGAAACGGTAGAGGTCAATTTATAGTAAAATATCAGACATAGCAATCGAGGCAGATTACGCATTTAATTAAAGAAGATCTTAATCTCCTTAATTCCCGAAGAATCAAATCTTATTTAGAATATGAAGATTTTCTATTCCTTAAATTCCGGAAATCAATCGTTACTACGTCAAAAATTAAGACGAATCTCTATTCCTTCATTTCACTCTTTTACGATAATTTCTCTCATACGCTTCGAGTAATTGGATTGTTTTATCCATATTATTCAACGGTGATAAAACTCTAATTATCAACTTATATTCGTCATGAAAACATTTTTATTGTTAGCCATGACGACCTCACTCAAATTTCGGGACGAAATTTCTTTAACGGGTAGGTACTGTGACGACCCGGAAATTTTTGACCAAATTTAAACTTTATCTTTAAATGATTTAATATTTTCAAAAAGATAAGCAAAGTCTATAATGTTGAGTCTCAAAGTTTTGGAACTATATTCATGTAATCAATTATTCTTTGACTGTTCTCGAAGATTCACGAACAATATATATATAACTTAATGTGCATATATATATATATATATATATGATTTCAAGTTATTTAGTAAACGATAGTAACATTCGATTATTGATTCGATTGATATTTAGATAAGTTAACTAAAATGTTTAAGATGAACCAGTAAAACACTAATTTGCTACAGTATTTTCGAATTGCTACAGTACCCGAAAAGCTACAGTGTTTTTGAAAATCACTATTTGCTACAGTAAAAAACTTTGCTACAGTAAAACACTATTTCAAAATGAAAATGTATATATGTATATGTATATACTACGAGACGATGATTTAAAGAAGCAAATAACCAAAACACTTAATTGATTAAAGCTACACTTCGAGTGACATAATTTATCAATGATTAAGTTTAATTTTTGATAAATGTACACGTCGCGTAACGAAAAGTACTAGTTTTCTAAGCGTACGAAAATGCATTCGAGAAACCGGAACCGGGACATAAGTCGAGTGACAACGTACGAGTCATCGGACCAAAAATTACAAGTCAACTATGCACGTGAATTTAATATAATATATAAATAATTATATAAATTAATAATATTATAAATATAATTAAATATTATGTCGACAAACAACGAGACAAACAATTGTGAGCTGGATCATAGGACCATGCGATCGCATGGCCATGATGCCCATAAACCATGCGATCGCATAGAGGGCTGGAACATGTCAGGATCTATAAATTCAGTCGAATTCGTTCCATTTTGTTTGCACACATACATATTACACTCGTGTATATATTTATATTTATATTATTATTATTATTATTATTATTATTATTATTATTATTATTATTATTATTATTATTATTAAGATTAATAATATTATTATTAATCTTATTATTTTTATTAGTAGTATTATACATAAAATACTACGACGAAGTCATGAGCGTATCACTTTCAAAATGGGTTTTCAAGCGGGATAGAGCTAAGGAAAATATGGGTTATAGCTATGGAGGTTATGGGTAATGTTCATGGTATTGTTCGCAAGTCAAACCTAGTGTTTATAATCTCTGTTGCGTCTACGTACTTTCCTGCAATATTGAATCACAATATTGATACGTGGGCATTCATATCTTATCTTTTATATATTAATAGTGTATCCATGTCTAGTGCTCGAGTATATATGTTTATGCATGCTTGTATGCTAAATTTCGTCGTTAAACAGTTTATGATGAATCACGAATTAAATACATATATTACTGATAAAAGGTATATGTTATATATGTTTTTGAAAAGCTGGCTAAAAATCAATAACTTTTCATTTAGAAATCGCGTAATTTCGATGAACGAATTAAAAGATATGGTCAATTGAATTATGATTGACGTTAATTGGAATTGCTTTTGAATCTGCAATTAATATTTAAACAACTTGTTTGTAAGATTGATAAATTGGATTTTTGAATATTACCAGCCGAGTAAATGAATCCTTATATAAGGCACGTCTCGTTTTGTTGAACTATTGTCAAAATTGACTTTTTGAAACGACTTTAGATAACTTTTGTATGTTGATCTCAAGCATTAGGATTGTGATACACTATGACCTGACCTAGCTTGATAGACAATTATTGACCAACATATGTTCTCTAGGTTGAGATCTACGGTTATTTGGTATTCCAAGTTTCGGTCACATTTCGGTGAACGACTTTATGTACTGCTAAGGTGAGTTTCATTTGCTCTCTTTTTAATTGCTTTTGCAATCTATATTTTTGGGCTGAGAATACATGCACTTTATTTTAAACACAATGGACACAAGTACATACTAAATTCTACACTGAGTTTGAACCGAAAATCCCTTAGCTTTGGTAACTAGTAACTGCCGGTTATAAGAACTAGTGGGCGCAAGTAGTTGTATATGGATCCATAGGGCTTGACATCCCCGTCTGTTCCAGGTATAGAAACTCTAGCCTGAACTATAAAACAGACGTATGCTATTTGAGTTTATTACACATCGGATTGCGTGTATTGTACATGTCGGTTACATGTATGTTAAAACAGGGGTATTTATTATAGACGTTAAAGCTTAGTTACCAGGGAGCTCAATCTTGTAGAATATTTTGATAAACGTTTCTGGATGAAACAACTGAAATCTTGTGATCCACTTTTACATACAGATTATGCAAAAAAAAACTATGAACTCACCAACCTTTGTTTTGACACTTGTTAGCATGTTTATTCTCAGGTTCCCTAGAAGTCTTCCGCTGTTTGCTTATATGTTAGACAAGCTATGTGCATGGAGTCTTACATGGCATATTTATCAAGGAAATGTTGCATTCACCAAATCATCACCATGTATCTTATTTTGACTGCATTGTCAACGGAAGTACTATTGTAAACTATTATTTACGGTGATTGTCTATATGTAGAAATCATCAGATGAAAAAAAAAATTTGATTTAAATATTCATTTATGGTGTGCCTTTTCAAAAGAATGCAATATTTACAAAACGTATCATATAGAGGTCAAATACCTCGCAATGAATTCGATGAATGACGTGTTCGTCCATATGGATTTGAAGCGATCGTCACATGTTGTGAACTATTGGTTGTTTATGCACCAATGGTGGGGTCGCAAGGACCATGTTGTGTGATTTATTGGTTGTTTTATACGCCAATAGTGGGGTCGTAAGGACCATGTTGTGTGATCTATTGGTTGTTTTATACACCAATGGTGGGGTCGTAAGGACCATGTTGTGTTGTGATCTATTGGCTGTTTTATACACCAATGGTGGGGTCGTAAGGACCATGTTGTGTTGTGATCTATTGGTTGTTTTATACACCAATGGTGGGGTCGTAAGGACCATGTTGTGTTGTGAACTATTGGTTGTTTATACACCAATGGTGGGGTTGCGACGACCGTGTTGTGTGATTAGTGATGCGATAGCCGTGTTTCGCTCACATGTTGTTACGGGTGTAACAATAGTTGATTTTGTACACCTCGGGATTAGTGTTGCCATAGTCATTTTGGGCGCTATCGGTTTTAGCCATTTGCTTACGATGTTACGGTAGTTGCGTAATAGACGTGTTTGCACACTACTAGGATTGTTGAGTGGTAAGTGTTATCCGTAAGGATTCGCTTTTAGTCGGCCTTCATCGGTTAGATGGTTGACTTTAGTTTGGGACGTGGTTACTTTTAGCATTATACGTGGTATGGTACGCTAAAGGGTTGATATCTCGGTACGAGATTGGTGGAGTTTTTCCCGATATGAGGGATTGAGCAAGTTTAGTGCGCGGATTTTTGGACTTGATAAATCGCGAATGACGATTTAGTTGTTAAGGGTAACTCTATGAGAAGAATTGCCTAGAGGAGTTGGAAGGATACGTGGCGATTTCGCGTATTCTAAGTGATCGTTATAGACTTCGGATGTTGCGTGTATTGCACGGATCTGAATGCGTGCAAGTGTGTAATTAGTTAATGAATTAATCTTCGGGTTAATGAGGAATGTGTTGGAAGTTGGATTGGAACGATTGTTTGGGAACCATCGAGTGTAGGTTCGATTTGGTTAAGTGACTAGGATCACGAGGAAGTGATCGAATCTAAGTGGGGGAGAGTTGTAACACCCCGTTTTCCCCGCATATGATATATAGGTGTGTCACGTTTGTACGACTAATGTATGAAGAATGCGAGACGTATTCATGTGTTAAAGTTCATGTAAACGAGAAAAGTGATCAGACCAAGTTAAAGGTCGCGGTGCGGAGGAGTGGGTCGCGGCGCGACGTTACAAACAAATCAGGATCAGGAGGCCTGGTAAGGAAGGCACCAGACCACGCCTTGGGTCGCGGCGCGACAGAAAGGGCCACGGCGCGGCATTCAGGTGATTTCAATTTCAGGAGGCTTGAGAAACAAGCATTAAAACACTCGTATTCTCGTGGCGCGACGAAGAGGGCCGCGGCGCGGCGTTCTGGCGAACTGGTACCAGATTTTAGTAATTTTAAATAAGGTTCAAGGGCGTTTTAGTCTTTTCGCGTATGAGGCAGATTATACCCTCAAATCTGGTCCATTCATTTCATTTTCCCTATTTCTTTTTCCTTTTCTTTCTATTTTTCTCTCAAAACTTCAAAACCCCAATTGATTCAAAGGGATTTTTGGAAAGGAAGAAGCGGGTTTTGATCTAAAACGTAAGAGACAAGTTTGTTCTCCTCGTTCTTAGCTTCAAGTTGATACTAGTGGTAAGCTCTAACTCCGAATTTCGTTTTCATGTTCTTCATCCAAATTTTGGGTTTTTAATTGAATGTTCAAACTTGGAACTCCACTAGTTATTAATGGAAGATAATAACTAGGATTCGGGTTTATTAGTGATGAAGGCGGGTCTTGGGTTGGTTGATGATTTGGCCTTGTTTGGAGCTTTGAATTGAGTGTAATCACTATGATTAGTGATTATGGAAGTGTTGGAACTCATTTGGGTGTGTTTGGTTGAATAATTTTGAAATGGGTCAAAATTAGGGTTTTGGTGTCAAATTGGGCAAGGCAAGTGTTTAACACTTGTGTTCGGGTTTAATTGGCTTATTAGGACCATTGTCACTAGTGTTAGTGATTATTGGTTAGTTTGGGCGCGGTTTGTGCTGGGAGGTGCATTTGGGTCGAAATTGCGCTAATTGTCAATTTTGGGTTGGTTTGTAAATCCACCCTAATTGTGTTATTTGTCATGTGATAATGGAATAGGTACGTTCCATTGGCGTTTGCGGATTTTGGTTGGCATCCATCAAGACTTCAAGGTGAGTGTAAATTTACTATGCACATGTGTATGTGTAAAATGGGTGCGTGTGTAGGGTGACCCTT
Organism: Rutidosis leptorrhynchoides; assembly: GCF_046630445.1. Lineage (NCBI taxonomy): Eukaryota > Viridiplantae > Streptophyta > Magnoliopsida > Asterales > Asteraceae > Rutidosis > Rutidosis leptorrhynchoides. Next base: position 31,652,434 of record NC_092335.1, read on the forward strand.
GTTCGGGTTTACTCTATGTTCGTGTGGGAGAATGGACCTTGTGCTTCGGGTCCATGTGATACGCTTATGCATTGTGGGTTTTTACCCTTGGTGTTGTGAATTGGCTAGCGTTTTGGATAACCCTTTTGGCGATGGGTTGCTAGCATTTGTTGTTGAGGAAATGAATCTCGGTTAGTGCGGATTCATGATGACTCGGGATGTTTCGGTCATCTTGGTGATGAGGTGGTGAATTTCGGGTTGTGCGAATTCACTAAGGCTCGGGTAGTTCGGCCAACCTCGGTTGTAGAAGTGGTGAAGGAAGTGAATCTCGGGTAGTGCGAATTCACTAAGGCTCAGGTAGTTCGGCCGACCTTCATGTAGTTTGGGTTAAGGGGTTAACCTTATCGTTATTGTTGATTATATTTGTTATATACGCGTATATACTTATTGTTGTGTTGTAGCTAATCTTGTGACGTTAGCTTGGCGATTACGTAGCGTGTAGCTACTTTGTGTATTGTGCTCTTTTGTAGTTTGTTTACCATTGGGAGACGGTATGTGTTATTTTGATGCTTGGTGATGCGTAGCCATTTTATGCATATGTATGTGTGTAATATCTTTACATTCACTAAGCATTAGCTTACCCTCTCGTTGTTGATATTTTTATAGGTTCGCGTGGTGGCGGCTCGGGTAAGCGTGGGGATTAGAGATCTTGGCTAGGCTGCCTTAGAAGATCTTGCTTTTGGACTCGATTAGGATTTGGGTAGCGTAGTCCCAAATCACCATGCTCGGTTTTGTGTAAATGTAACTAGTCGGGTCATAATGATTATAACCGATTTATGATTTAACTAGCGTATTATGCATTAAGAAGTTTAACTTATTGTTGTACGTTTTTAAGTTCATTGAACCTACTTTTATAAAAAATACGTTTTGGAAATTGTGTATTGGGACCTAAAGTGTTATCTAATGTATATTAAAAAGGAAAAAATTTTATGGGCCGGTTTAATACGGGTTGGGTTGTTTCACCTTGGTTGGTGGCTAGCAATTGCCGCTGATTTCTCGATGGTTGCGGGTGGCTGCTAGCGCTGTTTGCTTGCTGCTTGGGTCCGGGGGTTTGTAAATGTCTTTAGGAAACTTGGCGGAGATGACTGGTCCCTTTATGGTTTGATTCTGCATTTAGTGCTGTTTTGTTGCTGCTGGTTTGGTTCATTCATTCCATTTTTCCCGTCTTCAGATCTTTAGTGGGTTTGATGTTGTTGACGGCGTTGTTGACTTAGTTGACTTCGGCAAATAGGCCTCGGGTTAGGTGTTCTTGGGTCACCCGGTGAATGGTTTGGATTGGCGGTTTCTGAGGAATGATGATGTTGTGACGACCCGGGAATTTTCGACCAAATTTAAACTTAATTTTATATGAAAACAACACAATAAGCAACGTCTGTAATATTGAGTCTCGAAAATTTTGAAACTATTTCATGATACCATTTGACCTTTGATTACTTTCAACGATTCACGAACAATTGGTTGTAAATTAATATGTATATATATGTAAATGTAAGAATGTATAATAATTAGAAGTAACTAGTTGTGGAGCCCTCGCTTCGCGCCGGGGGCTCCGTTTTGAATGCGAGTTAAAAAAAAAAAGTCTTGATCTATTTTGTAAAAAAGAAATTTTTTCGACATCTAACATTGAAGGGTTGTTCCTTTTGTGAAAGTTGCTTCTTTTAGCGTTCGGGTTTTATTTAAAAAAAAGTTAGTTAAGTGAGGGTTCGATTTGTATTTTAATAAAAGTTATGGGGTTAAGTTTGTGAAATTTGAAAAAAATATACGTATAAAGTGGGAGTTCGATTTCTATTTTAATAAAAGTTAGGGGGTTAAGTTTGTGAAAATTGAATATTAGTAAAAAAAAAAGTTAGTAAAGTGGGGGTTCGATTTGTATTTTAATAAAAGTTAGGGGTTAAGTTTGTGAAATTTGGAAAAAAATATACGTATAAAGTGGGGGTGCGATTTGTATTTTAATAAGAGTATAAAGTGGGGGTGCGATTTGTATTTTAATAAAAGTTGGGGGTTATGTTTGCGAAAAGTGAAAAAAGGAATAGTACTATTTATTTGGACTTTGTCTTTTAGATATAGGTATATAATATATAATATCTCAACTAATGTGGGAGTTCGATTTCTATTTTAATAAAAGTTAGGGGGTTAAGTTTGTGAAAATTGAATATTAGTAAAAAAAAAAAGTTAGTAAAGTGGGGGTTCGATTTGTATTTTAATAAAAGTTATGGGGTTAAGTTTGTGAAGTTTGGGAAAAAATAAACGTATAAAGTGGGGGTGCGATTTGTATTTTAATAAGAGTATAAAGCGGGGGTGCGATTTATATTTTAATAAAAGTTGGGGGTTAAGTTTGCGAAAAGTGGAAAAAGGAATAGTACTATTCAATTGGACTTTGTCTTTTAGATATAGGTATATAATGAAACATAATTTAAATTAAATATGTAAAATAAAATACAATCTAATCATTTGAATTGAATATGTAAAGTAGTATATAAAATAATAAAGTAATTATTAAAAATATATATATATATATATATATATATATATATATATATATATATATATATATATATATATATATATATTATTATTATTTTTAAAGTCAAGCTTGTGACCTTTAAATTAATATAAAACGTAAAAGGAGGAAACATGTTGATTGTGTAAATTGAATTGAGTCACGAGATTTAAACTTTTGAATATTAAATTTCATTACTGTGTGCTTTATTCAATCATCCTAATCTTATAAGTATATTACTGTAATATACTTATAAGATTAGGATGATTAAATAAAGCACACAGTAATATTAGACATCACGACACCACGACACCACACACATTATTACTGTAATATACATATACACCAATCCCACCACATATTATATTAGACATCACGACACCACACACAAATCCATCACCTATCTTTTGTTCATGCACAACTCAAATCTAAACAGAAACTGTTCCATTATTGCTATCGGTCTATGTTATGTGGGATCACTCAAAACAAGTATCCATCAAATTTCCTTGATTGATGAAAGTGGCAGAGAAATAACCACACCAAATTCCTTATTTATTCCCATGTGACGTACAAAAAGCAAAACAATTGTTCAATATTCGATACCTTTATCAAAATTCATTCGGTGTAATAATTAAATAATGATAAACCCATACCCACAAGTATATCCACCAACTCCTTTTGTATTTTCTTCTCGTACTGTAACTTGATCGATTATTGATGTTACAACTTGAAATGAATGTTGCTGTATTAAATGCTGTTACTTTCACTTTTTGTCCAACAATTACGCAAGTAACCTTCCCACTTGAGTTAACAATGATATAATATTGTTGCTATTAAAATCATTCACCTGCTCTACGTTTCTTTTTCCTATCTGTTTCCTTTTTGATCGATCACCTCCATAAGTCATTGACTGTCCGATCGCTACTCATACCCAAAACACTTTTGTGTTCTTGTTTGGTCACCATACGATACCATGGATCACTCAAACCCACTTGAAACTACCACTTCCAACATGAAACACCGTATACATATTGCTTCATTCCTGTTCAGATGCATACCTGCTATTGCTGCAACTTTTAGTTTCTATTTTGGTTCTCGTTTGCAGCTATTACTGCTGCTCAATAATTCTGTTTGTATTGAATGAACTAAACAACACCAAATCATGACCATCATAATGTTTTTGCTTCAGCTCGTGTTTCTGTTTTACAACCCAAACCACCTGCATGAGCTATATATTTTTTTTTACTACTACTCGACAAGGAATCATGGAAGGCTGCTGCAGCGCTGCTATTATATTTTTCTTTTCATTGACGGATCAAACATCAAACACCACCTCAAACCACCATAAATCGTTGTTGTTTATATCCGTTTATGCTGCAGTTTCAAACCAACCATGCCCATTTGTTTCACAGCCACTATTTTGCTATTTATAATTTTTTTTCACGAAGGAAGTAAAGGAATAGATGATGATGATGATGATGATGGTGGTGGTAACGTAAAGTATGATGGTGACAGTGATAAAGATAAACGAATATTGTTATTGTAATGATGATATCGTATATTATGATGGTGTGATTGTCCTACTACTTCGGTTCCTGTCAAAGACCAAATAAAACATATATTGAGGTAATGAAAGTGATGAGGTTATTTTTCTAAGATAATGGTATGATAAGATTAGGATTAGTGATAATAATATGATCATGTTGTTGTCATGATATAACTGTGATAACGAGAAAAAGTTAGACATTGATTATGATGAAAGTAATCGCTAAATAATAACATGAATTTGATATAGTGATAATATATATATGAGGTTAAAAATAATTATGATTTATGATGATTAGAAGTACTTGATGATGAAGAGGATATGATGGTTGCGATCGTGAATGCAGTAATAATAATAAGGATGAAGGAGAAACGAGTACAGTATAGGTTAAATAAGTTTAGGGTATGAACCATAACGAAAGTGGAATGGCAGTTGGATGGTTTAGGAGGAGGGATGATGAGCGAGAGGTCCTGGGTTCGAACCCAGGCCATTAGAATTTTTTTTTTTTTTTAGTATCAATAGAAGTTGTTGGGCCGTGTTTCCTTGTTACAATGGATTGGGCCGAAAGAAATAGATTAAATGTAAATGGGTTCCATACTATAACAGAAAAACGAAACGGTTCAATTGGTTTGGGGTGTTAGCAAATGAGCGGGAGGTCTTGAGTTCGAGCCGGGCGAGGGCAGCTATTTATTTTTGTGACTCTTTCTTTGTGATGTAGTTTTCTTATTATTATTATTATCATTATTATTATTATTAATTATCATTATTAGTATTATTACTATTAGAAAAATCATTATTTTTAAAGTTATTATTATAAGTATTATTATTATTATTCTTATTATCATTATTAACATTATTATTATTACAAAAAATATTATTCATATAAAATATATTTATTACATATCTATACTAATATTACATACTTTTATATTTTTTTAAAGTGTTACTTTTATATAATAAAAAATTGAGTAATACACACAATATAAAAATATTGTACATTGCAGAATATTCTAAACATTAACATGTAATAATTATAATAACTAATATATGAACTATTAATATAATAAGCATATTAATATTAATACATAAACTTGTTTAAATATATTTATGTGAGTTAATATATATACAAATGATATAGGTTCGTGAATCCGAGGCCAACCCTGCATTGTTCAGTATCGTCATATGTATTTTTACTACAAAATACAATATAGTGAGTTCATTTGATTCCCTTTTACTCTTTACATTTTTGGGACTGAGAATACATGCGCTACTTTTACAACTGCTTTATTAAATGCTTTTGAAATACATTTTGAACTACGAATACATGAAATGCTTTTATAAATGTTTGACGATATAGACACAAGCAAAACATTCCCCGAATGAATTATGTGGACGTGATAATTGCCACAATTGATATGAATATTTTTCTCCTGATTATTATTGCTTGGTAACCTAAGAATTAGGGAACATACTAATTTTGAGAATTAGTGCACGCCTAATTGACGCGAATCCTAAAGGTAGCTACTACACCCCCACCCAGAATGTTCACTAGACGGAAGGGCTAGTGAGTGTGGTGTTTAGTACTTCGAAGTTTATATGATTATTATACAGACGATAATGTTCTGTTTTGGGGATATTATTATGTGCATTATATGTTAAGGTCGGTTACCAATCCAAGCAATGAAAGTAAAGTGAATGTTATGTATCGAGAGAATGATTTTATACACAGGTTATGTGTATGTTATTTTTGTGCACGAGATATGTGTACGGTTACTAAGATTTATGAAAAATGGTTTCGTACACGAGAAAGGTGCACTGTATTTAAAAGATATCGCATGTACATTACTGGTGGGTATAGGATTCGGGCCCATTTGTACCATGCAAGATTTAAATCTTGTGGTCTATCAAAATGATGAATTTTATTGTTTTATGATAAACTTATGAACTCACCAACCTTTTGGTTGACACTTTAAAGCATGTTTATTCTCAGGTATGAAAGAAATCTTCCGCTGTGCATTTTGCTCATTTTAAAGATATTACATGGAGTCATTCGTGGCATATAGAGGTCAGTACCTCGCAATGGGACCATCTGCTGAAGACTTCGTCCAGGTGGATTAGGACGGGTCACTACAGGTGGTATCATAGCGGTGGTCTTAGCGAACCAGGTCTTGCATTAGTGTGTCTAACTGATAGTTGTTTAGATGTATTAGTGAGTCTGGACTTCGACCGTATCTGCATGTCAAAAGTTCTGCTTATCATTTCGTGTAGAAAATTACCTGCTTATCATTCTTAGGGAATCATTTGCTTATCATTCTTAGTCTAGACACATCTTACTATATTGATTGCATGAACAGTGTATAGACAAAATTCATATCTTAGCGTATCTGTTATTGTTACCTTTGCCTGACAGCTTCCGTAGATTCCTTCGTAACTTATGGGATTTTAGTATTATATATGCATATGTAAATTATGTATTGCAGGGTACTAATCTACATCCTATAATCTATTTCTTATCGAAAATCCTTCATCTGATCGTACGAGATGAATCCCTCAACCAGTTCGAGTCCCTCAGATTTCGACAGCTATTCCGGTATGGAGTTTCACCTAAGCTCCGAAAGCGGTGTCACCAGAATGAATCAATAAATCAGCCATCCCCAATTCATCTGATGGGTTCGTAGTCTACTAAATCATTGGAGACAAGAAGAAGGCGATCCTTTCCACCAACCTAATTCACCTCTTGGTGAAGAACCTGAAGCACTTACCGGTGAACCAGTCCGAAATATCATTTTCACCCTCATTTCTCGAATATCTCATCATGATTACATAATATCTCAGATTCTAAACCTTATTTATTCGCTCGTTCCAATCAACAATCATCCCGGAATAATAGAAGAAGTCAACAAACTTCGCGCTCGAAAAATAAATTTGGAGGAAATGGTGCAAAATTTACCAGCTTCAACAACATCACCGGCCCAACAGTACCACCAACAAACCAAGTTTCAACATCACATGCCTCAATATCTCATTCTGTACCTCGAGAATAATCATCGTTCTACATGACGTTCTACATCATTTATCTTCGTTCGACATGGCGATTATGTAATCTCTAATGTTTTAGAAATTAAATATTCTTGTTCTAAACGTAAATCAAATGAGTTTAATATCATGTTGACTCATTAAATCCATAATTACCTCTGAAGAAAATATATATGTATATATATTTTCATAAAGATTGTAATTGAAAATTCTTTCGTCCAAACTGTTAATGATGAAAATATTTTAACGGGTAGGTAATACTCGAGAAATATTTAGATTTCAAATTAATAAATTACACTGTACATTCTTTCAATTCCGATTCAACAGTCATTTACTATCCTACCTACATCCACAGATATACGAATCCGTTCCCCGCAGAATAACTATTTTCATCCAATTTCATATTTGGATTTTGATTTATCATAATCCAACAAGTGGCATAATGAAGAAAACATTTGACAAAATAAAATTTGTTAGAAACAAACAAATTAACTATGAGGAATTTTGTTAAGAATCCACGCTAACTGTTCCTAACTAATTGTTCCTAGCTAACTGATTACATTTTATTTATCGCAATTTAATTATCGCAATTTACATTCTCGCAATTTTATTTATCGTCATTTAATTTCTGTTATTTACCTAACGCACTTTATTTATCGTCATTTAATTTCTGTTATTTATTTTTACGCACTTTAAATACCGGGACACGTATACAAGGTTTTGACATATCATATCGACGCATCTATATATATTATTTGATGTAACATCCCGCGTTTTTCCGTTAAATTTATTTTAACACCGTTTTTTTTTTTAAATAATACCTTTCGTTATTTAAATTCGTAGTTTCCGTTGACTAACGTTCATAATATTTCCGTTATTTAATTATAACATCACTCATTTACTCGAGCGTTTTCAAAATATTCGTTCGGTAAAATCCCGCACCCGCTTCTAAACTCGAGGGACTAAAATTGACACGGGGCAAACTAGTTGACTAGGTCAACTAGTCCACCCCAATCACCACCATTCAATCATCTCCATCTCTCCCTCTTTCTCTCTAGCAAGAACACACACACAAACACCCAATTCAATCATTCATCATCTAAATCGGATTTAGCAAGCAAACATCAAAACAAATTACATTTTCGTGATCCTCTCTTCATCCTCTACATTTTGATACAAATTTCATCAAGTTTGGGTAACTTTCTAAAAACTCTAGATTTCTATAAATTCGTGTTTTTGACTTGAAATTGTGTTAGTTAGTGTCTATGGCTCGTGTCTAGCATGAATATATGTTTTGTTTGCTCGATTTGTTGATTTGAGTAACTAGTTTGAACTTTTGAAGTGGGTTAGCTTAATCTTTGATTTTGGATGATTAAAAGTTGTTTAATTGTTAAAGTTCATGTTTTAATTGTGTTACTAGTATCATTAGCTACATTTTGATGTGTAGGTTGATTAAGAAAACTTCAAAAACCCGATTAAGGATTTTGTGATGTTTGACTAGGGTTTGATAGTTCTTGACATGAACTTTTGATGCTTGAATGCCATGAAATGTTAATTGTTAGTGTTTAGTAGTAATGTATGCTTCATTACCTTCAAAACGGCATATCATATGTGTGAATTGGATTCCCGAAACTTAAAATGCGATTGATGAACTTGAAACTTTGAAAATGGACTTTTATTGATCACTTAATGAGATTTCGGCTATTGTAAATGATGTTTGTGATTGATGAATTGTGTTTAGTTGTATTCCTTGTAAAAATACCTTTCCGATGATATAAGACACATGTTTTTAGTGTTTGCGGGTCAAGAATTTGGGTTGGAAAATGTTTTGGTTCATGCATACTTTGAAAAACAGGAAAGTGTCTGCCCAGATGGTGGCGCGGCGCGCCCCATCCCTGCGCGGCGCGCGGATTGGCCTGGCCAGATTCTGCTTTGTTTGGCGCATTTCACGCGAAATGTTTGACTAGCTATCGACCTCCGATTCACATGAAACTTGTTTTAATATACTTGTATATGAATAATTAGCATAGAAAAATAGTCCGGGGCCCGACCCGAACATGTTGACTTTTTTGTTGACTTTGACCAAGTTTGACTTTTAGTCAAACTTAACCAAACTTTTATGCAATCGTTCTAACATGCTTTTATACGTGATTCTTGTATGAAACTTGACAAATTGATTCACATGCTATATTTAATCGAGTCGTAACGAGCCATAGGACTAATTGAACACATTTCACCCGACCTTGTATCGTAACCGGCTAATTGACACAACTTACTTGTTTAGGTCAAGGCTAAGCAACTTTCATGCATACGTTACTTTGTGAAGTACTTTTATACTCGTGCACTCGAGGTGAGATCATAGTCCCACCTTTTCAACAACTTTTATTCTTTTAAATCGTGGGCTGAGAAACATATACATTACATACTTATATACATTTCACATGTATATATACTTTTCATACTTTTATACTTTGAACACAAATACGAATACAAAGATACAGACGAGTTAGAACAAAAGTCCTCAATCCAATTATCATTAGTTCCACTTGCAGGGTGTAAGTGTAAGCGAGTGATTATGTTGTGTGGCCATTAGGGTTTAACGAACCCTCATTCAGACGGTTCGCTACCGTTAGTGGATGAAATATAATTTCAACGTGCATAGTGTATGTTCTAACACTATATTCAAAATTCAGAGGGAAGATTCAGTTAAGCTTTGGTAATTGGGTGCTCGCAATACAAACTACATCCTTCGGAATAAATACGATTTGGATAATCATCTATACAAACTATTGTGGTTCAAAATATACTTTTACAAATACATTTATGATCTCACCAACGTTTTTCGTTGACAGTTTTCTACATGTTTTCTCAGGTTCATACTTGGCTACTTGATACATGCTTCCGCACTCTTTGATTACTTGATTGGAGTCAACCATGCATGCATACACTAGGGATAGCACTTTTGGATTCAAACTTTTGTTTACATACTTACGCTATTTATAGCAACTGTGTTTTTAAACTAATTATGTCGCAAGTTATTTCATTTATACTTTATGACTTTTGTAAACTTAGACTTGTTGTCGAACGGTTTTGTAAACTAAACTTGCAAGTCTTGTACCTTTCAAATGAATGCGACATAATTTTGGTCAAACGAGTCTCATATAGGGACTACGACCACGCAACGGGACCTAAGTTAACGGTGCCGTCAATAACGGTTTTGGTCGGGTCGTTACATTTGAAATAACCATAGACACTCTATATGCAGTAATGCTGGAGTTAGCTATATAGGGTTGAGGTTGATTCTACAATAATATATATAGTTTGAGTTGTGATCGAGTCTGAGACATGTACACGGGTCACGATACGTATTAATTAATTCAAATATTATAAATTAAATTATATATGAATTATTGAATTGCTAACTGTGGACTATCAACTGTGGACTGCCAACATTGGACAATTAAAATGAATTAAAATATTGATTATAACATATGAATCTAAACATTTCTTCAAGTTTGCCACTTGATTTCATCTTAAACCTCATTTGTATCTTGACAATTCCAGTCTGCGTTCAAACCTTTCATGATTCTTGAAAACACCCCAATCGAGAGGATGAACCAACCGCACTTCATCTACGGAAGAAAAGATTAATGCATATAGTTATGCACCTGAAAATACTCGAAACCTGAGTAAACGTTTAACACGTATCTGTGCTAGCTCCTTTGGCGTTGTTATTACCAAAAATAACTTTGCAATCCCTTTCTAAATTAGCCAATTTTGTCACAGCCCTAACAAATCAACTTCGACTTTCATTCGGATTAGCCTCATTACAACCGTGTTACATAAGTTTGCCTTTCGTCATCGTTACCGGAGAACCTTTTATGTTCCACCATATTAGCAGTAAACATATCAACAACATCAGCATTCTCTGGTGTAAGTCTCTCTGACAAATCACTATACGTATTCATTAAAACCCTATCAAGTACTCATCTGTATCTGGTAACAAGAATTGCCTTACCAATTACCGAAAATCAGCAAATCTGTATTATGAACCTCACAATGTTTCTACATCAACAGTTACATGTATACATATAACATTTATCTCTTAGAATTATGATCTTTCATTCTGAAATTTTGAACAACACCTAAACTCCGATTTAGTTCTCTGAATTTTTTTGGAAAATACTGATGACGCAGCAGAAACTGTAAACGAATGTAATAGTCAAAAGTATGATGATAAAGAATGGAGTATTGGAAACGCTCAATAGAAAATTTAGTATCAAAAAGCGGATCAATAGAAAATTATGAAGGAGGCTATGGACAAATCACAAGGACTAAACTTGTACATAAAGAATCCTGATGATTCTGTTTCTGATGAAATCTTTAGCGAATATCTTGCTCCTTATTTATTCTAAATCCTTGCGAAAGGATTTTCTTCATCAACCTTCGATCTTAGAAATTCTGGAAATATCATCATAAATATCTTCGATATTTCTGAGGATATTTTCATAACTATTCTTATCTGAAATCATTAATCTCTTCGTGCTATCAGTGTTACATCATATAGAAACTGTTAGTTTCTATATTCTGTAAACTTTCGAGCTTAAAATATGAATGTTATTGAAGTAATGTTGGGAACTGATGCATGAGTTAGTATAATATAATGACACTTGATCAACGTGATTATATTACAGTAAGTCATGCTGAGTTTCTAAATGGGACATGATGATTCATAGATTATAACGTCATCATGTGCCATGTTACATAACTCTTTCATTCTAATTAACCTCTGAACATATCAAGAAAATATATTCTTGATAGTTCTATTCTCAGTGATTCTGGTAATTTGACAAATCAAATCGTGCTATTACGTTCTTTCTTGATTAGAATATTAAGTTCATTCAAAACTCCATACTTACGAATTCTGGATCTTTACTCGCTTTGCTAGAGGTTGAGAAGAAGAAAAAGGCAAAGAGCTCCGAAACATAAGGGAAGATATAAAACCCGACAACAACACAGAAATCACAAACCGTGTACATTAATACGAATAGCAATATAAATACACAGGAGTATGATAAACACAATAACCCCAAGGTAATAGTAGAAGTGAATAGATTCCTTCGGCGGTAAATAGAAAAGAAGAATGACAGATGCGATAGTGAGGAAAATATCAAGAATCAGAACTAGATGGAGCATTTCCACAATATTTTGGAAGTAGAAATAGAGGAAGAAAGTATAGGAATGGTGAAAATAATGGAACGGAAGAGTCTAATTTATAATGGAAATATCAGACATATCAATCAAGGCAGATCATCGCATTTAATTGAAGAGATCTTAATCTCCTTATTCACCGAAGAATCAGATCTCACTCAGATTTCAAAGATTTCTTTAAATCCCTTGAATTCCGGAATTCAAACGTGACTACGTCAAAAGTAAAGACAAATATCTATTACCTAATCTCAATCTTTTGTGATAGTTTCACTCATACGCTTCGAGTAATCGAATCGTTTTTATACAAAATATTCAATGGTGATAAAGCTCTATTTATCAACTCATATTCGTCATGAAAACAATTTTATTGTTAGCCATGACCACCTCACTCAAATTTCGGGACGAAATTTCTTTAACGGGTAGGTACTGTGACGACCCGGGAATTTTCGACCAAATTTAAACTTAATTTTATATGAAAACGACACGATAAGCAAAGTCTGTAATATTGAGTCTCGAAAATTTTGGAACTATTTCATGATACCATTTGACCTTTGACTACTTCCAACGATTCACGAACAATTGGTTGTAAATTAATATGTATATATATGTAAATGTAAGAATGTATAATAATTAGAAGTAATGAAACATAATTTAAATTAAATATGTAAAATAAAATACAATCTAATCATTTGAATTGAAAATGTAAAGTAGTATATAAAATAATAAAGTAATTATTAAATATATATATATATATATATATATTATTTTTTTTAAAGTCAAGCTTGTGAACTTTAAATTAATATAAAACGTAAAAGGAGGAAACATGTTGATTGTGTAAATCGGATTGAGTCACGAGATTTAAACTTTTGAATATTAAATTTCATTACTGTGTGCTTTATTCATGTAGTGACCCGAACTTTTCCATGTTTATATATATTAATTGAGATTGATATTTACATGATTAAATGTTTCCAACATGTTAAGCAATCAAACTTGTTAAGACTTGATTAATTGAAATATGTTTCATATAGACAATTGACCACCCAAGTTGACCGGTGATTCACGAACGTTAAAACTTGTAAAAACTATATGATGACATATATATGGATATATATATAGTTAACATGATACTATGATAAGTAAACATATCATTAAGTATATTAACAATGAACTACATATGTAAAAACAAGACTACTAACTTAATGATTTTTAAACGAGACATATATGTAACGATTATCTTTGTAAAGACATTTAATGTATATATATCATATTAAGAGATATTCATACATGATAATATCATGATAATATAATAATTTAAAATCTCATTTGATATTATAAACATTGGGTTAACAACATTTAACAAGATCGTTAACCTAAAGGTTTCAAAACAACACTTACATGTAACGACTAACGATGACTTAACGACTCAGTTAAAATGTATATACATGTAGTGTTTTAATATGTATTTATACACTTTTGAAAGACTTCAATACACTTATCAAAATACTTCTACTTAACAAAAATGCTTACAATTACATCCTCATTCAGTTTCATCAACAATTCTACTCGTATGCAACCGTATTCGTACTCGTACAATACACAGCTTTTAGATGTATGTACTATTGGTATATACACTCCAATGATCAGCTCTTAGCAGCCCATGTGAGTCATCTAACACATGTGGGAACCATCATTTGGCAACTAGCATGAAATATCTCATAAAATTACAAAAATATGAGTAATCATTCATGACTTATTTACATGAAAACAAAATTACATATCCTTTATATCTAATCCATACACCAACGACCAAAAACACCTACAAACACTTTCATTCTTCAATTTTATTCATCTAATTGATCTCTCTCAAGTTCTATCTTCAAGTTCTAAGTGTTCTTCATAAATTCCAAAAGTTCTAGTTTCATAAAATCAAGAATACTTTCAAGTTTGCTAGCTCACTTCCAATCTTGTAAGGTGATCATCCAACCTCAAGAAATCTTTGTTTCTTACAGTAGGTTATCATTCTAATACAAGGTAATAATCATATTCAAACTTTGGTTCAATTTCTATAACTATAACAATCTTATTTCAAGTGATGATCTTACTTGAACTTGTTTTCGTGTCATGATTCTGCTTCAAGAACTTCGAGCCATCCAAGGATCCATTGAAGCTAGATCCATTTTTATCTTTTCCAGTAGGTTTATCCAAGGAACTTAAGGTAGTAATAATGTTCATAACATCATTCGATTCATACATATAAAGCTATCTTATTCGAAGGTTTAAACTTGTAATCACTAGAACATAGTTTAGTTAATTCTAAACTTGTTCGCAAACAAAAGTTAATCCTTCTAACTTGACTTTTAAAATCAACTAAACACATGTTCTATATCTATATGATATGCTAACTTAATGATTTAAAACCTGGAAACACGAAAAACACCGTAAAACCGGATTTACGTCGTCGTAGTAACACCGCGGGCTGTTTTGGGTTAGTTAATTAAAAACTATGATAAACTTTGATTTAAAAGTTGTTATTCTGAGAAAATGATTTTTATTATGAACATGAAACTATATCCAAAAACTATGGTTAAACTCAAAGTGGAAGTATGTTTTCTAAAATGGTCATCTAGACGTCGTTCTTTCGACTGAAATGACTACCTTTACAAAAACGACTTGTAACTTATTTTTCCGACTATAAACCTATACTTTTTCTGTTTAGATTCATAAAATAGAGTTCAATATGAAACCATAGCAATTTGATTCACTCAAAACGGATTTAAAATGAAGAAGTTATGGGTAAAACAAGATTGGATAATTTTTTCTCATTTTAGCTACGTGAAAATTGGTAACAAATCTATTCCAACCATAACTTAATCAACTTGTATTGTATATTATGTAATCTTGAGATACCATAGACACGTATACAATGTTTCGACCTATCATGTCGACACATCTATATATATTTCGGAACAACCATAGACACTCTATATGTGAATGTTGGAGTTAGCTATACAGGGTTGAGGTTGATTCCAAAATATATATAGTTTGAGTTGTGATCAATACTGAGATACGTATACACTGGGTCGTGGATTGATTCAAGATAATATTTATCGATTTATTTCTGTACATCTAACTGTGGACAACTAGTTGTAGGTTACTAACGAGGACAGCTGACTTAATAAACTTAAAACATCAAAATATATTAAAAGTGTTGTAAATATATTTTTTGAACATACTTTGATATACATGTATATATTGTTATAGGTTCGTGAATCAACCAGTGGCCAAGTCTTACTTCCCGACGAAGTAAAAATCTGTGAAAGTGAGTTATAGTCCCACTTTTAAAATCTAATATTTTTGGGATGAGAATACATGCAGGTTTTATAAATGATTTACAAAATAGACACAAGTACGTGAAACTACATTCTATGGTTGAATTATCGAAATCGAATATGCCCCTTTTTATTAAGTCTGGTAATCTAAGAATTAGGGAACAGACACCCTAATTGACGCGAATCCTAAAGATAGATCTATTGGGCCTAACAAACCCCATCCAAAGTACCGGATGCTTTAGTACTTCGAAATTTATATCATATCCGAAGGGTGTCCCGGAATGATGGGGATATTCTTATATATGCATCTTGTTAATGTCGGTTACCAGGTGTTCACCATATGAATGATTTTTATCTCTATGTATGGGATGTGTATTGAAATATGAAATCTTGTGGTCTATTATTATGATTTGATATATATAGGTTAAACCTATAACTCACCAACATTTTTGTTGACGTTTTAAGCATGTTTATTCTCAGGTGATTATTAAGAGCTTCCGCTGTCGCATACTTAAATAAGGACGAGATTTGGAGTCCATGCTTGTATGATATTGTGTAAAAACTGCATTCAAGAAACTTATTTTGTTGTAACATATTTATATTGTAAACCATTATGTAATGGTCGTGTGTAAACATGATATTTTAGATTATCATTATTTGATAATCTACGTAAAGCTTTTTAAAACCTTTATCTATGAAATAAAGGTTATGGTTTATTTTAAAATGAATGCAGTCTTTGAAAAACGTCTCATATAGAGGTCAAAACCTCGCAACGAAATCAATTAATATGGAACGTTTTTAATCAATAAGAACGGGACATTTCAGTTGGTATCAGAGCGTTGGTCTTAGAGAACCAGAATTTTGCATTAGTGTGTCTTATCGAGTTTGTTAGGATGCATTAGTGAGTCTGGACTTCGACCGTGTTTACTTGAAAAATGATTGCTTAACAAATTTTGTTAGAAACTATATATTTTTAACATGTGAATATTATGTGATATATTAATCTCTTAACGCGTTTGATATTATGTGATAGATGTCTACCTCTAGAACAAGTCCCATTGACTCACCTAGTAATAATGAAGAGTCAAATGTAAATTAGAATGATTCGTGTACTGATTCACAAGTTCCCGAAGAGGAACCGGAAGAAGAGTCGGAACCGGAAGAAGAATCGGAACCGGAAGAAGAAATAGAACCGGTGGGGGAAATAATAAAACGGTTAAGTAAAAGAAAATCCTCAACCAACCGACCAAGGTTAATTATGGTCAATGGTGTTTCCGCCAAGGAAGCAAAATATTGGGAGGATTACCAATTCTCCGATGAATCGGATTCCGACGAGAATTCCGATGATGTTATAGAAATTACCCCAACTGAATTTAAAAAGGCAAAAGAAAATAATAAGGGAAAGGGCATAAAAATAGAGAAATCTAATTCCAACCCCGATGAACTTTATATGTATCGTCAACCCCCGAAGTCCTTAAGTTGTAACAATGACCCGGGAACCTCTAAACCACCAGGTTTTTCTAAACCAATGTGGATCACGATGGCTCGTATTAGGGGAACATCATATATCCCTAGAAACTTGGCAAAACGAACCAAAACCGAAGAAGAAGAAACAAGCGAGTCGGAATAAGATAGTTGTATTCGTGTGGTGTAATATATGTAATATAGTGTGCTTATGCTTTATGATATATGTAAAAATTGCTTGTATTAATAAGTATTTTTTTTTTATGAATCTAACTCTTGTCTATTTTACAGTATAAAAACACAAAATGGATAGATAACCCAATATTTTAAGAGACCTACCCGGAGACATGATTGATGAAATCTTGTCTAGAGTCGGTCAGAATTCTTCGGCACAACTACTTAAGGCGAGATCAGTTTGTAAGACATTCGAAGAACGTTCCAAGAATGCCTTGGTTTATAAAAGGCTTTCGTTCGAAAGATGGGGGATATCACATTGGGAAATCCATAAGTTACGATGTGTTTACTTTGACGCATATATTGCGGGGAACCTAAATGCTATTTTACGCAATGGGTTAAGAAATTATTTTGACTCAATATATCCGAATATTGGACTTCGTGATTTAGAAAAAGCGGCTAACATGCAACATAAAGAAGCATGTTATGCTTACGGATTAGTAATGTTCGCTTCTCACCAAAGTGAGAACAAGAACATCGGGCTACAACTATTAAACAAAACGTTCCCACAAGTGACGGAGTCGGTAATTGGGGTAAGAAATGAGGTTTTTAGATTGTTACGGGACTGTTGGACATTACGTAACCCTCGCCCCTTTGACGACGTTACAACACGCTGTCTTATCAACGGCCATAACGGTTATGTTCCACAAGACCAAGGATGGGAAGTAATCCTAGTAAAACCAGAATGCATGACTTGTTTCTGGACGTATGAATTACGTGTATTTATTGCCTTTGCTGAACGACTTGTGTACTAGCTAGAATTATCTTCACAACCATCTTGTATCAAATTTATTGTGTGCTATATTTCATGCTATATGTAAAATAAGCGGTATTGTAAGTTTGTAAAATATTGTGTAAAAGTTTGAACGCGAAATATTATTATAATCAGTTTTTCATATAGAATTGTAGTAGTTGAATTGTATATTAGCTACTAAGTATGAACTTAACGGGTAGGTACTACCCGAATTTAAACTTATAAAACGCTAATATGAAGAAAAAGATTTTATAAATGAGTTCATATTATGCTACGAAATACTATTAACTACTCTTAATATTCTGTATGATTAACTTGTTCCATTTAACTATTTTGAAGGAAATGGCACCGACTACTCGACACACCGTGAATATGAATGAAGAGGAATTTCGTACTTTTCTAGCTTCAAACATAGCCGCAGTACAGGCTGCGCTACATACCAACAATAACCTTGGATCTAGCAGTACAGGAAATCGTGTAGGATGCACCTACAAAGAATTCACTGCCTGCAAACCTTTGGAATTTGATGGAACCGAAGGACCGATCGGATTGAAACGGTGGACCGAGAAGGTCGAATCGGTGTTTGCCATAAGTAAGTGTACTGAAGAGGACAAAGTAAAGTACGCTACGCATACCTTCACAGGTTCTGCGTTAACATGGTGGAATACCTATCTAGAGCAAGTGGGACAAGACGATGCGTACGCACTACCGTGGTCAGCATTCAAGCACTTGATGAACGAGAAGTACCGTCCCAGAACTGAGGTCAATAAGCTCAAGACAGAACTTAGAGGGTTACGAACCCAAGGATTTGATATTACCACGTACGAAAGACGATTCACAGAATTGTGCCTATTGTGTCCGGGAGCATTCGAAGATGAGGAAGAGAAGATCGACGCGTTTGTGAAAGGATTACCGGAAAGAATCCAAGAAGATATAAGTTCACACGAGCCCGCCTCCATACAACAGGCATGTAGAATGGCTCACAAACTCGTGAACCAGATTGAAGAAAGAATTAAAGAACAAACTGCTGAAGAGGCCAATGTGAAGCAAGTCAAAAGAAAGTGGGAGGAAAACGGTGATAAGAATCACCAATACAACAACAACAGCAATTACAACAATAATCGCAACAATTATCCCAACAATCGCAACATCAATCGCAACTACAACAAATGGCCCAACAACAACAACAACAACAACAACAACAACAACAGCAACTACAACAATCATCCCAACAACAATAATAACCGCAACAACAACAACAATCAGAAGCAGCTATGCCAAAGGTGTGAAAAGAATCACTCGGGGTTCTGCACCAAATTTTACAACAAGTGTAAAAGAAATGGTCATAGCGCGGCGAAGTGTGAGGTCTACGGACCAGGGGTTAATAGAACAAAAGGAACAAATGGTGTCGGAACGAGTAATGGCGGAGCAAGTAGTGTCGGAGCAAGTTATGCCAATGTAGTTTGTTATAAATGTGGAAAACCGGGCCACATTATTAGAAATTGCCCGAACCAGGAGAACACGAATGGACAAGGCCGCGGAAGAGTTTTCAATATTAATGCGGCAGAGGCACAGGAAGACCCGGAGCTTGTTACGGGTACGTTTCTTATTGACAATAAATCTGCTTACGTTTTATTTGATTCGGGTGCGGATAGAAGCTATATGAGTAGAGATTTTTGTGCTAAATTAAGTTGTCCATTGACGCCTTTGGATAGTAAATTTTTACTCGAATTAGCAAATGGTAAATTAATTTCAGCAGATAATATATGTCGGAATCGAGAAATTAAACTGGTTAGCGAAACATTTAAGATTGATTTGATACCAGTAGAGTTAGGGAGTTTTGATGTGATAATCGGTATGGACTGGTTGAAAGAAGTGAAAGCGGAGATCGTTTGTTACAAAAATGCAATTCGCATTATACGAGAAAAAGGAAAACCCTTAATGGTGTACGGAGAAAAGGGCAACACGAAGATACATCTTATTAGTAATTTGAAGGCACAAAAACTAATAAGAAAAGGTTGCTATGCTGTTCTAGCACACGTCGAGAAAGTACAAACTGAAGAAAAGAGCATCAATGATGTTCCCGTCGCAAAAGAATTTCCTGATGTATTTCCGAAAGAATTACCGGGATTACCCCCACATCGATCCGTTGAATTTCAAATAGATCTTGTACCAGGAGCTGCACCAATAGCTCGTGCTCCTTACAGACTCGCACCCAGCGAGATGAAAGAACTACAAAGCCAATTACAAGAACTTTTAGAGCGTGGTTTCATTCGACCAAGCACATCACCATGGGGAGCTCCTGTTTTGTTTGTCAAGAAGAAAGATGGTACATTCAGGTTGTGTATCGACTACCGAGAGTTGAACAAACTTACCATCAAGAACCGCTACCCACTACCGAGAATCGATGACTTATTTGATCAACTACAAGGCTCGTCTGTTTATTCAAAGATTGACTTACGTTCCGGGTATCATCAAATGCGGGTGAAAGAAGATGATATTCCAAAGACTGCTTTCAGAACACGTTACGGTCATTACGAGTTTATGGTCATGCCGTTTGGTTTAACTAATGCACCAGCTGTGTTCATGGACCTTATGAACCGAGTGTGTGGACCATACCTTGACAAGTTTGTCATTGTTTTCATTAATGACATACTTATTTACTCAAAGAATGACCAAGAACACGGTGAACATTTGAGAAAGGTGTTAGAAGTATTGAGGAAGGAAGAATTATACGCTAAGTTTTCAAAGTGTGCATTTTGGTTGGAAGAAGTTCAATTCCTCGGTCACATAGTGAACAAAGAAGGTATTAAGGTGGATCCGGCAAAGATAGAAACTGTTGAAAAGTGGGAAACCCCGAAAACTCCGAAACACATACGCCAGTTTTTAGGACTAGCTGGTTACTACAGAAGGTTCATCCAAGACTTTTCCAGAATAGCAAAACCCTTGACTGCATTAACGCATAAAGGGAAGAAATTTGAATGGAATGATGAACAAGAGAAAGCGTTTCAGTTATTGAAGAAAAAGCTAACTACGGCACCTATATTGTCATTGCCTGAAGGGAATGATGATTTTGTGATTTATTGTGATGCATCAAAGCAAGGTCTCGGTTGTGTATTAATGCAACGAACGAAGGTGATTGCTTATGCGTCTAGACAATTGAAGATTCACGAACAAAATTATACGACGCATGATTTGGAATTAGGCGCGGTTGTTTTTGCATTAAAGACTTGGAGGCACTACTTATATGGGGTCAAAAGTATTATATATACCGACCACAAAAGTCTTCAACACATATTTAATCAGAAACAACTGAATATGAGGCAGCGTAGGTGGATTGAATTATTGAATGATTACGACTTTGAGATTCGTTACCACCCGGGGAAGGCAAATGTGGTAGCCGATGCCTTGAGCAGGAAGGACAGAGAACCCATTCGAGTAAAATCTATGAATATAATGATTCATAATAACATTACTACTCAAATAAAGGAGGCGCAACAAGGAGTTTTAAAAGAGGGAAATTTAAAGGATGAAATACCCAAAGGATCGGAGAAGCATCTTAATATTCGGGAAGATGGAACCCGGTATAGGGCTGAAAGGATTTGGGTACCAAAATTTGGAGATATGAGAGAAATGGTACTTAGAGAAGCTCATAAAACCAGATACTCAATACATCCTGGAACGGGGAAGATGTACAAGGATCTCAAGAAACATTTTTGGTGGCCGGGTATGAAAGCCGATGTTGCTAAATACGTAGGAGAATGTTTGACGTGTTCTAAGGTCAAAGCTGAGCATCAGAAACCATCAGGTCTACTTCAACAACCCGAAATCCCGGAATGGAAATGGGAAAACATTACCATGGATTTCATCACTAAATTGCCAAGGACTGCAAGTGGTTTTGATACTATTTGGGTAATAGTTGATCGTCTCACCAAATCAGCACACTTCCTGCCAATAAGAGAAGATGACAAGATGGAGAAGTTAGCACGACTGTATTTGAAGGAAGTCGTCTCCAGACATGGAATACCAATCTCTATTATCTCTGATAGGGATGGCAGATTTATTTCAAGATTCTGGCAGACATTACAGCAAGCATTAGGAACTCGTCTAGACATGAGTACTGCCTATCATCCACAAACTGATGGGCAGAGCGAAAGGACGATACAAACGCTTGAATACATGCTACGAGCATGTGTTATTGATTTCGGAAACAGTTGGGATCGACATCTACCGTTAGCAGAATTTTCCTACAACAACAGCTACCATTCAAGCATTGAGATGGCGCCGTTTGAAGCACTTTATGGTAGAAAGTGCAGGTCTCCGATTTGTTGGAGTGAAGTGGGGGATAGACAGATTACGGGTCCGGAGATTATACAAGAAACTACCGAGAAGATCATCCAAATTCAACAACGGTTGAAAACCGCCCAAAGTCGACAAAAGAGCTACGCTGACATTAAAAGAAAAGATATAGAATTTGAAATTGGAGAGATGGTCATGCTTAAAGTTGCACCTTGGAAAGGCGTTGTTCGATTTGGTAAACGAGGGAAATTAAATCCAAGGTATATTGGACCATTCAAGATTATTGATCGTGTCGGACCAGTAGCTTACCGACTAGAGTTACCTCAACAACTCGCGGCTGTACATAACACTTTCCACGTCTCGAATTTGAAGAAATGTTTTGCTAAAGAAGATCTCACTATTCCGTTAGATGAAATCCAAATCAACGAAAAACTTCAATTCATCGAAGAACCCGTCGAAATAATGGATCGTGAGGTTAAAAGACTTAAGCAAAACAAGATACCAATTGTTAAGGTTCGATGGAATGCTCGTAGAGGACCCGAGTTCACCTGGGAGCGTGAAGATCAGATGAAGAAGAAATACCCGCATCTATTTACAGAAGATTCGTCAACACCTTCAACAGCTTAAAATTTCGGGACGAAATTTATTTAACGGGTAGGTACTGTAGTGACCCGAACTTTTCCATGTTTATATATATTAATTGAGATTGATATTTACATGATTAAATGTTTCCAACATGTTAAGCAATCAAACTTGTTAAGACTTGATTAATTGAAATATGTTTCATATAGACAATTGACCACCCAAGTTGACCGGTGATTCACGAACGTTAAAACTTGTAAAAACTATATGATGACATATATATGGATATTGTATAGTTAACATGATACTATGATAAGTAAACATATCATTAAGTATATTAACAATGAACTACATATGTAAAAACAAGACTACTAACTTAATGATTTTTAAACGAGACATATATGTAACGATTATCTTTGTAAAGACATTTAATGTATATATATCATATTAAGAGATATTCATACATGATAATATCATGATAATATAATAATTTAAAATCTCATTTGATATTATAAACATTGGGTTAACAACATTTAACAAGATCGTTAACCTAAAGGTTTCAAAACAACACTTACATGTAACGACTAACGATGACTTAACGACTCAGTTAAAATGTATATACATGTAGTGTTTTAATATGTATTTATACACTTTTGAAAGACTTCAATACACTTATCAAAATACTTCTACTTAACAAAAATGCTTACAATTACATCCTCATTCAGTTTCATCAACAATTCTACTCGTATGCAACCGTATTCGTACTCGTACAATACACAGCTTTTAGATGTATGTACTATTGGTATATACACTCCAATGATCAGCTCTTAGCAGCCCATGTGAGTCATCTAACACATGTGGGAACCATCATTTGGCAACTAGCATGAAATATCTCATAAAATTACAAAAATATGAGTAATCATTCATGACTTATTTACATGAAAACAAAATTACATATCCTTTATATCTAATCCATACACCAACGACCAAAAACACCTACAAACACTTTCATTCTTCAATTTTATTCATCTAATTGATCTCTCTCAAGTTCTATCTTCAAGTTCTAAGTGTTCTTCATAAATTCCAAAAGTTCTAGTTTCATAAAATCAAGAATACTTTCAAGTTTGCTAGCTCACTTCCAATCTTGTAAGGTGATCATCCAACCTCAAGAAATCTTTGTTTCTTACAGTAGGTTATCATTCTAATACAAGGTAATAATCATATTCAAACTTTGGTTCAATTTCTATAACTATAACAATCTTATTTCAAGTGATGATCTTACTTGAACTTGTTTTCGTGTCATGATTCTGCTTCAAGAACTTCGAGCCATCCAAGGATCCATTGAAGCTAGATCCATTTTTCTCTTTTCCAGTAGGTTTATCCAAGGAACTTAAGGTAGTAATGATGTTCATAACATCATTCGATTCATACATATAAAGCTATCTTATTCGAAGGTTTAAACTTGTAATCACTAGAACATAGTTTAGTTAATTCTAAACTTGTTCGCAAACAAAAGTTAATCCTTCTAACTTGACTTTTAAAATCAACTAAACACATGTTATATATCTATATGATATGCTAACTTAATGATTTAAAACCTGGAAACACGAAAAACACCGTAAAACCGGATTTACGCCGTCGTAGTAACACCGCGGGCTGTTTTGGGTTAGTTAATTAAAAACTATGATAAACTTTGATTTAAAAGTTGTTATTCTGAGAAAATGATTTTTATTATGAACATGAAACTATATCCAAAAACTATGGTTAAACTCAAAGTGGAAGTATGTTTTCTAAAATGGTCATCTAGACGTCGTTCTTTCGACTGAAATGACTACCTTTACAAAAACGACTTGTAACTTATTTTTCCGACTATAAACCTATACTTTTTCTGTTTAGATTCATAAAATAGAGTTCAATATGAAACCATAGCAATTTGATTCACTCAAAACGGATTTAAAATGAAGAAGTTATGGGTAAAACAAGATTGGATAATTTTTTCTCATTTTAGCTACGTGAAAATTGGTAACAAATCTATTCCAACCATAACTTAATCAACTTGTATTGTATATTATGTAATCTTGAGATACCATAGACACGTATACAATGTTTCGACCTATCATGTCGACACATCTATATATATTTCGGAACAACCATAGACACTCTATATGTGAATGTTGGAGTTAGCTATACAGGGTTGAGGTTGATTCCAAAATATATATAGTTTGAGTTGTGATCAATACTGAGATACGTATACACTGGGTCGTGGATTGATTCAAGATAATATTTATCGATTTATTTCTGTACATCTAACTGTGGACAACTAGTTGTAGGTTACTAACGAGGACAGCTGACTTAATAAACTTAAAACATCAAAATATATTAAAAGTGTTGTAAATATATTTTTTGAACATACTTTGATATACATGTATATATTGTTATAGGTTCGTGAATCAACCAGTGGCCAAGTCTTACTTCCCGACGAAGTAAAAATCTGTGAAAGTGAGTTATAGTCCCACTTTTAAAATCTAATATTTTTGGGATGAGAATACATGCAGGTTTTATAAATGATTTACAAAATAGACACAAGTACGTGAAACTACATTCTATGGTTGAATTATCGAAATCGAATATGCCCCTTTTTATTAAGTCTGGTAATCTAAGAATTAGGGAACAGACACCCTAATTGACGCGAATCCTAAAGATAGATCTATTGGGCCTAACAAACCCCATCCAAAGTACCGGATGCTTTAGTACTTCGAAATTTATATCATATCCGAAGGGTGTCCCGGAATGATGGGGATATTCTTATATATGCATCTTGTTAATGTCGGTTACCAGGTGTTCACCATATGAATGATTTTTATCTCTATGTATGGGATGTGTATTGAAATATGAAATCTTGTGGTCTATTATTATGATTTGATATATATAGGTTAAACCTATAACTCACCAACATTTTTGTTGACGTTTTAAGCATGTTTATTCTCAGGTGATTATTAAGAGCTTCCGCTGTCGCATACTTAAATAAGGACGAGATTTGGAGTCCATGCTTGTATGATATTGTGTAAAAACTGCATTCAAGAAACTTATTTTGTTGTAACATATTTATATTGTAAACCATTATGTAATGGTCGTGTGTAAACATGATATTTTAGATTATCATTATTTGATAATCTACGTAAAGCTTTTTAAAACCTTTATCTATGAAATAAAGGTTATGGTTTATTTTAAAATGAATGCAGTCTTTGAAAAACGTCTCATATAGAGGTCAAAACCTCGCAACGAAATCAATTAATATGGAACGTTTTTAATCAATAAGAACGGGACATTTCAATTCAATCATCCTAATCTTATAAGTATATTACATATACACCAATCCCACTACATATTATATTAAACATCACGACACCACACACAAATCCATCACCTATCTTCTGTTCATGCACGACTCAAATCCAAACAGAAACTGTTCCATTATTGCTATCGGTCTATGTTATGTGGGATCACTTAAAACAAATATCCATCAAATTTCCTTGATTGATGAAAGTGGCAGAGAAATAACCACACCAAATTCCTTATTTATTCCCATGTGACGTACAAAAAGCAAAACAATTATTCAATATTCGATACCTTTATCAAAATTCATTCGGTGTAATAATTAAATAATGATAAACCCATACCCACAAGTATATCCACCAACTCCTTTTGTATTTTCTTCTCGTACTGTAACTTGATCAACTTGATCGATTATTGATGTTACAACTTGAAATGAATGTTGATGTATTAAATTCTGTTACTTTCACTTTTTGTCCAACAATTACGCAAGTAACCTTCCCACTTGAGTTAACAATGATATAATATTGTTGCTATTAAAATCATTCACCTGCTCTACGTTTCTTTTTCCTATCTGTTTCCTTTTTGATCGATCACCTCCATAAGTCATTGACTGTCCGATCGCTACTCATACCCAAAACACTTTTGTGTTCTTGTTTGGTCACCATACGATACCATGGATCACTCAAACCCACTTGAAACTACCACTTCCAACATGAAACACCGTATACATATTGCTTCATTCCTGTTCAGATGCATACCTGCTATTGCTGCAACTTTTAGTTTCTATTTTGGTTCTCGTTTGCAGCTATTACTGCTGCTCAATAATTCTGTTTGTATTGAATGAACTAAACAACACCAAATCATGACCATCATAATGTTTTTGCTTCAGCTCGTGTTTCTGTTTTACAACCCAAACCACCTGCATGAGCTATATATTTTTTTTTACTACTACTCGACAAGGAATCATGGAAGGCTGCTGCAGCGCTGCTATTATATTTTTCTTTTCATTGACGGATCAAACATCAAACACCACCTCAAACCACCATAAATCGTTGTTGTTTATATCCGTTTATGCTGCAGTTTCAAACCAACCATGCCCATTTGTTTCACAGCCACTATTTTGCTATTTATAATTTTTTTCACGAAGGAAGTAAAGGAATAGATGATGATGATGATGGTGGTGGTAACGTAAAGTATGATGGTGACGGTGATAAAGATAAACGAATATTGTTATTGTAATGATGATATCGTATATTATGATGGTGTGATTGTCCTACTACTTCGGTTCCTGTCAAAGACCAAATAAAACATATATTGAGGTAATGAAAGTGATGAGGTTATTTTTCTAAGATAATGGTATGATAAGATTAGGATTAGTGATAATAATAAGATCATGTTGTTGTCATGATATAACTGTGATAACGAGAAAAAGTTAGACATTGATTATGATGAAAGTAATCGCTAAATAATAACATGAATTTGATATAGTGATAATATATATATGAGGTTAAAAATAATTATGATTTATGATGATTATAAGTACTTGATGATGAAGAGGATATGATGGTTGCGATCGTGAATGCAGTAATAATAATAAGGATGAAGGAGAAACGAGTACAGTATAGGTTAAATAAGTTTAGGGTATGAACCATAACGAAAGTGGAATGGCAGTTGGATGGTTTAAGAGGAGGGATGATGAGCGAGAGGTCCTGGGTTCGAACCCAGGCCATTAGAATATTTTTTTTTTTTTAGTATCAATAGAAGTTGTTGGGCCGTGTTTCCTTGTTACAATGGATTGGGCCGAAAGAAATAGATTAAATGTAAATGGGTTCCATACTATAACAGAAAAACGAAACGGTTCAATTGGTTTGAGGTGTTAGCAAATGAGCGGGAGGTCTTGAGTTCGAGCCCGGGCTAGGGCAGCTATTTATTTTTGTGACTCTTTCTTTGTGAGGTAGTTTTCTTATTATTATTATTATCATTATTATTATTATTAATTATCATTATTAGTATTATTACTATTAGAAAAATCATTATTTTTAAAGTTATTATTATAAGTATTATTATTATTATTCTTATTATCATTATTAACATTATTATTATTACAAAAAATATTATTCATATAAAATATATTTATTACATATCTATACTAATATTACATACTTTTATATTTTTTAAAGTGTTACTTTTATATAATAAAAAATTGAGTAATACACACAATATAAAAATATTGTACATTGCAGAATATTCTAAACATTAACATGTAATAATTATAATAACTAATATATGAACTATTAATATAATAAGCATATTAATATTAATACATAAACTTGTTTAAATATATTTATGTGAGTTAATATATATGCAAATGATATAGGTTCGTGAATCCGAGGCCAACCCTGCATTGTTCAGTATCGTCATATGTATTTTTACTACGAAATACAATATAGTGAGTTCATTTGATTCCCTTTTACTCTTTACATTTTTGGGACTGAGAATACATGCGCTACTTTTACAACTGCTTTATTAAATGCTTTTGAAATACATTTTGAACTGCGAATACATGAAATGCTTTTATAAATGTTTGACGAGATAGACACAAGCAAAACATTCCCCGAATGAATTATGTGGACGTGATAATTGCCACCATTGAATTATGTGGACGTGATAATTGCCACAATTGATATGAATATTTTTCCCCTGATTATTATTGCTTGGTAACCTAAGAATTAGGGAACATCACTAATTTTGAGAATTAGTGCACGCCTAATTGACGCGAATCCTAAAGGTAGCTACTACACCCCCACCCAGAATGTTCACTAGACGGAAGGGCTAGTGAGCGTGGTGTTTAGTACTTCGAAGTTTATATGATTATTATACAGACGATAATGTTCTGTTTTGGGGATATTATTATGCGCATTATATGTTAAGGTCGGTTACCAATCCAAGCAATGAAAGTAAAGTGAATGTTATGTATCGAGAGAATGATTTTATACACAGGTTATGTGTATGTTATTTTTGTGCACGAGATATGTGTACGGTTACTAAGATTTATGAAAAATAGTTTCGTACACGAGAAAGGTGTACTGTATTTAAAAGATATCGCATGTACATTACAGGTGGGTATAGGATTCGGGCCCATTTGTACCATGCAGGATTTAAATCTTGTGGTCTATCAAAATGATGAATATTATTGTTTTATGATAAACTTATGAACTCACCAACCTTTTGGTTGACACTTTAAAGCATGTTTATTCTCAGGTATGAAAGAAATCTTCCGCTGTGCATTTTGCTCATTTTAAAGATATTACATGGAGTCGTTCATGGCATATAGATGTCAGTACCTCGCAATGGGACCATCTGCTGAAGACTTCGTCCAGGCGAATTAGGACGGGTCACTACAGATGCGGGGTTGGATACGGGTTCGGGTTTATGTGTATGTTTTAGGCTTAGGTTTGGTGATGATTATTTATTTGTCATTTCTATTGTTGTTTCATTATTGCTCACTCTGTTTAGTCGTTCATAATGTGTAGAACGAACAGAATGAGAGTCAATGATTTTTGGTCGTCTGTGACCAAGTACTCCCACAGATCGTTATGATCTACTCAATGTTGTTTCACCGGAACCTCGGTTCTATTATATATATACATATTAATATTTTTGCTAAAAAAAATAAAAAATTAGTCAAAAATAATTAATCCGATTATAAGTTTGTAACGCATAGATATGAGTAAAATTCTCGTCTTCACGAGTAGTGAGAACAATAAAAATTTCTTATTCGTTATCAATATGAATTGAAGGGGGAAAAAAAAAAAGCTAGATGCTTAATACTCTCCGTATATTATCTATATATCTAATAGACAAAACCCTGTAGCACTATTCATCAATAGTAATCAAAGGTATTTTCGTCATTTCATTTTTTTTTTTGTCTCCAACGATAAAAGAAGCAACTCTCATAAAAGAACCAACCCTTCAATGTTACCAAAAATGTCGAAAAAAATTCTTTTTTACCAAAAAAATCAACTAACCTTTTTTTTTTTTTTCCTTTTCTTCCTCAACGATAAAGGAGTCAACTTTCATAAAAGGACCAATCCTTCAATGCTACCAAAAGATGTCGAAAAATATTCTTTTTTATAAAATAGATCAACTAACTTAAAAAAAAAACGAACGCTAAAAGAAGCAACTTTTACAAAAGGAACAACTCTTCAATGTTAGATGTCGAAAAAAATTCTTTTTTACAAAATAGATCAAGACTTTTTTTTAACTCGCATTTAAAACGGAGCCTCCGGCGTGAAACGAGTACTCCACAACTAGTTGTTAGCTATTTATGGAAAGAAAAAAGAAAAAAATAAATAAATAAATAAAATAGGAGTTCTAGAAATCTATTTATGTTTTTACCAAGTTAGTGCCTAGAAATCTAGAAATCCAGAAACCTACTTTGTACGTAAGAATAAGTCAACTGAAACAATTAATTAGAGTTAAAGTTAGTTCCAAGAGTCAAATTTCTTGAAAGACTTTTTACGGACGGGTAAACCACTCAAATCACAATTTTCGCATTCATTTCTAGATTGTGTGGGTGATCTAGGCAATACTGCACACCACTACAACACAAGGTTGTTAATAAATGTGACATAAGTATTTATTTGATTTTATGTTATTTCATATGTCTAAACTTTTTCTAATTCAAATTAAATTCTTATTAATAGATAAACAATTTTCTCTATTTTCTAGTGAATAAATGACTTCCTTTTTTACTTTCAAGTAGAGAAAGTGACCGCCTACAAATTACTTCTTTCATACTTCACTTTCGAGAATTGACTATTGTTGTTGTAGTAAATTGGATACTTACAAAAAATAAACTCTAATTGTTTTGAAAATATGCTTATCGTACTAAATTCGGATCGCGGATAGAGTACGAGTGCAAATCACAACCACGTTAATGGTGAGCGGTTTAAGTTCTCGAATACTCACCGAATAACAATGATTACCGGATCCAGAGTCAAGCTGCGAATCAAGTCAAGGTCAAACTTGTTCAATCACTTCAGAGAGAGAAAATCTCCCTGTAGAGAGAGAAAGTTCTGATCTGACAAAATGATCTAATACGCCTATCAATGAAAGTCCAGGTGGCCTATTTATAGGCAAAAAAGTCAAAGGTTCTTGTTAGGTGTCACATTCTGATTGGTAAGTCAACCCTTATCCTTCGAAAGTTGACTTTTGTCTTTAAGGCTATCCGCTATACGCTATGAAACTTATAATGCTTTTATGCTTTTATTCACGTTTATGATGATCGGTTTCTCTTTGAATTGTGCTTTATCGCCGTTTTTTTTGTACAATAACCGAATAGTGTATCATTATATGCTAAAATTATAAGCTTACAGCGCCAACTACAAATTTTTACCTCAAACTACAAGTTCGTAATTTAACCAAACACACTAACTTATTATGTATATATTACCATATGTTACCATATGTATATATATCATTATGTATTACCATATTTTCCCGTAAAGTAATGCCAATTAAGAATTATTAATAACATAAGGTTACTTTCAAAACAATTTCTTTTCTTTTCTTTTGACTCTGATTATTTAATTAATTTATTATATCAAAACTAAATATATGAAGAAGTAATCTTATTCCTGTTTCATGGGAGACATTACTCCCCCGTCCCTCATTCTAGAAGTCGTTACATACACCGACGCGTTATCATCATGTATATATTATATATTGGATTGTATGTTCTTCAACACCTTAACACACATATCTAACACAATTCATTTTCATATTTTCGTATCACTGATCTAATCTATATATTAAAATCATTTCTTATATACCGATCTTAACGTTAATTCTACAACATTAATGGAGCCTAAAACTCATACTGATTTTAACGATGAAAACGACAACGACGATGCTCTCTCGTTCCGTGACTTTCAAATATACGATCAAACTGACACTAGTTCCAATCGCAGCAGCCCTAAAGTTTCATCCGGTCAAGACCTATTTGAATTCTTCCCAAATTTACCCGATCCAATTCATCAAACCGGTGACCACATCTCGTTTTTCGGATCATCATCATTCAGGCTGCCTGACCGCAAAACAGATCACGTGATTCCAATGCGATCTGTTTCGAATCGTGATCAAGGATCGCCACGTCACCATGTGAAGTTTTCGAAGAAAGGGAAGGCCACGGCGTTGACTTCCAAGTCAAAGCGGAGGGTGTTTTTGTTTGGATCGATGAAGTTTATGCCAGAGATGGAGATGAGTTCAATTAGAGAGAGACAGGAACGGATTACGGCGTCGAGGATGTTTCCGGTGACGGAAGGTGGTGGTGCCGGAAAAACGGTTGCCGGAACGTATAGGGCCCGTTTGAACTCTGTGTTTGAAAGGTCGATTGCATGTATTCGACCTTGAATGGGATTATGGGAATCATTTTTGTTAGTTTGACTTTGACCTTATATCTGTTTACTACCTATGCTGAGTATCGATTTGTTAATTATATTCATAATTATTAATTATTAAATTATTAATATTAATTACTACTAATAATAATAATTATTACTATTAATTTACCTGATATATGATATAACAAGCTTCGTATTGTATAAGTCGTTTTGTATTAAGCTTTACTCAGGATATATGTATACATGTTTCATTTGTTCTTTTAAAATTAGAAATATATTTTTTATTTTTTATTTTTTTGCAAGGCAGAAATTTTTTATTAAATTAAAATAAGTACGGGAAAGAGTTATGTATAGAGGATATGCACTTGACAGTACAAGAAAAGCATTATGCTATTGGACATAAACAACATGACACTGGACATAAATTACATGACAGGACTCATGCGAGTACCACTCGAAATCCAATTTTTGTAAGTAGAAATTTAACCGTGGTCTTCATAAATTTTCGGGTTGAGTAGTCATTAATGCCAATCAATATTTAGCTTTTTTGAGCTCGACGATCCAGAGGAAGCTTTTTAACTTGGAAAAATAAGTGTAGTACGGAATAATATATCATACGGAGTAATAAATATAAACATATATATTATATTCGAATTCGAATTGCATAAATGATCCGTCATCATTATTTAAAGAACAATGCTAAACGCCTAATCGTAACATTTAAATTCATAAACTCATTTTAATTAATGATTAATGCATAAACGTAGTCTTGAAAACTACGTTCACGCTGCCATGTAAATACCATTATCTGCAAAATGATATAATTATGATAATTAACTTTAGTTGAGCCCTGCCAGCTGAGTAGTGCCACCGCCTCGTCCCAAATTGCTTTTTCCTCAAGCTTCATATGTACTCTCATTCTCACGTACACATTTACAATGTACACACTCATTTTTAGGGCTTTATTATGAAGATTTGTTTCTTACTTTAAATCAGTGAGATTTGTTTTTCCTCTCATTTTCTTCTAGATTATTTGCATAATTAGATGTTTAATGACATATTACTTATGTTTTCCGCCAATAATTAATCATGCTTTATTGGTTGCTTAGTTTCTCTATGAAGATTTCAATTGTTAGATTATATATTTATCTTGCTTATAGTTGATAAAATGAATGTTCGATCATTTTGAAGAACGTTTAGATAGTTAGTGTGGTGAATTTTGTTACTCATGAATTAAGCATATGTTCAACTTGTTAGGGTTTCAAAACGTATTTATTGAATGCTAGTTTTAGCTGTTGAACATTGAACAGATAAACGTCTGTTTAATTGTTTTTTATTTGTAATAGTGATCTTACTGGTCTTTCAAATTAATTGATCTTGTTCACTTTTGTTTGTTATATGTAAGAAGTTAGATACTGTGATACTTACAACCTATAACCCTTTAATACCAGAAAACTGAAATTTAATTATCTTAATTAATGAAGTGATCTCTTACAATGGCTAATATGTCATTTGATACTGTTATTGGTGATTACTATTTACAATGAACTTTGTACTGTATTTTACACTATAGTGCAAAAATTATCTTTAATTCTTTTATAAACAGCTAATAATTTGTTTAATTTGCTTTTATGTAAGTACTAACCCAATTTGTAATCTGTTGTTGATCCTTTTCCATCATTTTTGTAGTAATCAAAAGTTTAGTCCAAGAACCAAATTAAGTACTTGTTAATCATCATAGCAGTCTTCCTTCACAATGCCCGGGCCACTTAGCTTCTACGTATTAATCACCAAATTAAAGAGAACCTCACCTAAAACAGCCTCGTGAGTTCCCTTTTTTGCTTACTCGCCTTATTCATCATCATAATCAATCCATTCTATCTATTTATTTATTTATCTGCATAAATTATATGTTTCTCTACAATCAGAGAATCCCCATTGACTTTACTGAAGAACAGCAGAAGCAGATCCAATCGAACGACACCCTCATACTAATGGTTTCAGATAACAAGAATTGGCCTATGGGTTGGCAAAACTCGACTAATGGCCATCTCTTGCTACAAAACGGTTGGGCAGAATTTGCTCAGCATTACCCTATAAAGATTGGGCAGATGTTACTTTTCGATCATATTCCGGGAAGTTCCAAATTTCACATTCGAATATATGACGAAAACAGTTGTGAGATGACTGACTTTCCATTCACCAACTCATCCTACTTGGAAGAACAACTCGATCAACTCGTTCTACAAACAAATTCCAATGTTCAAGAAACAGAAGGCAAGTTTCTTACTAACGCATATAGAGCAACATAATTCTTTTACAAGATTATATATATTATTACTATATTTCTAGGCTTCTAACAGCACACCAAAGAAGAAGCACATTTTTATTTTGAACTTAATTTTTTGGATACACAACAGCTTGCGTGTTAACAGAACGCATCATTATCATTATCCCTTTTAAACAAGCCTTTTATTTCTTTAATTATCTTTCAAATGTATGTATAGGTGGAGCAGTGATCACTGAATTAGCACCTAATTCAGACAACCGATTTTTTTCTGCCAAAGTAGCTGATTCATACTTAAAGAATCGTGCATTGGTAATAATTCTCAGTTTTGGATAATGATTATTTGTTTTTTTATTAATCTTTTGTTACCATATGATGATAATCATACTACCTCCCCTATCATTTTTTTTTTCCTTCTTATATTACAACATGTACCCATCCCGTTCTTTAGAAGATATTTGACTGGTGAAAAGAAGAGTGGACACTGCATGTTTCAGACACCCGATGGAAGAAAGTGGGGCCCAATTCAATGCAAGTAGTACCGGACGAGTGGTAGCCTGTATGGTGAAAACATGAAGAAATTTTGTAACGATGAGCACCTGGCTGTTGGTGACGTGTGTGCTTTTGAGGTGATTAATGAGGTGGAAAAACTGTTGAAAGTCACCATTCTTCGGGCAAATTAGTTGCATTGAGATATAATTAGAAACTAAGTTTAGATGATACATATGTTTGTTTTTGGGTAAAATCATACTCTGTTGGTCTAATATGGTCATGATTATGATTTTTTTTTGCTAATGACTTGTACTTTTTGTGGGTGGTTCATATCCACAACTATATGAGACGATGATACATTTTTATTAACACAACTATAAAGGAGACTTTTCGTTTTCTTTTTTGCTACAAGATTTATGACTTTGATATGATTTCAACTCTGTTTGTATGTAATTCTTCTAATCAACTTGAGCTTGGCTCGAGCTTGGGCCGTAAGCATTTATATCTGATATGAACATCCAGGATTTATAAGAATTCGAAGAACTTCTATGAATACAACTCGAGATCTCAATTAACAGAATGAGAAATGGAAGTTGAATTCGATTTTTAATGACTCTTTAATTTTAGTAAAAAAGGTACAAGAGAATCGAGAGGGAAGAAAGGTTTACACCAAAATTGACAAGCTAATCTATACTAGAACAGAGGTAACTACTTGTTAATTAGATGATGCTGTAATTCAGAGATTAATTGTCATTAAACAAAAGGAAAATAGCAAATTAAAACTGTTTATCACGTGTGTTATGGAAGTTAAAATAATCTGTTTATTAATCAGGTGTTATTGTAGCATGTTGCCTTTGCTACTTGTGAAATCATCGGCATATTTTTTGGTTATATTTACAATTCCCTTGATTCGATTGGTATTTGAACAGACTAAGCCAAGTATATCGAAAAACAGAGACTGAAAAGGCTTTGTTCTTGATTCACGATTGTTGATATACGAGTGTCCTTGATTAAGCATGAATACCAAGTGAAAAGGACTATAAGTACCATTTTGATGTACATATCTTCTTTGCATCTTTCTCATAGCAGCTAAAAATCATATTAAGATATACCATAAGCATATTCTTTTGGCTACTAAATACAATAGTTTTATTTATATTCCAATCTTGTGCTAATTTGGATGGTTTGAGAAGTCTTTATCTTCAATGGTCAATTTACATCCCGATCAATTGTCGTACGGAAACTTCAATTTAAACGTCTTTCTTTGGGCATCTATCCTCAAATGGCGCACGATTTGCAAGCGTACGTATGGGAACAAAATCCGCTTTTTATATGTCAAATAGGATCTTTCTTTGTAACGTTCTTGTATTGTTTCTTGTTTTTCCTTTTTTTATGTAATTGATTCCGATACTTTTCATTGTTTTGATGAAGTTATCGGGTTGCTTTCTAATAAAATTTTCATCTTTCGCCGTAAAAAAAAAAAAAATTATATTCCAATCTTTAATTAGGTTGGACTGCCACCTACTCCAATTGCTGCTTTTGACTAATAATTATATATACTCTCTTCATAAATGTGCATATAACGTTTACATAACTGATAGTGACAGCCACTTGTTGCCACCTAATACACAACTACTACTATAATCAACCATTACTTGTGAAATCAAGCAACCATCACTTTCACTACTTGAATCAAAAATCAACACAACACCAAAAAAAACTATGGACTTTGAAGGCCAGAAAGAAAGAAGATAGATTAAGATTGAACACCTGGATTGAGTTTCCTAACCATTAACAGAATTATTTTGTGCATTTGACAAATACAACAAAAGTAAAAAAAAAAAAACTGCTCCAAATATTACAAAACATTAATAATAAAAAATAACCAAAAAGGACGGCAATGGTGTACGAACGAGCCATCATGTCCTATCACTGCTCAACTCCTTACAACAAACATCATATAATACAAAGAGGCAATAAATGCTAACGTTAATCTTATCGCCCATAAACGTCTGTCTGTTTCTACTACCATCATCATCATCTGCTTCCTATATCACTAACGTTACTTCTCCACGACTCCCCACTTCCATTCTTGTAATGCTCTGTTTTTGCATAGTGCATTCTAATAGCTGCCACTGGGTCCGAAACACCATTGCAGGCCCCACTAACAGCAACCTTCAAACCCATACCTTGTTGCACGCTAGTTGACAAGGCTTCCAATTTTGGAATCTCGGGTAATAACTTATCTACTGTAAAGGGAAGGTAACTTGGACCTCGATTGTTGTTGCTAAGTTTTCTAGACGGAAAACCAGACGCAACGTTATTTATCTTAGATTGCAGCTCATTACCACTTTCCAAGGAATGCAGTGTAGTAGAGATGTTGCTAAAAGCAGAAGGGTATTTTGCTAGTAAAACAGCAGAGTCGGGTAAAGACGAAAAACCTGTCTGTATTCGGTTTCCATCCCAAAACCCATAGCTTCTGTTCAACTCAAGTTTTTGTTCAACACCAAAGGTAAAATCTTTATTCTGATCAAGATCTAACGAACCTAATTTCCGGTGTGTTCCATTATTTTCAAACTTCAAATTAGACGACTTTTCAGCATCTGGTTTGGACAGAGATGAATTATTAGTTAAAATCTGACCAAATAGTTTCACATCACCACTCCTACTCGGCTTTTCAATGTCTAAAGATGAACATCGTCTTTGTTCTTGAGACACAGGCAAGTCGGGACACATTTGAATACAACCATCTCTTGGCATTAAAAGACTCTCATCTAAACTGAAATTGTTCTCACGTTTAGGAAGATGCAGATGATAACCATCGATACTTGAAGATCTTTGACTGCCTTTTCTAAATGAAAGTCTGGATGACACGTCATCCTGGCTAACCGTCTCCCTGTCCAGATTTTTCGGGAAAAAACTGGTCGTCACAAAACCATTACCTGCTACGTGACAAGCACCATTTTCTGAACCTGCATTTAAGTCCAAATTGCTTCCACCATCAATACTTAAATCCAACGACCCGGCTCTCGAGTAATAGGTAACAGAGAGGTTATTAACAGCACCATGACTCGATTCTCTCACTGCACTATTATCGCCATTACACAAGACCTCATGTTTAGATTCCTTAATTCCTTTGTCACAAACCTTGACAACTGTATCAGCTTCTTCTTCAACTTTGGCACCTGATGCAGAATCAGAATACGCCGTTTGAGGAGACGGTCCCACATTTGCAGCTTCATTAGATTCACTATCAGCAGCCCCCTCCAAATGAACGTCTAAACTTCGTTCGTCTGGCTTTATATCTTCTCCTTCAGGTTCAAGTTTTATTGAGCCCTCCTCCAACACATTCTTATCAGATGAGTGTAGGTCCTCAACTTCCATCTTACACTCCATAGACGATGATTTATCATGCGAAATACCAGACCCACTGTCGACCATGCACGCATCATCATGATCACCTTGGTTGGCACCTGTTGTACCTTCACTGCAACCTTGATTACCAATCACATCCAGCCCAAACCGATTCTTAGCCTTGCTAAAATAAACCCTGCACTGATCGGCTGACCTTGTTCTCACACATCGAGAGATCATCGAAAAATCCTTACCGTAACTTCGCACAGCATTCATAAAACTCGACTTCTCTTCATCCGTCCAATGAGAAGAATCCATCTGTTCCCCACAACTGTCATCTGAACAAGTCTCCTCATCAACATAACGTAGTGATGAAGATGAACCAGTCAACTTCTGGCATCGTTCGACTCTTTGGTGAACATCACCATGGTCAACCAGGCTCGTGATGCACGAACCCAAAGCTTCTGGTGATATGGACCCACAAATACCGGCTAAAACATCCGCGGCAGCCGTTTCCTGCTCGTTACAAATATTAGCAAAATCATTTTTACTACTAGCACCATTCACATTAGAAACCATAACCGAAGCAGCACCAAGCAAGTCAAGAGAGCTACTGGCCCTCATTTCACGGTTAAGTCTTTGTTTCCCAGACGTGACCAAGTACGTGTTTGTAGTATGGGACTTCCCTTTGGAAAATTCCGAATTCCTTTTTGCTTTCTGAAAATCATCAGACTTATGATTCTTGTAATAGAACTCAACACAATCAGCAACAGTTTTGTTTGGTAAAAAAGATGCAATCTTTCTGAAGTTTTTACCAAAATGAGAATATTTATTTAGAAAAGTTTCTTTATCTTCTATGGTCCAGGCTTTAACAATGGACTTCTCCTTCTCAACATCGATAGGCTTCTCCACTAATCCATTATCCGAAATAAACCGGGTACTTGTTCGTATACCCTTGTCTAATATAAAAGTCGGCATCTTCTGTACATCCCTAAAATTCCAGACCTGTGAATCCGAAAGCAGCTTGCTTACATATTCAAATGTCTCCTTGGTTGGAACCAAGCTTAAACTGCCAGCTGCATATAATGAAAAAAAATATCAAATAATTAACACAATTTAAAAGCACATACGGAAGCCATATAACCAGTGGCGGATGGAACCAAGAAATTTTTTTTACCGGGGAAGAAATTTTTTTCAAAAGTGCTCACATTCACTGTAAATTTTTTTCTTTGATTCTTCGATGATAATACAACCTTTTGGGTCATCGGCTTTTGGGTTGGGGGCAAAATACAACCTTTTGGGTCATGGGCTTTTGGGGGGCAAAATATGGAGAGTTTTGGTCAAAATACAACCTTTTCTCTTCAAAGTAGAGAGACCAACAATGAAAAAGATGGAAGCTTTTGGGTCATGGACTTTTGGGTTGGGGCCAATTAAAAAAATCCATAAATTTAACCTCAAAAATTTCAAAATCCACTGGGGGCAGGTGCCCCCTGCCCCACTCTAGTTTCACCCATGCATATATCATTAACTAAATTCTATCATGCATAGAGTAATGATCAAAATCAGGCAATTAGCTAATATATTAACCATCTCTTACCTGGAGAAGATAAACGAGTGTGAATTGAAGCCCGATGCCTTTGATGCTCGGCAAATCCCAAACGAAAGTTCAATTCAGACTTTCTTTGAGGTTTTGAACCAGACTTTTTTACAGAAAGCAAGCAGAGATCTTTCTTCCAATAGTAGTGCAATGCCCGAAACTTGAGACAGGTGACCCTTTCCTTGAATTTTAGAAACCGTTTCCTCATTACAATCTTTTCTGCCATCAACGACTTATCAGTAACTCGCGAAATACTGGTACGGAAACACGTTGGCAACATCTTACTAATTTCATAAGATGTTTCTTTTGCTGTAGCATTATTCGAAGCCAATATTGTATCATATAACTTGTCTAGTACATTATCACCAGCAGCAACGGTTGAAGCCTGACTGCTATCCCCACACAACGTTACCATATCAGTACCGACATGATCTTGAGAGCATTCATATTTATTATCTTCCGCCAATTTAGATGTTGACGTGCCTGGACTTTCAAGGTCGCCAGCTGTGTTACATTCTATACTCTTGTTGTTGCACTTTTTGAGGGTAAAACCAGAAGCAGGAAGAATAGGACATGAACCACCAACATCAGATGATAACGATTTCAGTTCATTCTCAAGAGAATCTATTTCAGATTCTGTTATTTCGAGTGTCCTTGAAATGTCTGCTTTCCATACCTGTAATTTGTCCATTGCAAAGGTGGACCCTGGAGCACTAGTTTCATCGGTCTGCAGCAGTTCATCAAGTAAAGAGTTCATGTTAAAGCCTTCAGGAAGCTCCA
Source organism: Rutidosis leptorrhynchoides (assembly GCF_046630445.1). NCBI lineage: Eukaryota > Viridiplantae > Streptophyta > Magnoliopsida > Asterales > Asteraceae > Rutidosis > Rutidosis leptorrhynchoides. The sequence goes on from NC_092335.1 coordinate 31,693,681, forward strand.
AATTCTCCAAATTAAACGTTAATTCTGGTGTGTGATTTTCAGACACGTGACTAGGATTACATGGATCAGTTTGCACTGTAGCTTCCGCAACAGATGCATTTTCTTCAACACCTATTATACAAATATAATAGTAAAAAAGTATTTAGATTACGATAGAACATCTTTTTACATTTATTGTTCATGCTATAAAATATATAATAAAATAATAAACAATTATATAATTATAATGATAATGATAATGATAATGATAATGATAATGATATATAATATATAATACATAATGACATAATATATTCACAACCCAGTTTACCAGTTCCTGCTAATAAATCATACTTTGAAATATCAAACGGCAGAAATTTATTTTTATGATATAAAAAAATATAACTGAACCTGAGAGAATCTTTTATGAAATCATTGAAAATTACAAATACAGAATAATGGATGTATTCAAAGCAGTCAAAAATAGTTATTAAGATTCACATAGCAAATAAAACAAAAATTAAAATTTCGATGAATGATGTGGAATGATGCCAATATATCACGGGTCATTACTTACATAAACATACAAGATAGATGGAGGAACAAAATTTTCACTCTCGCAGTGAACATGGTAAAATTTGACTAACCAACTGTTTATTCATAATGTCATTTTAGTTCAGATATGAATAGTATGAAAAGACCAGTATGTGCCCCAAACAAGCCTTTTGATCATTCCCCTTACTTGCAACACCCCATATCATTATTATTACAGTATATTATATATAGATACAAATCATATAATTAACTGTTGGGATGAGGATATAATTTTAAATAACTACTATAAAGATAATAATAATTATTATAATTATATAGTTTTTTTTTTTTTTTGAAAGGCAAGCTTACTATATATTATAATTATATAGTAAGCAAATAATATATAAATACTACTCCGTACTACTAACACACACTAAAAATTTTCATGCGGTAGATTTTCAACAACTTTAAATCACAATTGTAGATTCATATAAATATTATTAAAATCAAACATCTTAAATAATGTATTTAAATACTTATTTTAATTTTAGAAAAATCAATATAACATACTATATTAATTTTTTGTACACAGTCATCAACCCTTAAGATAAAAAGAATTATATGATATAAATTAACTGTTCACATGTAGCCCCTTCCATGAATAGTCTCATAATTTCAGTTTAAGTTATAAAATTTTTACGTATACCTATAAAATCACTTTAAAATATTAACTTGCAATTATTTTCAAATATGTTCAAATACTATTACTTTGTATCTTTTATAATGACCAGTGAATATACACGGGTGTAAAAGCATCCCCTACGGAGATATTAGATAAGACGTCCGCGGTAACATGCAGCATATGCCCATCACAACTTTCTAGTCTATAGTGCATAATGTTGCCGTTGCCATCATACGAACTTTTTTTTTGAAGCTGATAGTAATGAACCACCATCTTGATACAAATAAATTATATTCATTCATTTAAGCATATTGTAACTTCAAAACATGAAAATTTATTAGAAGTTACCATATCTTTAAATATCCGATTCACCAATAATGATTCTATAATTCTAGTGATGCGTTCAGAAAGGATATGTTAGATGGCCAAAATCAAATAATTAAACATGTTAATGGGCATAACAAGGTCAGTAAATTACCTGGAGACGAACTACAAGCAAAAGAACAAGACGTAGTAGGAGATGCACATTCCGAGTAACCAGCAATGCTTGGGCTTTTAGCAGGCATGTTAGATGGACTAGGAAGTAATGGTTCTGAGCTACTAACACCATCAACTCCAGCCTCTTTATCAATAACATCATTTGGGTCAACCTTCTTTTTCTCATATTTTGCCAGCCCCTCACCCCATCCAAGACGGGCCTTTTTACGTGAGTTGGCCTCATCTGGAGTCCTTGGTGTCACGCGTGGCTCAGTATCCCCAGACGGGGATTGTACAGTGGTGCTACATGGCTGCAAAGAGTCTATTTTTGTATCAAGAGAATCTGCCCCAATGATCTTACAACTACTTGAATGACTAAAACCACCTCTTGAAGATAAGCTTCCGGAACGAATCCATTTGATAGGCTTCCAATCAAGTGAAGATCCCAATGAATTCCCTTTCTCAAGCCTTTGACCACCTGTAATACTAACTCCACCATTATTCTTAGCTTGTTGGTCATTCAGTGGGTCCCACGAGTTCACAAAATCAGGTTGGGGATGGACGTTACCGTTCGGTGATGCAATAGTTTCCCACAAGTTTCCTCCTTTACGGTCTTTCTGATTCCCAAAGTCAACCGACACCCGTGGCCCTAAAAAATCCAAACAAAAACACAATACTCACTAATTCATTTTTCAGGCAGGTAAAAATTAGTAAATAACCCTAGGTCAAACTCATAAAGGTATTATCTTGATAACAAGATAACTCCATCCCTCCCAGCCTTAGATCCCAGCCCTAAATTCCGTCCCATAAAACAAAAAAACAAAAAAAAAAAATAACAAAAACTGATCACCGGATCTAAAAAAGTACTACCCTAGGGATCAAATTACATCATCGTAATCCTTCTAAAAACTGCAAGTGAAAAAAGCTGTACCGAGAGAACACGTAATAGTGAATACATGTTATCCTCTCTCAGATCTGGCCCCAATTCTATACGCCTGTAACGCGTATGCGCTAATTAGAGAAAATTATGTTACAAATACACAAAACAAAACCTAATTACTTCACAACCTACATACCTAAACTTAAAGCAACAATTTTTACGCCTTCCGAACCCTAAAGAAATCAACAGATAGTTAAAGACATAAACTTACCGGTAAACGGACGGCGAAAATCAGATGGACCGCCACTAGGGGACCAAAGATTCTTAGGGTGAGAAGAAGGAGTGGTAGGCGACTCTCTCCATCGTGCCGGAACAATTTCAACAGGTTCCGATGACGACGGTCTCCTCTCCTTTAATATATCTTTCCGATCGATTGGCAATAGCTCCGGCGGCATCAATTAATCAAATTTTTTATATCGCAAAATTCCTAATTGAAATTCACGCATCCGGTGCCGCAGATGAAAAGAATAGACACGCCGATACTCAGGTCTGGTTGAATTGGTTATTGTTATACAGAACAACAGATCTATGAAGTTTGAAGAAGCATTCAACAATTAGGGAAAAGGAAAAAAGTTAGGGTTTGAATTGAGAGATGAAACGGCGCAGGGAAGGGAAGAAGGAGAAGAAGGTAAACTTTAACCTGAATTACTATATTTTAATTTTTATTTTTATTATGTGGGTATAAAAAATGTATACAGAGATATAGATACCAGATAATGGAGATAAAGACATTGAGAGAAAGAGAGCGTTAAGTTGATAAGCCCAGAGAGAGAGGAGAGAACATAAAATAAATAATAAATAATAAATATAAATAATAATAATAAAAATAAATACTAAATAATAGGTTAAAGTGACGCGTGGGTTATGGTTGCGTATATCAACGGCACCCTATTAAACCACAATTTATTCCACTTTTTACGTCCGCTTATATGGCGGTGGTCTTCGTCATTCCTAGGGTTTCATATATATTTATTTGTTATTCGTAAATTTAAGTTTGAAACGAACAAGTTTTGGGGTCAGTCGCGCGCTGCGGCGACGGACACCTTATTTTTATAACATAGTTAGCCAGTTTTTCGTTATACACAACTTATGTTTTAAATTAAATACTTAAACATTAATAATCTTAACAAAATCAAAGAGAAAGTATGTTTTAAATCAATAATTAAAATAGTTAAAATTAACAAATATTCTTATTATTTAATAGTAAAGTGTGGGAGTATGAAGAAAATTATAAAAGAAAAAAAGGATTTATAATAAAAGTTTATAAATAAAATATCAAAAAACTAAAAAAGTTGGTAAAGAAAAGATAAAAAAAATTCATATAAATATTAAAGGTTGGATTAAAAAAAGAATTTGAAAATAAAAAATGAAAGTGGGAGGACTAAATTTAAAATAATAAACACTAAGAGGTTCATTATGAAAAGTTTTAAAAAAGAAAGATTAATGGGTTAACAGGGATGATACTCACACATTCAATATTGATCCATACACACCTAATTGACTATAGAAGTTCAAGTCCCAAGATAAATTTAAGGTTGTAATTGTAAGTTTTATGGTAAAAAGTGTGTATGGATCAAAAACTGGTGTGTGAGTATCACCTCCCAAAAGTAATTTTTATAACATAGTTAGCCAGTTTTTCGTTATACACAACTTATGTTTTAAATTAAATACTTAAACATTAATAATCCTAACAAAATCAAAGAGAAAGTATGTTTTAAATCAATAATTAAAATAGTTAAAATTAACAAATATTCTTATTATTTAATAGTAAAGTGTGGGAGTATGAAGAAAATTATAAAAGAAAAAAAGGATTTATAATAAAAGTTTATAAATAAAATATCAAAAAACTAAAAAAGTTGGTAAAGAAAAGATAAAAAAATTCATATAAATATTAAAGGTTGGATTAAAAAAAGAATTTGAAAATAAAAAATGAAAGTGGGAGGACTAAATTTAAAATAATAAACACTAAGAGGTTCATTATGAAAAGTTTTAAAAAAGAAAGATTAATGGGTTAACAGTAAGGGGGATGATACTCACACACTCAATATTGATCCATACACATCTAATTGACTATTATGTCCCTACTTACAATAATAGAAGTTCAAGTCCCAAGATAAATTTAAGGTTGTAATTGTAAGTTTTATGGTAAAAAGTATGTATGGATCAAAAACTGGTGTGTGAGTATCACCTCTCAAAAGTAATAAGAAAGAGATTATGAAGGAGCCAAGACTTGAACTTGTGACTCCTTGGTTGATGGTGTGGACACGTAACCACTACTCCATTACTACTTTTGTTTAATCATTCCGCAGTCGTTATAAAACCTTTAAAAATATCGTTTTTTCAAATTGAAATTGAATTAAAAAGTTACTATTCATTCATTCTCCAAATGAATATGTAGATAATAATTGGAAGGCCGACTACTCCCTGATTAGTCACAGATTTAAACTAGTTCGACTAATTTTTTACTAAGGCCGATTTATTTTTTAGACAAAATTGCCCATTTCGTCCCTGTTTTTTTTCACTTTTTGCCAGTTTCATCCTTGTATTTTATTTTTTGCATTTTTCATCTTTAAAAACATTTTAAAGTCCCAATTTCATCCCTCAACCTAATGAAGGTTAACTGAGTTCGCTAAAACTACTCACGGGAACTATTCACGTAATCAAGATGATAAATTTACTTTGAAAAATATTACAGTAATGTGAAACATGAGAACTTAAACAAAGCATAGGAGGGATATAAAATCAAATCAAGTACTTTTTCACCGTAGCATTACTATCTTACAATTTTACTACGACCAGAGATCAAAGCGTACTTTAATATATAATTTAGCATTATTGAAAAGAATGGTCCAAACTATTTTTAAAACATGACAGAATAAATTGGTTACAGGGGCAGAAAAAAAACACTATTACAAATATAACATCAACATACTTGTGTATTAAGCGTCTATATACGAATCCAAACAACTTATACAAGCAAGGCAGCAACATCTTATAAAATTAAAATTCAGCTAGATTGTAAACTTTAAGTTACCATTTTAGATATGAAGCCATTAGAATATGATTAAGTAAGAACATCTGGAAGTTTTGATGAACGTTTTCCAAGTGACTGGCTCAAATTTACATCTATCTAGATAATCATTTTCTCATTAGAAAATATCATTAATCAAGCAATCAGGAAAAAAGTAAACGACATCCCCAATTTCTAAGCGCACATGTATATTTTTGTTTGTTAGTGACGCACGTAATACTGATAGCATGTTTATTGTTAAATTAATTAACTATTTAAATTTAATTTAATGTATATTTGAAGGTTTTGAAATGCAACACATCATGAGAGGAAGAATGAATTGATTTTTGTAGTTAAATTAGTTGAAAACTACGTGGATAGTCCCTGTGAATACCACTAACGGACTCAGTTAAACTTCGTTAGGGCGAGGGATGAAATTGAGACTTTGAAATGCTTTTAAAGATGAAAAATGCAGAAAATAAAACACATGGATGAAATGGGCAAAAAGTGAAAAACACATGGACGAAATGGACAATTTTGTATATTTTTTATTGATATTGTAAGAGACCAATTAATCTTGTAAAGTTAGATTTATTATTAGACTTTTTTGTGTCGTTGGTCCATCCATTATACACCAAATAGTGAACGACGTCCCTTTCGTTTTTTTTCTGCTTATAGCATCCCTCAATTTGACAAATTTGTGTTTCAGTGTCCCTCCGTCTAACTTCCGTTAAATAAATCCGTTAAGTCATGACATGTGTCTCACATGTGAGGGTAGAATCGTCTTTTTAACCTTTTTACCCTGCATTTCATCTTCTTCGCTAAAACCTGATGAACCCTAATATAATTAACAATTTTAATTTTAAGAAATTGGAGCTTCAAATCGATTGAAATAGCATCATTATGCATCGATTAAGGCTTTTTGTGAAGCATTTCTATTCAAAACAGCATCTTCGTGAAAAACTCGATGAACGAGTTTTTCATTCGAGCTTAAAACTTGAAATCAGTCAATCACAATTGAATGTTTTTTAGAATATGGTTTCTTCACAAAAGTTGTAGCAAATCTACTATTGAACGCTCGAAAATCATTAATAGATCCTGAAACAAAACATCCAATTCAAATTTGAACAAAATCAATTATGTTGACTTTTTACTCAGAAGTTTGACTTCGGAATTCGATCTCGCTACTTCGAATTAGGATCTGAAAATTAACAGATAGTTTCACGAGATGATTTGAAAGGGATATGCAATTTTACTTTTCTGAAAATGATCCTCAAATGATTCCGAGACCAAAACATATTGTGTTTTCGAACAAAGACGAGCACGAGATGAAGATCTATAAACCTGTACTTGTAAGCTTATTCTGATGATTGATAAAGATCCCGCCCTACTTTGCAGTTAATAAACTTGGATCACTGAAAAGTTATATGAGCAGGTTAGTGTCAATTAGATTTCCCTGAATGGTGTTTGACATGGTCGTGTTTAAAGCAGAATAGGCAGCACTTACTACATCTGGTAATTTGTAACATATAATTCAATTGAAGTTTCACTTGAGATTAGACTTGGTAATTTGAAGTTTTCAATTTTGGGTTTCTGCAATTTAAATTTTTATTTAGGGTTTGTTGAAGATTCAGATGAAATGAAGGTAAAAAGACGAATTTACCCACACATGCAATGCACGTGTCATAACTTAACGGACATTTTTAACGGGTGGTTGACGGAGGGACTCGATACATTTAAATGGGATAATGGAGGGATGCTGTAAGCAGAAAAAAACGAAAGGGACGATGTTCACTATTTGGTGTATAATGGAGGGACCAACGGCACATAAAAGTCTTATTATTATTAGTCCTTACTATATATTGCCATATATAACGAATGGGTAAATGAGAGAAACTACTCGTGAGACATTAGAGTTCGACTTGATAAGAGAGAGATTTTATTATTTTTGCTTGATCATGAACAATACAAACATATATATATATATATATATATATATATATATATATATATATATATATATATATATATATATATATATATACACATATATATATATATATATATATATACACATATATATACATATATATATATATACATATATATATATATACATATATATATATATATATATATATATATATATATATATATATATATATATATATATATATATATATATAAGAAAATGGTTATGTCAAAGGGCTAAAATAAATAAATGTGGATAATCCAAAAGCCTCTTAACATCCCCCCGCAGTTGGATCGGGAGAGGAACGAACGGCCAAACTGGTACGAATTTCTTCAAACAGAGCCGATGGGAGACCCTTCGTAACGATATCTGCATATTGGTACCGCGATGGAACATGAAGAACACGAACATGACCGGTAGCTACAAGGTCACGTACAAAGTGAATGTCGATCTCAATGTGTGAAGCGACCCGTTCTAATCCATCCGGACGAAGTCCATATCGATTACAAACGATTCACAATAGTTGGTTACATCGCGAGGTACTTGACCTCTATATGATACAATTTTACAAACATTGCATTCGTTTTTAAAAGACAAACTTTCATTACATCGAAAGTTGACGGCATGCATACCATTTCATAATATAACCAACTATAATTGACTTAGTAATAATCTTGATGAACTCGACAACTCGAATGCAACGTCTTTTGAAATATGTCTTGAATGACTCTAAATAATGTCTCTAAAATGAGCAAATGCACAGCAGAAGATTTCTTTAATACCTGTAACACCGGCCATTTTTTTTTTTTAAATACACAGCGGAAGACTTTATTAACAAACACAATATAAGTCATGTCATTACGTTTAAGTTTACACAACGGTGTTACGTTATCACAAAACATTATTTATACAAAAGTCCACATCAGAGTTGGGTTGTCAAACATGTCTTCTGCAATAGCACCCTTCCCGACTAGCAGTACCTAAACCTGCAAGGGGAGAATATGTGGGGGATTAGCGCACCGCTAAGTGAATGGAATCTACCTAACAGATATAGCTTAAGTCACACACAAGCTATATACTAACAACAACACATGCTAACTATCAACTAGCGTACAATAAGACAATACGAGGATCGGCGGCTTGTACGAGCACACGACTCCTAGCTGATCTGACTTGAGTCTACTGATAGTCCCTGCTACTCAATTCACAGTATAGTTATCCAGATGTAGGGGATGCATCATTCACACTATACTCTACAATCAGTAGCCTATGGACCCAACCTCCCCTAGGCACGGTTGACCTCATACGGACTCTAACCTCTCCTAGGCACGGTCTCGAGTCCCCAATCTCCCTAGGCCCGACTGGTGCCATTCACACAGTGTACACATAATTCACATACAACATCAGGCATACTATATTATTCTAACATGGCAATTTCTACACTATGCATGGTAAAAGAGTCAACCATAGTAGCATGATATGCTACTTAAACTCTATCCGGAGATAGACCCACTCACCAATTACCAGCAACTGCTCAGTTATTATTTCTGAGCTTTCTCCTTGTCCTTATAACCCGAGAACAACACAAACAAAGTTAATATACATATCCAATAAATAATATAATTATTTCATATGATTAACTAGGTCATAACACCATATATTCATAATTTTATGAGTCTACATTATGACTCCATTCAATAATGGCATACAGGTGCGTGCAAAACACGACATACACACTAAAACTCCTTTTTCGACCTAAAAACAGTTCGATCTAGTTTCTTAAAAGTTCATCATTGAAAAGTACTCTTCAATACGATTCCAACGATATTTTATTCATCAAAAACGGAGTTACGGTTTGAAAGTTACGCCCGTTTCAATTTCATAAAAGGTACTGTAGCAATAGTGATTTCCGAACACTGTAGCAACTCGGTACTGTAGAAACACGGTACTGTAGCACTCGGTACTGTAGCAAATAGTGGTACTGTAGCAATCCCGAACACTGTAGCAAATAGCGACACTGTAGCAAATAGTGACACTGTAGCAAAAGTGATACTGTAGCAGTTCGGGCACTGTAGCAAAATACTGTAGCAAACACTGTAGCAACTGGTTCGAACACTTACGCTGATTTCGAACATTTTTGGCCCAAAACTCGATTTTTGAGCGATTTTGATCAAATTTTAAGCACATGGAAGCTACTAAACATATATACAACCTATTTCTAACATCAATTGAGCATAACAAACATCAAACAACTAAATTTGAGCTAATTTCTATTAAAAACTCATTTAACACAAAAACCCAATTAGAGCAAGAATCAAAGCATGAATCTATGATATGCATACCTTATATTGATCACGAAATCACAAGGAATATATCTCTAGCTTCAATTAATCCAAAGGCTCACCAAATAAAATTAGGGTTTAAGTATGTGTTTGTGTATGGTTCGTGTGTGTTTTATTGATGAAATGAGAAATGGATAGAACTATCCAGATACATACACTTAAATGAGTTATAAACTCATACCCCATATCACACAGGTATTTACCAGTTATCTTATCTGATAACCTTTCGTATCTCCTTAGGCGGTCCTAACGGAGTCCAAATTAAATAAACCAACCTGTTCTGGGACCCTTGTCACAAACTGGTCACAAGACAATTATAATAAAACACTAATAAAATAATTAAAATAAAAGCATATTTTAAACTCAAATATAAACCTAAGGCAATTAAGAAATCTTACTTCTAATTCCGGTTTCAGTCTGTTACAAATCCACCCCCTTAAAGAGATTCCGTCCTCGGAATCTGGTCTTGCTCAAACAGATGAGGGTAACGGGTCTTCATCAACTCTTCTGTCTCCCACGTCAAGTTAGACCCTAAGCTGTGTTTCCATTCTACTAAAACCATCGGGATCTTTTTCTTTCTTAACTCAGTAACCTTTATGTCGACCACTCGAATAGGTTCCTCAACCAACTTGTTACTCAAATCAACTTTCAAATCTACCAGTGGTACGATTTGTGTCTCGTCATCGATTTTACACTTACGCAAATAACACACGTTGAATGTATTATGAATACCGGCTAACTCTAACGGAAGATCTAACACCACAGTCTGATCATTCAACACTTCACTGATCGGAAACGGACCAATAAATCTCGGTGCTAACTTACCACGTTTACCGAATCTGATAACCCCTTTCCACGGCGAAACTTTCAAATACACTCGTTCACCCACATTAAAGGTTACTGGACATCTACGTGGATTAGCATACATTTTCTGCCTATCTCTAGCAGCTTTCAACTTTTCTCTCGCAATTGCAACTTTTTCGGCTGTCATTTGAACAATTTCGGGACCTGCAAACTGTTTCTCCCCGGCTTCTAACCAACAAGTCGGAGTTCTGCAACGACGACCGTATAACATTTCATAGGGCGGCATCCCTATACTCGAATGATATGAATTATTATACGCAAATTCGACCAACGGCAAATGTGTATCCCACAAACCACCGTATTCTAACACACAAGCCCTTAACATATCCTCCAAAGTCTGTATCGTTCTTTCACTCTGACCGTCTGTCTGAGGATGATAAGCTGTACTTAAATTCACACGTGTACCCAAATTCTGTTGAAGACTATTCCAAAAATTCGACACAAATCTGGAATCTCTGTCTGAAACGATCGATAATGGCACACCATGTCGACTAACTATCTCGTTTATATACAATTCGGCTAACTCACTTAACGAAGCTGTTTCACGAGTAGCAAGAAAATGAGCACTTTTAGTTAGGCGATCCACTATTACCCAAATCATATCATGTCTTTTCTGAGTTCGAGGTAATTTGGTCACAAAATCCATCGTTATATGTTCCCATTTCCACTCTGGAATCTGTAACTGACGTAACGAACCATAAGGTTTCTGATGTTCGGCCTTCACTTGAGCACATATATGACACTTTTCGACATAACGGGCGATATCTGATTTCATTGTTGGCCACCAATACACTGTTTTCAAATCATGATACATCTTATTACTACCCAGATGTACTGTCAATCTGGATTTGTGAGCTTCCGTCATGATTAAATCCCTCAAATCTCCAAGCTTAGGCACCCAAACACGATTGTTTAAGGTCTTTAGTCCACGTGAGTCATCAATTAAGTCCACTTTTCGTTTGATCATTTGTTCAGATTTAATATGTTCGTCCTCTAAAGCACAGGCCTGAATGGTTTTTAAGCTGTTAATCAAATCTGAAGTTATATTCAAACGAAGAAATTTCACATTTTCACTTGACTTTTTACGACTTAGTGCATCTGCAACCACATTTGCCTTACCCGGATGGTATTTAATTTCACAATCGTAATCTTTGATCAACTCTTGCCATCGTCTCTGACGCATATTCAATTCTTTCTGTGAGAAGATATACTGCAAACTCTTGTGATCTGTACATATAACACAATGGGTTCCATACAAATAGTGTCTCCACAGTTTCAAAGCAAACACTACTGCAGCCATTTCAAGATCATGCACTGGATAATTCTTCTCATGAACTTTCAACTGGCGCGAGGCGTAGGCGATTACTTTATCTCTTTGCATTAATACACAACCCAACCCAGCATATGATGCATCACAGTATACCACGAAGTTGTCTGAACCTTCTGGTAAAGCTAACACTGGTGCCTGACACAGTAGCTGTTTCAAAATCTGAAAAGCCTTTTCCTGTTCATCAGTCCATCGAAAGGCTACATCTTTACGAGTCAACTTAGTCAACGGACCCGCTATTTTCGAGAAATCCTTGATAAATCTGCGATAATAACCGGCTAATCCCAGAAAACTCTTAATCTCAATCGGAGTCTTCGGAGAATTCCAATTCATTACCGCTTCTATCTTTGTCGGATCAACTTTTATACCTTCGGCACAAATCACATGACCCAAAAACTGCACTTCACGTAACCAAAATTCACACTTTAAAATTTTTACAAATAGTTGTTCACGTTTCAACATGTTCAAAACCTGTCTCAGATGTTCAGCATGTTCACTTTCGGTCTTTGAATACACTAGTATATCATCTATAAACACAATCACAAACTTATCTAAGAACGGGCGACACACTCTATTCATTAGATCCATGAAGATTGCTGGCGCATTCGTCAACCCAAACGGCATGACAAGAAATTCATAATGACCATACCTTGTTCTGAACGCTATTTTTGGTATATCTGATTCAGCAACACGAACCTGATGATATCCAGATCGTAAGTCTATCTTAGAAAAGAATGAAACACCCTGTAACTGATCGAACAAATCGTCTATTCGAGATAACGGATACTTATTCTTCACTCTTCTTTTGTTCAATTCACGATAATCAATACACATACGCATTGACCCATCTTTCTTTTTAACAAACAATACCGGAGCACCCCACGGTGAAGAACTCGGTCGGATAAACCCACGATCTAATAGTTCTTGAATCTGTGACATCATTTCACGGATTTCAGACGGCGCTAATCGGTATGGAGATTTTACAACTGGAGTTGTTCCAGGAACCAAATCAATCTTATATTCAACTTCCCTTACCGGCGGCAGACCTGGTAACTCATCTGGGAATACTTCGGAAAATTCTGATACTATCGGAATATCGGCCACTGTTTTCTTTTCTTTCTTTGCATCAATCACATATGCAAGAAATGATTCACAACCCTTTGCCATCGACTTTTTCGCTTTCATCATGGTTATCAACAGAAAATTATACCCTCCCCGCTCCCCTCGGGCCACAACACGGGTTCCATCGGTCGAACGAAAGGTAATCATTTTCCTATCACACTTAATATTAGCCCTAAGCGAGCTCAACCAATCCATTCCTAGTACTACATCAAAGCTAGGAATAGGTAACACTAAACAAGTCACCGGGAAAGACTTCCTTTCGATCTCTAAACAAACCCCAGTCACATAGGTTGTGACGGGTGTGGTCTTACCATCAGCTACTTCTACACTAACCGGCTTGGGTAACATAGTAGCTGGTAAATTCAACTTAGCACAGAAATCTAGGGACATAAAACACCTATTGGCACCACAATCAAACAATACGCGAGCAGGTATTGAGTTGATTAGAAACATACCGGTGATTACTTCGTCAGTTGCCACAGCATTTTCCACCGACATCTGAAAAGCTCTAGCCTCTGCTGTTGGAGGGTTCTTCTTCTTCTGCCCACTCGAGGCAGTTGACCCTCCAGCTGATGCTGAACGCGCCCCTGACCCTGCCCCGGAACTACCACTCTTCGACGGACAACTAATTGCACGATGCCCTGGTTTGTGACAACTCCAACACACACTATTCGGATACGGGCATGCTGAAGACTTATGCCCAACAACACCACACTTTAAGCATCTTCTTGTAGCCTCAGAACACTGACCACTGTGAGAAGATCGACAGGTGTGACACCAATTCCCTTTACCTGATCCAGATCCAGTACTACTCTGACCACTTTTACCCTTCGATTTAAACCCACTAGACTTCTTGAATTTAGATCCAGATTGACCAGATACTTGCCCACCTTGTTGTAGCACATTACTAAACATTCTGTTTCTGGCAGCCTGAACATCACTTTCTACCATCTTAGCCATCACAACAGCTTGAGACAATGATGTAGCTGTTCTAACAAAAGTTCTGTACTCAGGCAGAATGATATTAACAAAATGCTGGATACGAGATGCTTCATCTGGCACCCATTGTTGTACAAAACTCAGTTTATCCATAAACTTCTCTACTACCTCATCGATCGTCATTTGAGGTGTCATCTTCATTTCAAGAAACTCAGTCTTGATTCGGTTCATATCAAATGGATTACAATATTGTTCACACACCTTCCCATGAAACTGCTCCCATGTGATCATACTCACTTGCTCTTTTGATATACTAGAAATCAAAGAATCTCACCAAATCATAGCCCTACCTTTCAACAGTCTACTAGCATATGTTACCTTCAGCTCGGGTTCACACTGACACGCTTCAAATACCCTTTCAACTTCTCGCAACCAATTAAGAGTTACAGTCGGATCAGTACTTCCAGAGAACTCGGAGGGTTTGTAATCACGGAAGTTCTTATACGTACATCTTTTGGGTGGTTGCATGTTAGGTTGATGGAACATTTGCATTTGGTAAGGATTCATCATCATGGGATTTTGGTAAGTAAAGGTGTTTTGTGGTGGCATATAATATTGGTTAGGTATTTGATTCTGAAACTGGTTCTGGGGCACATTAGGTATCGTTTGGGATTGCGCGGTTGGGAATCCAGGTAGTGTATCATCATTTCCAGAATGCCTCTCCAATTCAAGCTCATTAATTTTGTCCTCGGCCTCTTTTAGCTTGCTTTCTAACTGAAGGATGTAACTACTCTGATCATCATCTGACTCAACACCTTCTTCTGGTGCTCTGAATGTTCCGGGGTTAGATGGGCCAGTTGCGTTTCTATCAGCCATACCTGTGCTACAAAACAGCTCACACAAAAGATTAGTGGATAACAGTTAGTTCAATCACAACTAACATACGTATATCCTATTTTCACTTAGCCCCCACTCCCACGGACATGTTTGACTTGCCTCAGGGTTTGGGAACAAAATACGCACACGTATTTGCTGCCAAACCATGCTCTGATACCAACTTGTAACACCGGCCATTTTTTTTAAATACACAGCGGAAGACTTTATTAACAAACACAATATAAGTCATGTCATTACGTTTAAGTTTACACAACGGTGTTACGTTATCACAAAACATTATTTATACAAAAGTCCACATCAGAGTTGGGTTGTCAAACATGTCTTCTGCAATAGCACCCTTCCCGACTAGCAGTACCTAAACCTGCAAGGGGAGAATATGTGGGGGATTAGCGCACCGCTAAGTGAATGGAATCTATCTAACAGATATAGCTTAAGTCACACACAAGCTATATACTAACAACAACACATGCTAACTATCAACTAGCATACAATAAGACAATACGAGGATCGGCGGCTTGTACGAGCACACGACTCCTAGCTGATCGGACTTGAGTCTACCGATAGTCCCTGCTACTCAATTCACAGTATAGTTATCCAGATGCAGGGGATGCATCATTCACACTATACTCTACAATCAGTAGCCTATGGACCCAACCTCCCCTAGGCACGGTTGACCTCATACGGACTCTAACCTCTCCTAGGCACGGTCTCGAGTCCCCAGTCTCCCTAGGCCCGACTGGTGCCATTCACACAGTGTACACATAATTCACATACAACATCAGGCATACTATATTATTCTAACATGGCAATTTCTACACTATGCATGGTAAAAGAGTCAACCACAGTAGCATGATATGCTACTTAAACTCTATCCGGAGATAGACCCACTCACCAATTACCAGCAATTGCTCAGTTATTATTTCTGAGCTTTCTCCTTGTCCTTATAACCTGAGAACAACACAAACAAAGTTAATATACATATCCAATAAATAATATAATCATTTCATATGATTAACTAGGTCATAACACCATATATTCATAATTTTATGAGTCTACATTATGACTCCATTCAATAATGGCATACAGGTGCGTGCAAAACACGACATACACACTAAAACTCCTTTTTCGACCTAAAAACAGTTCGATCTAGTTTCTTAAAAGTTCATCATTGAAAAGTACTCTTCAATACGATTCCAACGATATTTTATTCATCAAAAACGGAGTTACGGTTTGAAAGTTACGCCCGTTTCAATTTCATAAAAGGTACTGTAGCAAATAGTGATTTCCGAACACTGTAGCAACTCGGTACTGTAGCAACACGGTACTGTAGCAACTCGGTACTGTAGCAAATAGTGGTACTGTAGCAATCTCGAACACTGTAGCAAATAGCGACACTGTAGCAAATAGCGACACTGTAGCAAACAGTGATACTGTTGCAAATAGTGATACTGTAGCAAATAGCGACACTGTAGCAAATAGCGGCACTGTAGCAAATAGTGATACTGTAGCAAATAGTGATACTGTAGCAGTTCGGGTACTGTAGCAAAATACTGTAGCAAAATACTGTAGCAAACACTGTAGCAACTGGTTCGAACACTTACGCTGATTTCGAACATTTTTCGCCCAAAACTCGATTTTTGAGCGATTTTGATCAAATTTTAAGCACATGGAAGCTACTAAACATATATACAACCTATTTCTAACATCAATTGAGCATAACAAACATCAAACAACTAAATTTGAGCTAATTTCTATCAAAAACTCATTTAACACAAAAACCCGATTAGAGCAAGAATCAAAGCATGAATCTATGATATGCATACTTTATATTGATCACGAAATCACAAGGAATATATCTCTAGCTTCAATTAATCCAAAGGCTCACCAAATAAAATTAGGGTTTAAGTATGTGTTTGTGTATGGTTCGTGTGTGTTTTATTGATGAAATGAGAAATGGATAGAACTATCCAGATACATACACTTAAATGAGTTATAAACTCATACCCCATATCACACAGGTATTTACCAGTTATCTTATCTGATAACCTTTCGTATCTCCTTAGGCGGTCCTAACGGAGTCCAAATTAAATAAACCAACCTGTTCTGGGACCCTTGTCACAAACTGGTCACAACACAATTATAATAAAACACTAATAAAATAATTAAAATAAAAGCATATTTTAAACTCAAATATAAACCTAAGGCAATTAAGAAATCTTACTTCTAATCCCGGTTTCAGTCTGTTACAATACCTGAGAATAAACATGCTTTAAAGTGTCAATCAAAAGGTTGATGAGTTCATTAGTTTATCATAATCATTCATTTTCATCATTTTAATAGACCACAAGAATTTCATTTCCAGTTCTCATAAATAAACGTCCCATGCATAGAGACAAAAATCATTAATATGGATTGAACACCTGGTAACCGACATTAACAAGATGCATATAAGAGTATCCCCTATCATTCCGGGAAATCCTAAGGACATGATAAAAACAACATCGAAGTACTAAAGCATCTGGTACTTTGGATGGGGTTCGTTAGGCCCAATAGATCTATCTTTCGGATTCGCGTCAATTAGGCGTGCACTAATTCTCAAAATTAGTGATGTTCCCTAATTCTTAGGCTATCAAGCAAAAAAGGGGCATTTTCAGCTTCGATCATTCAACCATATAATGTAGTTTCGATTACTTGTGTCTATTTCGTAAAACATTTATAAAAATTGCGCATGTATTCTCAGCCCAAAAATATAAAGGGTAAAAAGGCAAATGAAACTCACAATAATGTATTTTGTAGTAAAAATACATATGACGACATTGAACAATGCAGGGTTGGCCTCGGATTCACGAACCTATATCAAGTATTAACACATTATAATATAAATCAATTAAGTTTATATATTTGTTATGTATTAATTATTCTTATAATTATAATATATTATGATACTTATTTGATATTTAATTAATGTTATATCAATAATATTAGTTGAAACATAATTTTTATGTAATATTAGTATATTTTATGTAATAATATATTTACATATATATCTTTTGTTTTGCAAAATTAATAATTGTAGAAATACCTGACTAAGGATAATAATAATAATACTAATAGTATGATACTAGTAATAATAATGATAATAATGATTATCATACTTATATGGTGATAATAATATTTATATTTATAATACTAATAATAACAATCATAATAACAATATTATTAAATGATCATAAATTCTTATTTTAGTAATAATAATAGTAATAATTATATTACTACTAATAATAACAATAATAATAATAATATTAATTTTAGAAATGAAAACTACCTTCAAAGAGCTTTTCTAAAAAAAACTGCCCCAAACAGGGCTCGAACTCGAGACCTCTCGCTCACCCGCAAACACCCTTAACCATTCTGCCATCCATGTTTTTCTGACTTATAAGGCAACCCAAACATATATATCTAGTATTTCTTTCATCTTAGTTCATCTTCTTCTTCACCATAATTAAAATCAAACAGAGGCAACATCTCAACAACTATCGAAAGGGTTTTGAACTTAGGATTTATAAACAACATGAAACAAAAAAATAAAAGTGTTCTTAAAAAAAACAAAAAAAAAACTGCATTTGAGCCTATTGCTGAAGCGCGTAGCTTTAAAAAAAAAAATGTTCTTCCATTTCGAATACGTTTTGGACAATTCTTACAACACGAATTTAGTTTCAAATCATTCCTAAAAACTATTGGAATCTTCAATTGAACTTGAAACATCAAAACGAGCTCTAATTTCTCGATGAACAAATTGGTTGAATTTTGACAAAATAACTTTGACTCGCAAATTCGAATTCGTTATTAAGAATTGGAACTTGAAATTTTACAGGAAGTTTAAATAAATGATTCCTAACAACTTTGCATTTTTAGTTTATGAAATTTGTTTCGAATTCAAGTTAGTGTATATCACTGTCAAGAACACATGAGCTCAAAAGTTAGTTTTGAAATTAAGAATGTTATAGATTATGATTACAACATGAAATGTGTTGCAAATCATTCCTATAATCTTTATGGATCATCAAATTAACTGGAAACATCAAAACAAACTCGAATTTGATTCAAGAACACTCGGTTGACTTTTAAAACCCAAAACTTTGACTCTCAAATTAGAGATTAATAGAAAAAATTGAGGATTGAAAACTTACAGATAGTTTAGATAGATGATTCCTAACAAGACTATATTATTACATTTTGAAAATTCATTCGAAATCAAAATATGGTTAAAAAGATGAAGAACAGAGGAAGAACTTGGTTCAGTTGTATAATTTTTGGTTTCTAATTCACAATTGCAGTAGTATGTACATATAAAGGATGATTATTAGAATTGAAATAGACTGGTAACAACTTCCGACAGTTACAAAAATCAGATATAGTATTGATAGGTATCTTCAACTGATTTTGTTTTCTTTCATTTTTATAATTTATACAATTAATATAATAGTTTATAAATATATTAATAATAATACTAATTTAATATTAATAATACAGATTAATAATAATAGAAATAATAATAATAATTATTTATAATAATACACAATAATGATACTACAAATTATAAGAATTATATTATTAATGATAATGATAATACATTGTATCATTTTTTTATTAATAATAACTTTAAGAATAATAATGATATTAATAATAATAGTAGTATTGCTAAAAATAATACTAATAATAATGTAACAAATTACATGCAACAACTTTTTATATCAATATATTAAAATTTTAATAATATTAATATTACAGATATTGATATTAATCGTAATATTTATTTTAATTTAATGGAAGTATTAATAATAATATTAATATAATAACCATATTTCAAATTATAATTTCATGTACTAATATTACAATTCATTAATTATGTATAGTTATCATATATGTTTATATATAGATTCTTTTTAATAATAACTTTATTATATTATATATTATTTTTCATACTTAATTCTACTGATTAATTTGTGTTTTATTATTTCACATTATTATTTATACACATATACTTATATATATATATATATATATATATATATATATATATATATATATATATATATACACACACACACATATTTATTTACAATTAATTGTTCGTGAATCGTCGAGAGCAGTCGAAGGTCAATTGAGTATATGAACATCGTTTCAAAATTTTCTAGACTCAACATTACATACTTCGCTTATCGTATCGGAAACATATAAAGATTAAGTTTAAATTTGGTCAGAAATCTCCGGGTCGTCACAGTACCTACCCGTTAAAGAAATTTCGTCCCGAAATTTGAGTGAGGTCGTCATGGCTAATAATAAAAATGTTTTCCTGACGAATATGGGTGGTAAATAGAGTTTTATCATTACCGAGTAATATAGATTAAACGATTCGGTTACTTGAAGCGTATGAGTGAAGCTATCGCAAAAGATTGAAATAGGAAAAGTAAAGATTCGTCTTAACTTTTGACAGAGTCAGGGTTGAATTCCGGAATTCAAGGGATTTAAAGAAAATTTTCGAAATCTAAAAGATTTGATTCATCGGCGAATTTGGGAATTAAGATCTCTATAATTAAATACGGTGATCTGCCTCGATTACTCTGTCTGATATTTCCATTATAAAATTACCTTTTCTATTCCATTAGTTTCCACCACTTCTATACCTTCTTTCTCAGTTCATATATCCAAAAGATTATAATAATGCTTAATCCGGTTCTAATCCTTGTTCTTATTCTGACTATCGCAATGATCGTTCTTCTTTTCCAACTCCCACCGGAAGAATCTGTTTATTTCTACTATGCTCTAGGGATTATTGTATTTATAATCCTCCCGTGTCTTTATATTGCTATACACACTGATATCCACAGTTTGTAATTTCAGTGTTGTTGTTGGGCTTTATATTTTCCCTTATATATCGGAGCTTCATGCTCTTGTTTTCTCTTCCCGACTTTAAATCTTGCGAATAATGGTCCAGAATTTGTACGTATGAAGTTTCAAATGAACATGACTAATGTTCTAAGAGAGAAATTGAAATAGCACTATCTTAATTGGTTAAATTACCAGAGTTCAAGAGAAAAGATAGAACTATCAAGATAATATGTTCTTGATATGTTCTGAAGTTAAGCAGAATGAAAGAGTTATGTAACATGGCACATGATGACGTTATGATCTGTGAATCATCACGTTCCATTAGAAACTCAGCATGACTTACTGTAATATAATCACGTTGATCAAGTGTCATTATATTATACTAATTCATGCATCAGTTCCCCAACACTTCAAAAACATTCAGAATTTAAACTCGAAAGTTTACAGAATAAAGAAACTATACAGTTTCCTTTATGATGTAACATAGATAGCGCGAAGAGATAAATAATTTCGGACAAGAATATTTATGAAAATATCCTCAGAAATATCGAAGATATTTATGATGATATTTTGGAATTTCTAAGATCGAAGGTTGATGAAGAAAATTTGTCCGCAAGAGTTTAGGGTCAGGAGTAAGGTATTAACTGACTTCAGTAGATACTGAATCATTTGGATTCTTTATGTACAAGTTTAGCCCTTGTGATTTGTTCAGAGTCTCCTTCATGGTTTGGTCAATCCCTTTTTCCAGTACAAATTTTTTCATTGAGTGCTTTCAACACTCCATTCTTTATCATCAAACTTTTGACTGTTAAGGCAGTCTTCAGTTTTCACTGCTTCATCAACTTTTTCAAAACTCAGGAAACTGATTAATAAGCTAAAGCGCTTTTCAGAAATTCAGAATTGAAATTCGTAAATCCAGGAGATAGAAGTTATATATATATATATATATATATATATATATATATATATATATATATATATATATATATATATATATATATATATATATATATATATATATAAATTATTGTCGTAGAATCGCTGAGAATTTTGAGATTATCGATTGATGCCTTCCGGTACTTGGTATGGTAATTATCGTTACAAGATACCGATGAGTTCATGATAAGACTTCAATAGATAAATATATTGATTTGTCGTAGAGATTTGATTCAAGGAGCAACGAGGTTGTTGGTACTTCTGCTGGTAATATAATGGAATATAAAAGATTCCCCGGTAACAATAAAAGAGCACGCATATATATCAAGGTTATAATAAGGTTAATTCGAATGAAAGTCGAAGTTGATTTGCTGAAGCTGTGACAAAATTGGCTAATTTGGAAAGGGATTACAAAGTTACTTTCAGTAATAATAACGCCAAAGGAGCTAGCACAGATACGTGTTAAACGTTTGCTCAGGTTCCGAGTGTTTTCAATTGCATAATTATATGTATCAATCTTTTATTCCGTAGATGAAGTGCGGTTGGTTCATCCTCTTGATTGAGGTGTTTTCAAGAATCAAGAAAGGTTTGAAAGCAGACTGTAATCGTCAAGATACAAATGAGGTTTAGGATGAAATCAAGTGGCAAACTTGAAAAAATGTTTAGTTTCATATGTTATAATCAATATTTTAATTCATTTTAATTGTCCAATGTCATTAGTCCTCAGTTGATAGTCCACAGTTAGCAATATATAATATTCGAATTAATTAATACGTATCGTGACCCGTATACATGTCTCAGACTCGATCACAACTCAAAGTATATATATTGTTTGAGAATTAACCTTAACCCTGTATAGAGAACTCAATCATTACTGCATATAGAGTGTCTATGGTGATTTCAAATAATATATATAGATGCGTCGATATGATATGTCAAAACCTTGTATACGTGTCCCGATATTTAAGGTACGTAAAATAAATAACGGAAATTAAATGACGATAAATAAAATTGCGAGAATTAAAATTGCTATAAATAAATTGCGATAAATAAAATGTAATACGGAATTAACAGTTAGCTAGGAACAGTTAGCTAGGATTTTGTTAGCGTGGATTCTTAACAAAATTTCTCATAGTTAATTTGTTTGTTTCTAACAAATTTTATTTTTTTGTCCAACGTTTTCTTCATTATGCCACTTGTTGGATTCTGACAGGTCAAAATCTAAATATGAAATTGAATGAAAATGGTTATTTTGTGGTGAACGGATTCGTATATCTTGTGGATGTAAGTAGAATAGTAAATGACTGTTGAATCAGATTCGAAGAATGTACAATGTAACTTATTAATGTGAAATCTAAATATTCCTTGGGTATTACCTACCTGTTAAAATATTTGCATCATTAACAGTTTTGTACGAAAGAATTTTTAATTACAATCTTTATGAAAACATATATACATATATATTTCCTTCTGATGTAATCATGGATTTAATGAGTCAATATGATATTAAAATCATTTGATTTACCATTAGAACAAGAATATATAATCTCTAAAACTTTTAGAAACCATATATTCTTCGCAGAATATTTCTTCAATGAAGTTATGAATTAATACTTCATCGTTCATTGTTGTTGGTACTCCTTGGTATCTATGGTGCGTATGACGTTGATGTTCGTGTAACGGATTGTGAAGTTGAGGTTTGCGATGCGGTTGTTGTTGGTGGTGGTAATGGTACTGTTGGCGTTGGTGATGGTGGTACTGGTTATGCTGCTGGTGCTGCTGCTGGTGTTTGTAACCTTTGCACCATATTCTCCAAAGCCACTACCCGAGCGCGAAGTTTGTTGACTTCTTGTATTATTCCGGGATGATTGTCGGTCGGAACGAGCGGATGCATAAGGTTTAGAATTATGGATAGAATATAATCGTGTCGAGCTATTTTGGAAATGAGGCTGAAAATGGTGTTTCGGATAGGTTCGCCGGTAAGTACTTCGGGTTCTTCACCAAGAGATGAATTCGGTTGGTGGAAGGGAATGATCGCCTTCTTCTTGTCTCCAGTGATTGAGGAGGCTACGAACCCATCAGATGAATTGGGGATGGATGATTGGTTGATCCATTCCGGTCACACTGCTTTCGGAGCTTGAGTGAAAATCCATATCGGAATAGCTGTCGGAATCCGAGGAATTCGAACTGGTTGAGGGATTCATCTCGTACGATAAGATGAAGGATTTTCGATAAGAAATAGATTATAGGATGTATATTAGTACCCTGCAATTCATAATTTACATATGCATATATAATACTAAAATCCCATAAGTTACGGAGGGATTTACGGAATCTGTCAGGCAAATGTAACAATAACAGATACGCTAAGGTATGAATTTATCTATACACTGTCTATGCAATAGAGGCAGTAAGACATGTCTAGACTAGGAATGATAAGCACGTGATTTCCTAAGAATGATAAGTAGGTAATTTTCGACACGAAATGATAAGCAAAACTTTTGACATGCAGACACGGTCGAAGTCCAGACTCACTAATGCATCCTAACGACTATCAGTTAGACACACTAATGCAGACCTGATTCGCTAAGACCACCGCTCTGATACCAACTGAAGCGGCCCGTCCTAATCCATCCAGACGAAGTCCATATCGATTACAAACGATTCACAATAGTTGGTTACATCACGAGGTACTTGACCTCTATATGATACAATTTTACAAACATTGCATTCATTTTTAAAAGACAAACTTCCATTACATCGAAAGTTGATAGCATGCATACCATTTCATAATATAACCAACTATAATTGACTTAGTAATAATCTTGATGAACTCGACGACTCGAATGCAACGTCTTTTGAAATATGTCATGAATGACTCCAAATAATGTCTCTAAAATGAGCAAATGCACAGCGAAAGATTTCTTTAATACCTGAGAATAAACATGCTTTAAAGTGTCAACTAAAAGGTTGGTGAGTTCATTAGTTTATCATAATCATTCATTTTCATCATTTTAATAGACCACAAGAATTTCATTTCCAGTTCTCATAAATAAACGTCCCATGCATAGAGACAAAAATCATTCATATGGATTGAACACCTGGTAACCGACATTAACAAGATGCATATAAGAATATCCCCTATCATTCCAGAAAATCCTTCGGACATGATAAAAACAACATCGAAGTACTAAAGCATTCGGTACTTTGGATGGGGTTCGTTAGGCCCAATAGATCTATCTTTAGGATTCGCGTCAATTAGGCGTGCACTAATTCTCAAATTAGTGATGTTCCCTAATTCTTAGGCTATCAAGCAAAAAGGGGCATTTTCGGCTTCGATCATTCTGTAGTGACCCGAACTTTTCCATGTTTATATATATTAATTGAGATTGATATTTACATGATTAAATGTTTCCAACATGTTAAGCAATCAAACTTGTTAAGACTTGATTAATTGAAATATGTTTCATATAGACAATTGACCACCCAAGTTAACCGGTGATTCACGAACGTTAAAACTTGTAAAAACTATATGATGACATATATATGGATATATATATAGTTAACATGATACTATGATAAGTAAACATATCATTAAGTATATTAACAATGAACTACATATGTAAAAACAAGACTACTAACTTAATAATTTTTAAACGAGACATATATGTAACGATTATCGTTGTAAAGATAATTAATGTATATATATCATATTAAGAGATATTCATACATGATAATATCATGATAATATAATAATTTAAAATCTCATTTGATATTATAAACATTGGGTTAACAACATTTAACAAGATCGTTAACCTAAAGGTTTCAAAACAACACTTACATGTAACGACTAACGATGACTTAACGACTCAGTTAAAATGTATATACATGTAGTGTTTTAATATGTATTTATACACTTTTGAAAGACTTCAATACACTTATCAAAATACTTCTACTTAACAAAAATGCTTACAATTACATCCTCGTTCAGTTTCATCAACAATTCTACTCGTATGCACCCGTATTCGTACTCGTACAATACACAGCTTTTAGATGTATGTACTATTGGTATATACACTCCAATGATCAGCTCTTAGCAGCCCATGTGAGTCACCTAACACATGTGGGAACCATCATTTGGCAACTAGCATGAAATATCTCATAAAATTACAAAAATATGAGTAATCATTCATGACTTATTTACATGAAAACAAAATTACATATCCTTTATATCTAATCCATACACCAACGACCAAAAACACCTACAAACACTTTCATTCTTCAATTTTCTTCATCTAATTGATCTCTCTCAAGTTCTATCTTCAAGTTCTAAGTGTTCTTCATAAATTCTACAAGTTCTAGTTACATAAAATCAAGAATACTTTCAAGTTTGCTAGCTCACTTCCAATCTTGTAAGGTGATCATCCAACCTCAAGAAATCTTTGTTTCTTACAGTAGGTTATCATTCTAATACAAGATAATAATCATATTCAAACTTTGGTTCAATTTCTATAACTATACCAATCTTATTTCAAGTGATGATCTTACTTGAACTTGTTTTCGTGTCATGATTCTGCTTCAAGAACTTCGAGCCATCCAAGGATCCGTTGAAGCTAGATCCATTTTTCTCTTTTCCAGTATGTTTATCCAAGGAACTTAAGGTAGTAATGATGTTCATAACATCATTCGATTCATACATATAAAGCTATCTTATTCGAAGGTTTAAACTTGTAATCACTAGAATATAGTTTAGTTAATTCTAAACTTGTTCGGAAACAAAAGTTAATCCTTATAACTTGACTTTTAAAATCAACTAAACACATGTTCTATATCTATATGATATGCTAACTTAATGATTTAAAACCTGGAAACACGAAAAACACCGTAAAACCGGATTTACGCCGTCGTAGTAACACCGCGAGCTGTTTTGGGTTAGTTAATTAAAAACTATGATAAACTTTGATTTAAAAATTTTTATTCTGAGAAAATGATTTTTATTATGAACATGAAACTATATCCAAAAATTATGGTTAAACTCAAAGTGGAAGTATGTTTTCTAAAATGGTCATCTAGACGTCGTTCTTTCGACTGAAATGACTACCTTTACAAAAATGACTTGTAACTTATTTTTCCGACTATAAACCTATACTTTTCTGTTTATATTCATAAAATAGAGTTCAATATGAAACCATAGCAATTTGATTCACTCAAAACGGATTTAAAATGAAGAAGTTATGGGTAAAACAAGATTGGATAATTTTTCTCATTTTAGCTACGTGAAAATTGGTAACAAATCTATTCCAACCATAACTTAATCAACTTGTATTGTATATTATGTAATCTTGAGATACCATAGACACGTATACAATGTTTTTGACCTATCATGTCGACACATCTATATATATTTCGGAACAACCATAGACAATCTATATGTGAATGTTGGAGTTAGCTATACAGGGTTGAGGTTGATTCCAAAATATATATAGTTTGAGTTGTGATCAATACTGAGATACGTATACACTGGGTCGTGGATTGATTCAAGATAATATTTATCGATTTATTTCTGTACATCTAACTGTGGACAACTAGTTGTAGGTTACTAACGAGGACAGCTGACTTAATAAACTTAAAACATCAAAATATATTAAAAGTGTTGTAAATATATTTTGAACATACTTTGATATATATGTATATATTGTTATAGGTTCGTGAATCAACCAGTGGCCAAGTCTTACTTCCCGACGAAGTAAAAATCTGTGAAAGTGAGTTATAGTCCCACTTTTAAAATCTATTATTTTTGGGATGAGAATACATGCAGGTTTTATAAATGATTTACAAAATAGACACAAGTACGTGAAACTACATTCTATGGTTGAATTATTGAAATCGAATATGTCCCTTTTTATTAAGTCTGATAATCTAAGAATTAGGGAACAGACACCCTAATTGACGCGAATCCTAAAGATAGATCTATTGGGCCTAACAAACCCCATCCAAAGTACTGGATGCTTTAGTACTTCGAAATTTATATCATATCCGAAGGGTGTCCCGGAATGATGGGGATATTCTTATATATGCATCTTGTTAATGTCGGTTACCAGGTGTTCACCATATGAATGATTTTTATCTCTATGTATGGGATGTGTATTGAAATATGAAATCTTGTGGTCTATTGTTACGATTTGATATATATAGGTTAAACCTATAACTCACCAACATTTTTTGTTGACGTTTAAAGCATGTTTATTCTCAGGTGAATACTAAGAGCTTCTGTTGTTGCATACTAAAATAAGGACAAGATTTGGAGTCCATGTAAAATAAGCGGTATTGTAAGTTTGTAAAATATTGTGTAAAAGTTTGAACGCGAAATATTATTATAATCAGTTTTTCATATAGAATTGTAGTAGTTGAATTGTATATTAGCTACTAAGTATGAACTTAACGGGTAGGTACTACCCGAATTTAAACTTATAAAACGCTAATATGAAGAAAAAGCTTTTATAAATGAGTTCATATTATGCTACGAAATACTATTAACTACTCTTAATATTCTGTATGATTAACTTGTTCCATTTGACTATTTTGAAGGAAATGGCACCGACTACTCGACACACCGTGAATATGAATGAAGAGGAATTCCGTACTTTTCTAGCTTCAAACATAGCCGCAGTACAGGCTGCGCTACATACCAACAATAACCTTGGATCTAGCAGTACAGGAAATCGTGTAGGATGCACCTACAAAGAATTCACTGCCTGCAAACCTTTGGAATTTGATGGAACCGAAGGACCGATCGGATTGAAACGGTGGACCGAGAAGGTCGAATCGGTGTTTGCCATAAGTAAGTGTACTGAAGAGGACAAAGTGAAGTACGCTATGCATACCTTCACAGGTTCTGCGTTAACATGGTGGAATACCTATCTAGAGCAAGTGGGACAAGATGATGCGTACGCACTACCGTGGTCAGCATTCAAGCACTTGATGAACGAGAAGTACCGAGGTCAATAAGCTCAAGACAGAACTTAGAGGGTTACGAACCCAAGGATTCGATATTACCACGTACGAAAGACGATTCACAGAATTGTGCCTATTGTATCCGGGAGCATTCGAAGATGAGGAAGAGAAGATTGACGCATTTGTGAAAGGATTACCGGAAAGAATCCAAGAAGATATAAGTTCACACGAGCCCGCCTCCATACAACAGTCATGTAGAATGGCTCACAAACTAGTGAACCAAATTGAAGAAAGAATTAAAGAACAGACTGCTGAAGAGCCCAATGTGAAGCAAGTCAAAAGAAAGTGGGAGGAAAACGGTGATAAGTGTAGTGACCCGGAAATTTCCGATCAAATTAAACTAAATCGTTATATATTTCTGACACGATAAGCAAAATATGTAATGATGAGTCTAGAAAATTTTGAAACGATGTTCATATATTCAATTGACCTTCGACTGCTCTCGACGATTCACGAATAATTAATTGTAAATAGATATATATATATATATATATATATATATATATATATATATATATATATATATAATAATTAGAAATATAAATTGAAATATTACATGAAGTAATTGTTAGAATTAATAATGTAAAATAAAATAATAAATAAGACATATCTATATATAAATAAAGTATATTAAAAATAAATATTGAAGGATTGTAATACTCCTTTGATATTCCGATTGATATTAAGCAAGTTAAATACGAACTTATGTAATTTAGAAATAAACGGTGATCGAAAAATAAGTTATACGAATTATAGCTTTGTTAAAAATATAATTAGAATCTATTTGATTAATTTTAACATTTAGTATTTTTACTTGGGGTTGGGAGCTCATAATTAATTTAATTTTTATTTAAATAATTATATAATTAATGACCAATTTTACACCCTAAAAGACTGAAATAAATAAATTTATTTAATGTAAAATTTTAGGACTTTCCTGAACACTTTTATCCGTCACTGATTCGCACAATACACAGTCCGTAAAAACTGTCAGTACAACCTAAAACAAATCAGGCGGCTCCCTGTGTTTAAATTATTTATGTGTTACTGTTATTGATTGATAATTATTGTTAGTGGGTTTACTGTGTTTGTTTGTGGAATATCAATATAGGACATATATGTTTGTTTGCAAGATTCAAGAACTCCACCTTGGTATTTTTCTTACATATGATCTATATCCTTACCATTATCATAGACTCACTTTCATTATTTATTTATTTTTGTGTGCACATTTTATTCTCTTCCATTAGTTAATATATATAACTTATGAGTGGATATTAAAGAAGTTACTGTGTTTGTAACTTTCTAAACATAATTATGTTTATGATACATACATGTACGAACATATCCAAACCTCCCGTGTCTCTATTTTGTTCAAACTCATCACCATAATTATCACTAATTTGCTCTTGTTCCTCTCAACACCCACGACAAAACCAAACACACCATATTTAATTCTAGTTAATCACTTGCTACTTCTCATAGCCTACTCAAGTCTCTAATCTCTACTCCTCAGCCAAAGATCTCCGATTAGATTACGGTGTATGCACATATAAATCAAGTCCTGTAACAATTGTGTAGTGGAATAAAATGATTAGCACAGTTACTCCTATGTCCGAGGCCAAAGTGGGTAGTGCTCTGAAGGAAGAAGAAGCTGCACACCAACAACAGCTTATCCTCCATACGACTTTGGATATTGTCCAGGTTCTTGCATGAACTATAAGTGCTACGTTTTCGTTCACTTAGCACCAAAATCGAACACCCTTTAAATTACTAGTGTTTCACTATTTCTCTTTTGTTCTACAACTTGCTACTACGCGTTTCAATTTTTTTCTGCTCGATGTATCTATTGGAACAAACCAAACCGCCACCTTCATGAATATTCGATGATCACCACCACAACCCGTTACCTCTATTTTCGATTCACCATTGAAATCAAACACTCCTCTCATGCTCGTTGATCCTATTCGTGACCATCACCTCCTTTTGTCTTCCTTTCTGTTTCAACTTTCGAATCACTTAGACCACCACTACCATTGAATCATCAAATAACCGCCATTGTTTTTTTTAGGTTACGGTTACAAGACAAACCACCAACTTCATCATCAAACCACCTTGAAAACAATCACCACCACCATTGTTCCTGTTCAACCTCGCAAATCACCACCATTGTAACTTTCTCTTATCCGTAAACCACTGTATAACTTGCTGCTTCGGTCTTAGTGTTTAAAACCGAAACCCTAAAACCACTATTTTCGAAACCCACTTGATAGTCGATGAAGATGCTAGATAATTTATAATTTATAATTTTATGAACAATGATGATGATGAAAAGTATTCATATAGCAGCCTACTCGCCACCACTTCCTGTTTTCTGTTTTCTTTTCGGTTTAAACAGCCACACAACAAAGAATGATACATATAAAATATTACGGGATCCAGCTAATACGTGATGTGATGGAATGATACATATAAAATTATATGTATCATATAAATTTATGATGATTTAATGGCCGACAATATGGGATCCAGGTTGGTGAAGAATTTGAAACACAAACCAAAGAAATCCAATTAAATATTACGGGAGTATTACTGTTATATTTTTTATTTTATGCGATCGACGTTTATAATGGAAGGGAACCGAAACTCCTTTATTTATTTAGTAACTTGGGCCGTGAATTATTACTTGGGCCGAGATTAGATATGATTTCAGTTGGGCCGTATTAATACTTGTGTTGTTGGGCCGAAAAGAAAATAAAGGGTTAAATACAGTTAGATTACGTAAAATTTCAGATAGACAGTTTGGTTCATGGGGTTTGATGGGTTTGTATGTAGCAAGAGGTCATGGGTTCGAGTTCCGCAGTGGCATATTTTTTTTGAGCTCCTCTTCAAAGGTTGTAACTCTTTATTATTATTACTATTATTATTTTTATAATTATTAAGATAGGTATTACAACAAATGTATGATGTATGATAGAAACCCATTTATAGATACAAATACGAATATTATTATTACTAATGTGTTTACTAATATCATTTAAAATATAACTTAAACATTTTACTACTAGTATAACTATTATTACTATTATTAAAAAGATTATTAGAATGGTTATAATTAAACTTATAACCATGATTAACAAAATAAGTATCTCTATAATTACTATTATTATCACTATTAACATAAGTACTACTATTATTAATACTATCATTATCATTATTAGCATTATTATTTAAAATTATTATTTTTACAACTATATTATTGATAAGAGAATCAATATTAGTAAAACTATCATTTTTATCATAGGTATTAATATCTTTACCTTAATAGTATTATAAACATTAATTTTACAAACAAAAGAGACTTGTATGTAAAAAGTATATTACATACTATATTTTCATATGAAATATTAATAACTGTAATAATAACTAAATTACATATATTGTATAAAAATATTTTAAGATACTATAAGTAGTAATAAACACATATATAAATATTGAATTCCGCACATTATATATCTATAACCATAAGTTACAATTTAATAAAATATTATAATAAATATATATATATATATATACAACATTGTTCAATTACAATATTATGTGTTAATAAATATATATATGATATAGGTTCGTGAATCTGAGGCCAACCCTGCATTGTTCAATACAGTCATATGTATTTTTACTACAAAATACATTAGGTGAGTTTCATTTGCCCCTTTTACTCTTTACATTTTTGGGCTGAGAATACATGCAAATGCTTTATTAACTGTTTTACAATATTTATATGCGTGAGTTTCATTTACCTTTTTACCCTTTATATTTTTGGGCTGAGAATACATGCGCAACTTTTATAACTGTTTTACGAAATAGACACAAGTAATCGAAATTACGTTCTATGGTTGAATGATCGAAACTGAATATGCCCCTTTTTATTAAGTCTGGTAATCTAAGAATTAGGGAACAGACACCCTAATTGACACGAACTCTAAAGATAGATCTATCGGGCCCAACAAGCCCCATCCAAAGTACCGGATGTTTTAGTACTTCAAAATTTATATCATGTCCGAAGGAGGATCCTGGAATGATGGGGATATTCTTATATATATTGTGAATGTCGGTTATCAGGTGTTCAATCCATATGAATGATATTTTTGTCTCTATGCATGGGACGCATGTTTATGAGAAATGGAAATATGAAATCTTGTGGTCTATTAAAATTATGAAATGATTATTTATGTTAAACTAATGAACTCACCAACCTTTGGGTTGACACTTGAAAGCATGTTTATTCTCAGGTACGAAAGAAATCTTCCGCTGTACATTTGATCATTTTAAAGATATTACTTGGAGTCATTCATGACATATTTCAAAATACGTTGCATTCGAGTCGTTGAGTTTATCAAGATCATTATTAGGTCAATTATAGTTGGATATATTATGAAATGGTATGCATGTCTGTCAACTTTAGATGTAATGAAAGATTGTCTTTTCAAAACGAATGCAATGTTTGTAAAATGTATCATATAGAGGTCAAGTACCTCGCGATGTAATCAACTGTTGTGAATCGTTTATAATCGATATGGACTTCGTCCGGATGGATTAGGACGGGTCCTTTCAGTTGGTATCAGAGCGGTGGTCTTAGTGAACCAGGTCTGCATTAGTGAGTCTAACTGATAAGACGTTAGGATGCATTAGTGAGTCTGGACTTCGACCGTGTCTGCATGTCAAAAGTTTTGCTTATCATTTCGTGTCGAAAATTATCTACTTATCATTCTTAGGAAATCACTTGCTTATCATTCTTAATCTAGACATATCTTACTGCCTAGATTGCATGAACAGTGTATGGATAAATTCATATCTTAGCGTACCTGTTATTATTACCGATGCCTGACAGCTTCCGTAGATTCCTCCGTAACTTATGGGATTTTAGTATTATATATGCATATGTAAATTATGTACTGCAGGGTACTAATCTATATCATATAATCTATTTCTTATCGAAAATCCTTCATCTGATCATACGGGATTAATCCATAAACCAGTTCGAGTCCCTCAGATTCCGATAGCTATTCCGATAGTTATTCTGACAGCTATTCTGACATAGATGTTCACCTAAGCTCCGAAAACAGCGTCATCGACATGAACCAACCAATCAGCCATTTTCAATTCATCTGATGGGTTCGTAGTCGACTTAATTAATGGAAACGCGCAGAAGACAATCCCTTCCACCAACCGAATTCACCTCTTGACAATGAACCTGAAGCGTTTACCGGCGAACCTGTTCGAGACACCATTTTCAGTCTCATTTCTGGGGTAACTTGACAAGATTATATTCCATCCACAATTCTGAACCTTATTCATCCGCTCGTTCAGACCGACAATCATCCTGGGGTAATAAGTCAACAAACTTCGCGCTTGAATAATCAATTCGGAGAATATGGTGCAAAATGTACCAGCTTCAGCAACATCACCGGCACCAACAGTACAATCAATAACAGCACCAGTACCATCAACAATCCATGCTTCAATATCATCTTCTGTACTTTGAGTATGATCTTAGTTCGACATGTCGAATATGTAATCTCTAAAGTTTTAAAGATTATTTATTCTAGTTCCAACCGAAAAGCAAATGAGTTTAATATTATATTGACTCATTAAATCCATGATTACGTCTGAAGAAAATATATATGTATATATGCTTTCATAAAGATTGTAATCAAAATTTTTATTGTACAAACTGTTAATGGTGAAAATATTTTAACGGGTAGGTAATACCCGAGGAATATTTAGATTTCACATTAATAAGTTACACTGTACATTCTTCGAATCTGATTCAACAGTCATTTACTATCCTATTTACAAACACCGATATACATATCCGTTCATTGCAAAATAACCATTGTTATTCAATTTCATATTTGGATTTTGACTTATCAGAATTCAACAAGTGGCATAATGAAGAAAACATTTGACAAAATAAAATTTGTTAGAGACAAACAAATTAACTATGAGAAATTTTGTTAAGAATCCACGCTAACTGTTCCTAGCTAATTGTTCCCAGCTAACTGATTACACTTTATTTATCGCAATTTAATTATCGCAATTTACATTCTCGCAAATTTATTTATCGTCATTTAAATTTCTGTCATTTACTTTACGCATTTAATTTATCGTCATTTAATTTCTGTTATTTATTTTACACACTTTAAATATCTGGACACGTATACAAGGTTTTGACATATCATATCGACGCATCTATATATATTATTTGGAATCACCATAGACACTCTATATGCAGTAATGATTGAGTTCTATATACAGGGTTGAGGTTGATTCTATAATAATATATATACTTTGAGTTGTGATCGAGTCTGAGACATGTATACGGGTCACGATACATATTAATTAATTCGAATATTATATATTAAACTGTATATGAATTATTGGACTGTCAATGTGGACTATCGACTGTGGACTAATAATATTGGACAATTAAAATGAATTAAAATATTGATTATAACATATGAAACTAAACATTTCTTCAAGTTTGCCACTTGATTTCATCCTAAATTTCATTTGTATCTTGACAATTACAATCTGCGTTCAAACTTTTCATGATCCTTGAAAACACCTCAATCGAGAGGATGAACCAACCGCACTTCATCAACGAAAGAAAAGATTGATGCATATAGTTATGCACCTGAAAACACTCAGAACATGAGTAAACATTTAACACGTATCTGTGCTAGCTTCTTTGGTGTTGTTACTACCGAAAATAACTTTACAATTCCTTTCCCAATTAGCCAATTTTGTCATAGCTCCAGCAAATCAACTTTGACTCTCATTCGGATTAAACTTATTATAACTTGATTTATAAGCCCACCTTTCGTCATCGTTACCGGGGAACTGTTTATATTTCACCACATTAACAGAAACTTATCAGCAACTTCATTACTCATCGGCTTAATTTCTCCGAAGAATCATTATATTTATTCATTGAAACTCCATCTTGTATTCATCTACACACTGTAACAATAATTGCCATAACAATTATCGGGAATCAGCAATCAGTACTTTGAAAACTCACAGCATATCTACATCAACAGTTATATATATGACATTTATCTCTTAGAATTATGATCTCTCATTCTGAAAAGCACTCAGTCACAAATCAATACTTTGAATGTTGAAAAAGCTGAATGAAGCAGCAGAAATTGTAGATAACCATAAACGACCATAATCATCGAAAGTTTGATGATAAGGATTAGTATGTTGGAAAAGATCAGAAAAGTTGGAACTGGAAAGCGGATTGAGCTCACCATGAAGGAGACCAAGGACAAACACAAGGACCATACCCTATATTCAAAGAATCCAGATAATTATGGATCCGTTGAAATCTTTAGAGAATATCTTACCCCGAAGTCATGTTAAAATTTTGCGGAAAATTTTTCCTTATCAACCATCGAACTTAGAAATTCCAAAATATCATCGTCAATATCTTCGATATTTCTGAGGATATTTTCATAAATATTCTCGTCCGAAATTATATACCTCTTCGTGCTTCATGTGTATCATTATAATGGAAACATTCAATAGAAAATTTAGTACCAAAAAGCAGATTATGAAAACTATGAAGAAAGCCGTGGACAAATCACAAAGAATAAGTTTGACTTTAAAGAATCCAAATAATTCAATGTCTGCTAAGGTCTTTAGTGAATATCTTGCTCATTACTCTAAACCCTTGCAGACAATAGTTTCTATCATCTTCTGATCTTAGATATTTCGAGATATTATCGTATCTTTCATTATAAATATCCTCGATATTTTTGAATATATTTTCATAACTAATCTTATCTGAAATTATTAATCTCTTCGTGCTATCAGTATTACATCATATAGAAACTGTTAGTTTCTATATTCTGTAAACTTTCGAGTTTAAAATATGAATGTTATTGAAGTAATGTTGGGAACTGAAGCATGAGTTAGTATAATATAATGACACTTGATCAATGTGATTATATTACAGTAAGTCATGCTGAGTTTCTAATGGGATGTGATGATTCACAGATCCTAATGTCATCACGTGCCATGTTACATAACTCTTTCATTCTACTTAACTTCTGAACATATCGAGAAAATATATTCTTGATAGTTCTATCCTCAGTGATTCTGGAAATTTGACAAATCAAATAGTGATAATACGTTCTTTCTTGTTTAGAACATTAAGTTCATTCGGAACTCCATACCTACAAATTCTGGACCAATACTTGCGAAAAGAAAATAAAAGCATGAAGCTCCAAAACAGAAAGGGGGTATAAATCGCAGCAAATAAGAGAGAGCATTAACTGTGGATGACAATGATTATAGGAGACAGAAGCAGGAACGCCAAAATATAAGAGAAAATATAAAGCCCAATGACAACACGGAGATTACAAACCGTGGATATTAATACGTATAGCAACATAAAGACACGGTAGAACTAAGAATAGTATCACCCCAAGGTAATAGTAGAAGTAACCAAATCTTTCTAGTGGAAGATTGAAAAGAAGGATGACATAAATGATAATTAGGAAAATATCAAGGATTAGAATAGGATTAAGCATTTTCACAATCTTTTGAATGTATGAACTAAGAAAGAAAGAATAGGAATGGTGAAAATAATGGAACGGAAGAGTTTAAATTTATAATGGAAATATCAGACAGAGTAATCAAAGCAGATCACCGTATTTAATTAGAGAGATCTTAATTTCTTTATTCGCCGAAGAATCCGAGCTTATAGATTTCCTAGATTTTCTTTTAAATCTCTTGAATTCCGGAATTCAACCCTGACTCTGTCAAAAGTTAAGATGAATCTTTACTTTCCTATTTCACACTTTGGTGATAGCTTCATTCATATGCTTCGATTAATCGAATCATTTTATCCATATTACTCAATGATGATAAAACTCTATTTATCAACTCATATTCGTCATGAAAACATTTTTATTGTTAACCATGACCACCTCACTCAAATTTCGGGACGAAATTTCTTTAACGAGTAGGTACTGTAGTGACCCGGAAATTTCCGATCAAATTAAACTAAATTGTTATATATTTCTGACACGATAAGCAAAATATGTAATGATGAGTCTAGAAAATTTTGAAACGATGTTCATATATTCAATTGACCTTCGACTGCTCTCGACGATTCACGAACAATTAATTGTAAATAGATATGTATGAATATATATATATATATATATATATATATATATATATATATATATATATATATATATATATATATATATATATATATATAATTAGAAATATAAATTGAAATATTACATGAAGTAATTGTTAGAATTAATAATGTAAAATAAAATAATAAATAAGACACATCTATCTATAAATAAAGTATATTAAAAATAAATATTGAAGGATTGTAATACTCCTTTGATATTCCGATTGATATTAAGCAAGTTAAATACGAACTTATGTAATTTAGAAATAAACGGTGATCGGAAAATAAGTTATACGAATTATAGCT
This sequence comes from Rutidosis leptorrhynchoides, assembly GCF_046630445.1. Classification (NCBI taxonomy): domain Eukaryota; kingdom Viridiplantae; phylum Streptophyta; class Magnoliopsida; order Asterales; family Asteraceae; genus Rutidosis; species Rutidosis leptorrhynchoides. The sequence continues at coordinate 31,732,137 of NC_092335.1, forward strand.
TTGTTAAAAATATAATTAGAATCTATTTGATTAATTTTAACATTTAGTATTTTTACTTGGGGTTGGGAGCTCATAATTAATTTAATTTTTATTTAAATAATTATAAAATTAATGACCAATTTTACACCCTAAAAGACTGAAATAAATAAATTTATTTAATGTAAAATTTTAGGACTTTCCTGAACACTTTTATCCGCCACTGATTCGCACAATACACAGTCCGTAAAAACTGTCAGTACAACCTAAAACAAATCAGGCGGCTCCCTGTGTTTAAATTATTTATGTGTTACTGTTATTGATTGATAATTATTGTTAGTGGGTTTACTGTGTTTGTTTGTGGAATATCAATATAGGACATATATGTTTGTTTGCAAGATTCAAGAACTCCACCTTGATATTTTTCTTACATATGATCTCTATCCTTACTATTATCATAGACTCACTTTCATTATTTATTTATTTTTGTGTGCACATTGTATTCTCTTCCATTAGTTAATATATATAACTTATGAGTGGATATTAAAGAAGTTACTGTGTTTGTAACTTTCTAAACATAATTATGTTTATGATACATACATGTACGAACATATCCAAACCTCCTGTGTCTCTATTTTGTTCAAACTCATCACCATAATTATCACTAATTTGCTCTTGTTCCTCTCAACACCCACGACAAAACCAAACACACCATATTTAATTCTAGTTAATCACTTGCTACTTCTCATAGCCTACTCAAGTCTCTAATCTCTACTCCTCAGCCAAAGATCTCCGATTAGATTACGGTGTATGCACATATAAATCAAGTCCTGAAACAATTGTGTAGTGGAATAAAATGATTAGCACAGTTACTCCTATATCCGAGGCCAAAGTGGGTAGTGCTCCGAAGGAAGAAGAAGCTGCACACCAACAACAGCTTATCCTCCATATGACTTTGGATATTGTCCAGGTTCTTGCATGAACTATAAGTGCTACATTTTCGTTCACTTAGCACCAAAATCGAACACCCTTTAAATTACTAGTGTTTCACTATTTCTCTTTTGTTCTACAACTTGCTACTACACGTTTCAATTTTTTTCTGCTCGATGTATCTATTGGAACAAACCAAACCGCCACCTTCATGAATATTCGATGATCACCACCACAACCCGTTACCTCTATTTTCGATTCACCATTGAAATCAAACACTCCTCTCATGCTCGTTGATCCTATTCGTTACCATCACCTCCTTTTGTCTTCCTTTCTGTTTCAACTTTCGAATCACTTAGACCACCACTACCATTGAATCATCAAATAACCGCCATTGTTTTTTTTTCAGGTTACGGTTACAAGACAAACCACCAACTTCATCATCAAACCACCTTGAAAACAATCACCACCACCATTGTTCCTGTTCAACCTCGCAAATCACCACCATTGTAACTTTCTCTTATCCGTAAACCACTTTATAACTTGCTACTTCGGTCTTAGTGTTTAAAACCGAAACCCTAAAACCACTATTTTCGAAACCCACTTGATAGTCGATGAAGATGCTAGATAATTTATAATTTATAATTTTATGAACAATGATGATGATGAAAAGTATTCGTATAGCAGCCTACTCGCCACCACTTCCTGTTTTCTGTTTTCTTTTCGGTTTAAACAGCCACACAACAAAGAATGATACATATAAAATATTACGGGATCCAGCTAATACGTGATGTGATGGAATGATACATATAAAATTATATGTATCATATAAATTTATGATGATTTAATGGCCGACAATATGGGATCCAGGTTGGTGAAGAATTTGAAACACAAACCAAAGAAATCCAATTAAATATTACGGGAGTATTACTGTTATATTTTTTATTTTATGCGATCGATGTTTATAATGGAAGGGAACCGAAAATCCTTTATTTATTTAGTAACTTGGGCCGTGAATTATTACTTGGGCCGAGATTAGATATGATTTCAGTTGGGCCGTATTAATACTTGTGTTGTTGGGCCGAAAAGAAAATAAAGGGTTAAATACAGTTAGATTACGTAAAATTTCAGATAGACAGTTTGGTTCATGGGGTTTGATGGGTTTGTGTGTAGCAAGAGGTCATGGGTTCGAGTTCCGCAGTGGCATATTTTTTTTGAGCTCCTCTTCAAAGGTTGTAACTCTTTATTATTATTACTATTATTATTTTTATAATTATTAAGATAGGTATTACTACAAATGTATGATGTATGATAGAAACCCATTTATAGATACAAATACGAATATTATTATTACTAATGTGTTTACTAATATCATTTAAAATATAACTTTAACATTTTACTACTAGTATAACTATTATTACTATTATTAAAAAGATTATTAGAATGGTTATAATTAAACTTATAACCATGATTAACAAAATAAGTATCTCTATAATTACTATTATTATCACTATTAACATAAGTACTACTATTATTAATACTATCATTATCATTATTAGCATTATTATTTAAAATTATTATTTTTACAACTATATTATTGATAAGAGAATCAATATTAGTAAAACTATCATTTTTATCATAGGTATTAATATCTTTACCTTAATAGTATTATAAACATTAATTTTACAAACAAAAGAGACTTGTATGTAAAAAGTATATTACATACTATATTTTCATATGAAATATTAATAACTGTAATAATAACTAAATTACATATATTGTATAAAAATATTTTAAGATACTATAAGTAGTAATAAACACATATATAAATATTGAATTCCGCACATTATATATCTATAACCATAAGTTACAATTTAATAAAATATTATAATAAATATATATATATATATATATATATATATATATATATATATATATATATATATATATATATATATATACAACATTGTTCAATTACAATATTATGTGTTAATAAATATATATATGATATAGGTTCGTGAATCTGAGGCCAACCCTGCATTGTTCAATACAGTCATATGTATTTTTACTACAAAATACATTAGGTGAGTTTCATTTACCCCTTTTACTCTTTACATTTTTGGGCTGAGAATACATGCAAATGCTTTATTAACTGTTTTACAATATTTATATGCGTGAGTTTCATTTACCTTTTTACCCTTTATATTTTTGGGCTGAGAATACATGCGCAACTTTTATAACTGTTTTACGAAATAGACACAAGTAATCGAAATTACGTTCTATGGTTGAATGATCGAAACTGAATATGCCCCTTTTTATTAAGTCTGGTAATCTAAGAATTAGGGAACATACACCCTAATTGACGCGAACTCTAAAGATAGATCTATCGGGCCCAACAAGCCCCATCCAAAGTACCGGATGTTTTAGTACTTCGAAATTTATATCATGTCCGAAGAAGGATCCCGGAATGATGGGGATATTCTTATATATATTGTGAATGTCGGTTATCAGGTGTTCAATCCATATGAATGATATTTTTGTCTCTATGCATGGGACGTATGTTTATGAGAAATGGAAATATGAAATCTTGTGGTCTATTAAAATTATGAAATGATTATTTATGCTAAACTAATGAACTCACCAACCTTTTGGTTGACACTTGAAAGCATGTTTATTCTCAGGTACGAAAGAAATCTTCCGCTGTACATTTGATCATTTTAAAGATATTACTTGGAGTCATTCATGACATATTTCAAAAGACGTTGCATTCGAGTCATTGAGTTTATCAAGATCATTATTAAGTCAATTATAGTTGGATATATTATGAAATGGTATGCATGTCTGTCAACTTTAGATGTAATGAAAGATTGTCTTTTCAAAACGAATGCAATGTTTGTAAAATGTATCATATAGAGGTCAAGTACCTCGCGATGTAATCAACTGTTGTGAATCGTTTATAATCGATATGGACTTCATCCGGATGGATTAGGACGGGTCCTTTCAATAAGAATCACCAATACAACAACAACAGCAATTACAACAATAATCGCAACAATTATCGCAACAATCGCAACATCAATCGCAACTACAACAAACGGCCCAACAACAACAACAACAACAGCAACTACAACAATCATCCCAATAACAATAATAACCGCAACAACAACAACAATCAGAAGCAGCTATGCCAAAGGTGTGAAAAGTATCACTCGGGGTTCTGCACCAAATTTTGCAACAAGTGTAAAAGAAATGGTCATAGCGCGGCGAAGTGTGAGGTTTACGGACCAGGGGTTAATAGAACGAAAGGAACAAATGGTGTCGGAACGAGTAATGGCGGAGGAAGTAGTGTCGGAGCAAGTTATGCCAATGTAGTTTGTTATAAATGTGGAAAACCGGGCCACATTATTAGAAATTTCCCGAACCAGGAGAACACGAATGGACAAGGCCGCGGAAGAGTTTTCAATATTAATGCGGCAGAGGCACAGGAAGACCCGGAGCTTGTTACGGGTACGTTTCTTATTAATAATAAATCAGCTTACGTTTTATTTGATTCGGGTGTGGATAGAAGCTATATGAGTAGAGATTTTTGTGCTAAATTAAGTTGTCCATTGACGCCTTTGGATAGTAAATTTTTACTCGAATTAGCAAATGGTAAATTAATTTCAGCAGATAATATATGTCGGAATCGAGAAATTAAACTGGTTAGCGAAACATTTAAGATTGATTTGATACTAGTAGAGTTAGGGAGTTTTGATGTGATAATCGGTATGGACTGGTTGAAAGAAGTGAAAGCAGAGATCGTTTGTTACAAAAATGCAATTCGCATTATACGAGAAAAAGGAAAACCCTTAATGGTGTACGGAGAAAAGGGCAACACGAAGCTACATCTTATTAGTAATTTGAAGGCACAAAAACTAATAAGAAAAGGTTGCTATGCTGTTCTAGCACTCGTCGAGAAAGTACAAACTGAAGAAAAGAGCATCAATGATGTTCCCATTGCAAAAGAATTTCCCGATGTATTTCCGAAAGAATTACCGGGATTACCCCCACATCGATCCGTTGAATTTCAAATAGATCTTGTACCAGGAGCTGCACCAATAGCTCGTGCTCCTTACAGACTCGCACCCAGCGAGATGAAAGAACTGCAAAGCCAATTACAAGAACTTTTAGAGCGTGGTTTCATTCGACCAAGCACATCACCGTGGGGAGCTCCTGTTTTGTTTGTCAAAAAGAAAGATGGTACATTCAGGTTGTGTATCGACTACCGAGAGTTGAACAAACTTACCATCAAGAACCGCTACCCACTACCGAGAATCGACGACTTATTTGATCAACTACAAGGCTCGTCTGTTTATTCAAAGATTGACTTACGTTCCGGGTATCATCAAATGCGGGTGAAAGAAGATGATATTCCAAAGACTACTTTCAGAACACGTTACGGTTATTACGAGTTTATGGTCATGCCGTTTGGTTTAATTAATGCACCAGCTGTGTTCATGGACCTTATGAACCGAGTGTGTGGACCATACCTTGACAAGTTTGTCATTGTTTTCATTGATGACATACTTATTTACTCAAAAAATGACCAAGAACACGGTGAACATTTGAGAAAGGTGTTAGAAGTATTGAGGAAGGAAGAATTGTACGCTAAGTTTTCAAAGTGTGCATTTTGGTTGGAAGAAGTTCAATTCCTCGGTCACATAGTGAACAAAGAAGGTATTAAGGTGGATCCGGCAAAGATAGAAACTGTTAAAAAGTGGGAAACCCCAAAAACTCCGAAACACATATGCCAGTTTTTAGGACTAGCTGGTTACTACAGAAGGTTCATCCAAGACTTTTCCAGAATAGCAAAACCCTTGACTGCATTAACGCATAAAGGGAAGAAATTTGAATGGAATGATGAACAAGAGAAAGCGTTTCAGTTATTGAAGAAAAAGCTAACTACGGCACCTATATTGTCATTGCCTGAAGGGAATGATGATTTTGTGATTTATTGTGACGCATCAAAGCAAGGTCTCGGTTGTGTATTAATGCAACGAACGAAGGTGATTGCTTATGCGTCTAGACAATTGAAGATTCACGAACAAAATTATACGACGCATGATTTGGAATTAGGCGCGGTTGTTTTTGCATTAAAGACATGGAGGCACTACTTATATGGGGTCAAAAGTATTATATATACCGACCACAAAAGTCTTCAACACATATTTAATCAGAAACAACTGAATATGAGGCAGCGTAGGTGGATTGAATTGTTGAATGATTACGACTTTGAGATTCGTTACCACCCGGGAAAGGCAAATGTGGTAGCCGATGCCTTGAGCAGAAAGGACAGAGAACCCATTCGAGTAAAATCTATGAATATAATGATTCATAATAACCTTACTACTCAAATAAAGGAGGCACAACAAGGAGTTTTAAAAGAGGGAAATTTAAAGGATGAAATACCCAAAGGATCGGAGAAGCATCTTAATATTCGGGAAGACGGAACCCGGTATAGGGCTGAAAGGATTTGGGTACCAAAATTTGGAGATATGAGAGAAATGGTACTTAGAGAAGCTCATAAAACCAGATACTCAATACATCCTGGAACGGGGAAGATGTACAAGGAACTCAAGAAACATTTTTGGTGGCCGGGTATGAAAGCCGATGTTGCTAAATACGTAGGAGAATGTTTGACATGTTCTAAGGTCAAAGCTGAGCATCAGAAACCATCAGGTGTACTTCAACAACCCGAAATCCCGGAATTGAAATGGGTAAACATTACCATGGATTTTATCACTAAATTGCCAAGGACTGCAAGTGGTTTTGATACTATTTGGGTAATAGTTGATCGTCTCACCAAATCAGCACACTTCCTGCCAATAAGAGAAGATGACAAGATGGAGAAGTTAGCACGATTGTATTTGAAGGAAGTCGTCTCCAGACATGGAATACCAATCTCTATTATCTCTGATAGGGATGGCAGATTTATTTCAAGATTTTGGCAGACATTACAGCAAGCATTAGGAACTCGTCTAGACATGAGTACTGCCTATCATCCACAAACTGATGGGCAGAGCGAAAGGACGATACAAACGCTTGAAGACATGCTACGAGCATGTGTTATTGATTTTGGAAACAGTTGGGATCGACATCTACCGTTAGCAGAATTTTCCTACAACAACAGCTACCATTCAAGCTTTGAGATGGTGCCGTTTGAAGCACTTTATGGTAGAAAGTGCAGGTCTCTGATTTGTTGGAGTGAACTAGGGGATAGACAGATTACGGGTCCGGAGATAATATAAGAAACTACCGAGAAAATCATCCAAATTCAACAAAGATTTAAAACCGCCCAGAGTCGACAAAAGAGCTACGCGGACAGTAAAAGAAAAGATATAGAGTTTGAAATTGGAGAAATGGTCATGCTTAAGGTTTCACCTTGGAAAGGCGTTGTTCGATTTGGTAAACGGGGGAAATTAAATCCAAGGTATATTGGACCATTCAAGATTATTGATCGTGTCGGACCAGTAGCTTACCGACTTGAGTTACCTCAACAACTCGCGGCTGTACATAACACTTTCCACGTATCGAATTTGAAGAAATGTTTTGCTAAAGAAGATCTCACTATTCCGTTAGATGAAATCCAAATCAACGAAAAACTTCAATTCATCGAAGAACCCGTCGAAATAATGGATCGTGAGGTTAAAAGACTTAAGCAAAACAAGATACCAATTGTTAAGGTTCGATGGAATGCTCGTAGAGGACCCGAGTTCACCTGGGAGTGTGAAGATCAGATGAAGAAGAAATACCCGCATCTATTTCCAGAAGATTCGTCAACACCTTCAACAGCTTAAAATTTCGGGACGAAATTTATTTAACGGGTAGGTACTGTAGTGACCTGAACTTTTCCATGTTTATATATATTAATTGAGATTGATATTTACATGATTAAATGTTTCCAACATGTTAAGTAATCAAACTTGTTAAGACTTGATTAATTGAAATATGTTTCATATAGACAATTGACCACCCAAGTTGACCGGTGATTCACGAACGTTAAAACTTGTAAAAACTATATGATGACATATATATGGATATATATATAGTTAACATGATACTATGATAAGTAAACATATCATTAAGTATATTAACAATGAACTACATATGTAAAAACAAGACTACTAACTTAATGATTTTTAAACGAGACATATATGTAACGATTATCGTTGTAAAGACAATTAATGTATATATATCATATTAAGAGATATTCATACATGATAATATCATGATAATATAATAATTTAAAATCTCATTTGATATTATAAACATTGGGTTAACAACATTTAACAAGATCGTTAACCTAAAGGTTTCAAAACAACACTTACATGTAACGACTAACGATGACTTAACGACTCAGTTAAAATGTATATACATGTAGTGTTTTAATATGTATTTATACACTTTTTAAAGACTTCAATACACTTATCAAAATACTTCTACTTAACAAAAATGCTTACAATTACATCCTCGTTCAGTTTCATCAACAATTCTACTCGTATGCACTCGTATTCGTACTCGTACAATACACAGCTTTTAGATGTATGTACTATTATTATATACACTCCAATGATCAGCTCTTAGCAGCCCATTTGAGTCACCTAACACATGTGGGAACCATCATTTGGCAACTAGCATGACATATCTCATAAAATTACAAAAATATGAGTAATCATTCATGACTTATTTACATGAAAACAAAATTACATGTCCTTTATATCTAATCCATACACCAACGACCAAAAAAACCTACAAACACTTTCATTCTTCAATTTTCTTCATCTAATTGATCTCTCTCAAGTTCTATCTTCAAGTTCTAAGTTTTCTTCATAAATTCTACAAGTTCTAGTTACATAAAATCAAGAATACTTTCAAGTTTGCTAGCTCACTTCCAATCTTGTAAGGTGATCATCCAACCTCAAGAAATCTTTGTTTATTATAGTAGGTTATCATTCTAATACAAGGTAATAATCATATTCAAACTTTGGTTCAATTTCTATAACTATAACAATCTTATTTCAAGTGATGATCTTACTTGAACTTGTTTTCGTGTCATGATTCTGCTTCAAGAACTTCGAGCCATCCAAGGATCCGTTGAAGCTAGATCCATTTTTATTTTTTCCAGTAGGTTTATCCAAGGAACTTAAGGTAGTAATGATGTTCATAACATCATTCGATTCATACATATAAAGCTATCTTATTCGAAGGTTTAAACTTGTAATCACTAGAACATAGTTTAGTTAATTCTAAACTTGTTCGGAAACAAAAGTTAATCCTTCTAACTTGACTTTTAAAATCAACTAAACACATGTTCTATATCTATATGATATGCTAACTTAATGATTTAAAACCTGGAAACACGAAAAACACCGTAAAACCGGATTTACGCCGTAGTAGTAACACCGCGGGCTGTTTTGGGTTAGTTAATTAAAAACTATGATAAAATTTGATTTAAAAGTTATTATTCTGAGAAAATGATTTTTATTATGAACATGAAACTATATCCAAAAATTATGGTTAAACTCAAAGTAGAAGTATGTTTTCTAAAATGGTCATCTAGACGTCGTTCTTTCGACTGAAATGACTACCTTTACAAAAATGACTTGTAACTTATTTTTTCAACTATAAACCTATACTTTTCTGTTTAGATTCATAAAATAGAGTTCAATATGAAACCATAGCAATTTTATTCACTCAAAACGGATTTAAAATGAAGAAGTTATGGGTAAAACAAGATTGGATAATTTTTCTCATTTTAGCTACGTGAAAATTGGTAACAAATCTATTCCAACCATAACTTAATCAACTTGTATTGTATATTATGTAATCTTGAGATACCATAGACACGTATACAATGTTTCGACCTATCATGTCGACACATCTATATATATTTCAGAACAACCATAGACACTCTATATGTGAATGTTGGAGTTAGCTATACAGGGTTGAGGTTGATTCCAAAATATATATAGTTTGAGTTGTGATCAATACTGAGATACGTATACACTGGGTCGTGGATTGATTCAAGATAATATTTATCGATTTATTTCTGTACATCTAACTGTGGACAACTAGTTGTAGGTTACTAACGAGGACAGCTGACTTAATAAACTTAAAACATCAAAATATATTAAAAGTGTTGTAAATATATTTTGAACATACTTTGATATATATGTATATATTGTTATAGGTTCGTGAATCAACCAGTGGCCAAGTCTTACTTCCCGACGAAGTAAAAATCTGTGAAAGTGAGTTATAGTCCCACTTTTAAAATCTAATATTTTTGGGATGAGAATACATGCAGGTTTTATAAATGATTTACAAAATAGACACAAGTACGTGAAACTACATTCTATGGTTGAATTATCGAAATCGAATATGCCCCTTTTTATTAAGTCTGATAATCTAAGAATTAGGGAACAGACACCCTAATTGACGCGAATCCTAAAGATAGATCTATTGGGCCTAACAAACCCCATCCAAAGTACCGGATGCTTTAGTACTTCGAAATTTATATCATATCCGAAGGGTGTCCCAGAATGATGGGGATATTCTTATATATGCATCTTGTTAATGTCGGTTACCAGGTGTTCACCATATGAATGATTTTTATCTCTATGTATGGGATGTGTATTGAAATATGAAATCTTGTAGTCTATTATTATGATTTGATATATATAGGTTAAACCTATAACTCACCAACATTTTTGTTGACGTTTTAAGCATGTTTATTCTCAGGTGATTATTAAGAGCTTCCGCTATCGCATACTTAAATAAGGACGAGAGTTGGAGTCCATGCTTGTATGATATTGTGTAAAAACTGCATTCAAGAAACTTATTTTGTTGTAACATATTTGTATTGTAAACCATTATGTAATGGTGGTGTGTAAACAGGATATTTTAGATTATCATTATTTGATAATCTACGTAAAGCTTTTTAAACCTTTATTGATGAAATAAAGGTTATGGTTTGTTTTAAAAATGAATGCAGTCTTTGAAAAACGTCTCATATAGAGGTCAAAACCTCGCAACGAAATCAATTAATATGGAACGTTTTTAATCAATAAGAACGGGACATTTCACATTCAACCATATAATGTAGTTTCGATTACTTGTGTCTATTTCGTAAAACATTTATAAAAATTGCGCATGTATTCTCAGCCCAAAAATATAAAGGTTAAAAAGGCAAATGAAACTCACAATAATGTATTTTGTAGTAAAAATACATATGACGACATTGAACAATGCAGGGTTGGCCTCGGATTCACGAACCTATATCAACACATTATAGTATAAATCAATTAAGTTTATATATTTGTTATGTATTAATTATTCTTATAATATATTATGATACTTATTTGATATTTAATTAATGTTATATCAATAATATTAGTTGAAACATAATTTTTATGTAATATTAGTATATTTATGTAATAATATATTTACATATATATCTTTTGTTTTGCAAAATTAATAATTGTAGAAATACCTGACTAAGGATAATAATAATAATACTAATAGTATGATACTAGTAATAATAATGATAATAATGATTATCATACTTATATGGTGATAATAATATTTATAATACTAATAATAACAATCATAATAACAATACTATTAAATGATCATAAATTCTTATTTTAGTAATAATAATAGTAATAATTATATTACTACTAATAATAACAATAATAATAATAATATTAATTTTAGAAATGAGAACTACCTTCAAAGAGCTTTTCTAAAAAAAACTGCCCCAAATAGGGCTCGAACTCGAGACCTCTCGCTCACCCGCAAACACCCTTAACCATTCTGCCATCCATGTTTTTCTGACTTATAAGGCAACCCAAACATATATATATATCTAGTATTTCTTTCATCTTAGTTCATCTTCTTTTTCACCATAATTAAAATCAAACAGAGGCAACATCTCAACAACTATCGAAAGGGTTTTGAACTTAGGATTTATAAACAACATGAAACAAAAAAATAAAAGTGTTTTTAAAATAAAAAAAATTCAAAAAAACTGCATTTGAGCCTACTGCTGAAGCGAGTAGCTTCAAAAAAAAATGTTCTTCCATTTCGAATACGTTTTGGACAATTCTTACAACACGAATTTAGTTTCAAATCATTCCTAAAAACTATTGGAATCGTCAATTGAACTTGAAACATCAAAACGAGCTCTAATTTTTCGATGAACAAATTGGTTGACTTTTGACAAAATAACTTTGACTCTCAAATTCGAATTCGTTATTAAGAATTGGAACTTGAAATTTTACAGGAAGTTTAAGTATATGATTCCTAACAACTCTGCATTTTTAGTTTTTGAAATTTGTTTCGAATTCAAGTTAGTGTATATCACTGTCAAGAATACATGAGCTCAAAAGTTGGTTTTGAAATTAAGAATGTTATAGATTATGATTACAACATGAAATGTGTTGCAAATCATTCTTATAATCTTTATGGATCATCAAATTAACCGGAAACATCAAAACAAACTCGAATTTGATTCAAGAACACTCACTTGACTTTTAAAACCCAAAACTTTGACTCTCAAATTAGAGATTAATAGAAAGAATTGAGGATTGAAAACTTACAGATAGTTTAGATAGACGATTCCTAACAAGACTGTATTATTACATTTTGAAAATTCATTCAAAATCAAAATATGGTTAAAAAGATGAAGAACAGAGGAAGAACTTGGTTCAGTTGTATAATTTGTGGTTTCTAATTCACAATTGAAGTAGTATGTACATATAAAGGATGATTATTAGAATTGAAATAGACTGGTAACAACTTCCGATAGTTACAAAAATCAGATATAGTATTGATAGGTATCTTCAACTAATTTTGTTTTCTTTCATTTTTATAATTTATACAATTAATATAATAGTTTATAAATATATTAATAATAATACTAATTTAATAATAATTATATTAATAATACAGATTAATAATAATAGAAATAATAATAATAATTATTTATAATAATACACAATAATGATACTACAAATTATAAGAATTATATTATTAATGATAATGATAATATATTGTATTATTTTTTTATTAATAATAACTTTAAGAATAATAATGATATTAATAATAATAGTAGTATTGCTAAAAATAATATTAATAATAATGTAACAAATTACATGTAACAACTTTTTATATCAATATATTAAAATTTTAATAATATTAATATTACAGATATTGATATTAATCTTAATATTTATTTTAATGGAAGTATTAATAATAATATTAATATAATAACCATATTTCAAAATATAATTTCATATACTAATATTACAATTCATTAATTATGTATAGTTATCATATATGTTTATATATAGATTCTTTTTAATAATAACTTTATTATATTATATATTATTTTTCATACTTAATTCTACTGATTAATTTGTGTTTTATTATTTCACATTATTATTTATACACATATACTTATATATATATATATATATATATATATATATATATATATATATATATATATATATATATATATATATATATATATATATATATATATATATATATATATATATATATATATATATATATATATATATATATATATTTATTTATTTATTTATTTATTTACAATTAATTGTTCGTGAATCGTCGAGAGCAGTCGAAGGTCAATTGAGTAAAGAACATCGTTTCAAAATTTTCTAGACTCAACATTACATACTTCGCTTATCGTATCGGAAACATATAAAGATTAAGTTTAAATTTGGTCGGAAATCTTCGGGTCGTCACAATGTGTTTCGTCCGTTGATGTTGAACTGGATTGGATGAAAGGTACACTACACTTACATTGTCACAATAAACAAGAGTAGCAGAGAAAAACGGGCAATGTAGCTCACGTAAAAGGTTCCGTAACCAACACATTTCAGCAACCGCATTAGCGACACCACGATACTCTACTTATGCACTGGACCTACAAGGTGTAAGCTGCCGTTTTGATGACCAAGATAGCAGGTTATTACCGAGAAAAACACAGTAGCCAGAAGTAGATCGACGAGTAGTAGGGCAACCTGCCCAATCAGCATCCGAGTAAGCAACAAGTGAAGCAGTAGATGAAGTAAATAGTTGTAGACCTAGATCAAGAGTTCCTCGGATGTAGCGAAGAATCCGTTTAAGATCCAAAAAATGGGGTTCTCGAGGATCATGCATGTACAAACAGATCTGTTGAACGGCATAAGATATGTCGGGACGCATAAAAAGTAAGGTACTGAAGAGCACCTGAAAGGCTGCGATACAGAGTGAGGTCGGATACAGGATGTAAAGACCCGTCCTAATCCATAAGAATGAATACAATAACATATGATTACATCGCGAGGTATTTGACCTCTAAATGATATATTTTACAAACATTGCATTCGTTTTTAAAAGACAACCTTTGTTACATCGAAAGTTAAACAGCCATGCATACCATTTCCTAATATATCAATCTATTAATGATTTCTTATCTATCTTGATGAACTTAGTGACTCGAATGCAACGTCTTTTGAAATATGCCATGAATGACTCCAAGTAATATCTTTAAAAATGAGCAAATGCACAGCGGAAGATTTTCTTAATACCTGAGAATAAACATGTTTTAAAGTGTCAACCAAAAGGTTGGTGAGTTCATTAGTTTATCATAATCGATCATTTCCTTAATTTTAATAGACCACAAGATTTTCATTTCCATTTCTCATAAATATACGTCCCATACATAGAGACAAAAATCATTCATATGAATTGAACACCTGGTAATCGACATTAACAAGATGCATATAGAATATCCCCATCATTCCGGGACTCCCTTCGGACATGATAATTTCGAAGTACTAAAGCAGTTCAAATTCTCTGACTGGGGCTTGTTAGTGCCCATAGATCTATCTTTAGGATTCGCATCAATTAGGGTGTCTGTTCCCTAATTCTTAGATTACCAGACTAAAAGGGGCATATTCGGTTTCGATCATTCAACCATATAATGTAGTTTCAATTACTTGTGTCTATTTCATCAAACATTTATAAAAGCACATGTATTCTCAGTCCCAAATATATATATATATATATATATATATTGCAAAAGCATTTAAAAAGGGAGCAAATAAAACTCACAATACAATATTTTATAGAAAAAATATTCATACGACGGAACTGAACAATGTAGGGTTGGCCTCGGATTCACGAACCTATATCAATTATATATATTAACACATATAATTAATATGTAATAATAATCAAACTAGTTTATGTATATTACTTATTTAATTTAGTAATATATATTTGTTATTTCAAAGGTTATATATATTTATTTTGTATTTTAATATTTATACATATAGTTATACGAATACATATATATCTATATAACTAGTATTATATTGTTAAATCAAAAATTTGTTATATGTAAATATTTATGTAAACAATGTTATTAGGTTTAATATATAATATATATGTAATATTAATATAGTTATAGTATATGTAATAAGTATATTTTTATATATAAAGTATTTATTTGTTAAAATGATAGTTTTGAAAATAATAATTTACTAATAATAATAATAACTTTATTAATATTGATAGTACTGAAAATGATATTGTTAATAATGATACTTATGTTAATATTAATAATAATGATACTAGTAATAATAAAAATGATACTAATACTAATGTTAATGAAAATAATAATAATTTGTATTGTTTTCAAAATAATATTAATGATAATAATAATCATAATCATAATAATGATCATAATACATATGTTAATAATAATAATATTAATAATACTCCTAGTACTTAATAATAATACTTAGTAATGATAATAATGATAATAATATTAATCGTGTTAATGATGGTAACAATAATAATTAACTTATTCCTAATAACAATGGTTAATAATAATAATAATAATAATAATAATAATAATAATAATAATAATAATAATAATAATAATAATAACAATAATAATAATAATAATAATAACAATAAAGTTAGAAAGACTACCTTACTGTATAAGCCCCTAAAAAAATAAAAACCTTTGCCTGGGCTTGAACCCAAAACCTCTCGCTCACCCATAACACTCCAAGACCACTCCTCCATTTCAGTTTTTCTGATTAATATCATATCTACTTTTTATTTATACCGTTTCTTTCTGTTTCTACTTCTAAAAAATAAAAATAAAATGCAACACCCCAGGCTCGAACCTCCAACCTCTTGTAAACCCAACACACCCTTAACCATTACTCTGCCATTTACCATCTTATCTAACTCACCATTTTTAATCATCAAATACTAGCGAATATTAACAGCAGCCTAAATATTATTTTCTCACTACGGAGTAATTATTGTTGTTGATGGTTGATTCACGATATTAGCCCAAAGAAAACAGCCCGTTAACGAGCCCACAAAGAAGTCCACTAACCAAAATAAAACGACCCAAAGGAATTTACGCTTTTTGGTTTTTGCTGCTGCAGTAGCGAAGGGACAACATGAAAAATTAGAATAAAAGGCAAGTTGCAGCCTCCATTCATTATCTTAATCTGATCCTCATCATAAACATACATATCATCATAATCGTTCATCATGGATCATCATACATCTTCCATTATCATGATCATTCAACATCATTTAATCATTACGATCACCATCATCATCATATACGTACCATCGCGATTGAAATAGATAGAAAACAGGAAGTAGCTGCAGTAGTGATTAATGGTGGCCTGTGGTGATTGCAGGTGGCGGTTGAGGTGATTGTACATGGTGGTGATGATGGGTGGATTCCTTTTGTTGAACTGAAAACAAGATAACAAATCGTCCATCTTCCTTTTGGGTTTAGTCTCGACAACAAAACCCAACACATCAATTTTTAATTTGTAATGGTCTGCGTGTGAATTTAGTCTGACCGGAATCAAACAGTGACCAGTAGAAATAAAAAGTATTCGATGATGGGTTTATGAAAAATGGTGTTTGCGGCTGCAAATAAAAAAAAAAAGATATCAGTGAAACAAATGGATTAATTAGAGCTAGGAAGTGGTGATTGTGTGAGTTTTCAAACGGAAACAAAGCAAAACATACATGTTACAATATCGAATCAACATGTGGTGGTGGTTTTGATGATTGTAGTTGCAACAAAGTAGAGATAAGGTGGTGATGGTTGTAGGAGTGCTTAGTGGTGGTTGTATGTTGATTTTCTCGGACAGAAATAAAAGAGAGAGAGTAAGAGATAGAGTTGGTGATTGTCGATGGTGGAAGTGGGTTTGAGATGATGGAGTGGTGGGTGTAAGTATGGTGGTTCGTGATGGCGTCCGGTGAAGAAGGTTGTTTCAAGGTTGTCGATGGTGTCGGGTGTTCACAAAGAGAACAAGAAAAGGAAATGGGTGTTTGTTCTTATGGGTGGTGATGGATTGACCTCATTCGAAAAATAGAAACAAAGTGGTGGTAGTCGATGACATGGTAGGGTGATGGTGATTATGTGGTGATGGCCATCCATCGAATGGAAAAGTGGTTTGGTTGAGCCGGGTGTTTCGAGAGTAAGAGTAAGTGTGAGTTCTTTGTTTTGTGAAGAAAGATAGTTGCAAGGTGTATCGATATGCCTATATATATATATATATATATATATATATATATATATATATATATATATATATATATATATATGAATTGTGTAACCAATTGTATGCAAAACCAAGTAAGATATATATATATATATATATATATATATATATATATATATATATATATATATAGAAGAAGGAGTATAATATTGATTAATTTTTCTCCACATGCATATTACTTAAATAATACGGAATACACAATATCCTCTTTTGTAATTTAACCGCTGACACTATATCTCAGACTAAATTTCGTACTTCGTTATTAATTCAATGACGGATAAAAGTTCTCAGAAAAATTCCAAATCTTTACAGTAATTATATTTATTTATTTTGGTCATTATGGTATAAAATTCGATCCTTAATTTGTTAAATAAAAATTACATCAACTGTCCCTCTCATTTATGGGTAAAATATAAAAAGTGTTAAAACTTAACAAATAGTTCCTAAATACATTTTTATTAAGCCTAAAATTTATAGAACTCATTTTCGTATCACCGTTTATTTTAAAATTATATAAGTTTGAATTTAACTTGCTTAATATCAATCGAAACATCAAACGAGTATTACAATCATTTAATATTTATTTTTAATATACTTTATTTATATATAGAGATATATTTTAAATAATAATTATTATAATATCCTATTTTTATTTTATTAATTTTTAATAACAACACATATAATACTTCAAATCATATTTCGAATTATTATTTATATATACATACGCACATATCTATTTTCAATTAATTGTCCGTGAATCGTTGAGAGCAGTCGAAGGTCAATTGAATATATGAACATCATTTTAAAATTTTCTAGACTCAACATTACATACTTTGCTTATCGTATCGAAATCATATAAAGATTAAGTTTAAATTTGGTAGAAAATTTTCGGGTCGTCACAGTACCTACCCGTTAAAGAAATTTCGTCCCCGAAATTTGATCAAGGTCGTCATGACTAACAGTAAGAATGTTATTATGACGAATATAAGCTGATACATAGAATTTTATCATGATACGGATAAAATTATTCGATTTCTCGAAGCGTATGAGTGAAGCTATCGTAAAAGTGTGAAATGAGAAAATAAAGATTTGCCTTATCCTTTGACGTCATCACGGTTGATTTCCGGATTAAATAAAATCTTTGTAATCTATATCGGATTTGATTCATTGGCGGTTAAGGAAATTATGATCCCCTTCAATTTAATGCGATAATCCATCTCAATTTCTCTGTCGGATATTTCACTATAAATCCACCTCCTTCGTTTCCTTACAACTCACACCTTCTATTCTTTCTCCCTCAACTCATATTTTAAAGTATTCGTCAATATGCTCCATCCAGTGCTGATTCTCGATATACTCCTAACTTTAATATCTGTCATTCTTCTCTTTCATCTACCACCGGAGGATTCTGTTTACTTCTACTTCGCTCTTGGGGTTATAGTGTTTTTAGTCCTCCCTTGTCTTTATATTGCTATATGCATCAATATATACGGTTTATAATTTCTGGGTGGTTGTTGAGTTTTATATCTTCCCTTGTATTTCGATGTCTCTGCTTCTGTCTTTCTATAATCATTGACATCCACAGTTAATACTCTCTCCAATTTACTGTGTTTTATACTCCCATTGATATTTTGAAACTTCATGCTTTTGTTTTCTCTTCCCGACTTTAAGTCAAGCGGATAATGGTCCAGAATTCATAGATATGAATTTCAGAATGAACATAGTTAATGTTCTAAGAAAGAAATTATAATGGCACGATCTTGATTTGTCAAATTACCAGAATATCCAGAAAAATAGAACTATCAAGAAGATATGTTCTTAATATATTTGGAGATTAGGTAATATGTAAGAGTCGTGTAACATGGCACATGATGACGTTATGGTCTGTGAATCATCAAGTTCCATTTAGAAACTCAGCATGACTTACTGTAATATAATCACGTTGATCAAGTGTCATTATATTATACTAACTCATGCTTCAGTTCCCAACACTACTTCAAAAACATTCATAATTTAAATTTAAATTCAAATTTTTCAGAATATAGAAACTAAAATAGTTTCCTTTCTGATGTAACACTGATATTGCGAAGAGATAAATGATTTTAGATAAGAATAGTTATGAAAATATCTTCAGAAATATCGAGGATATTTATAATGAAAGATACGATGATATCTTAGAATTTCTAATATCGAGGGATGATGATGAAGATTTGTCCGTAACGGTTTAGAGTCAGAAGTAAGGTATTCGTTTATGACTTCAGCAGATACTGAATCAATTGGATTCTTTGAAGGCAGATTTAGTCGTTGTGATTTGTACACAGCCTCCTTCATGGTTTGCTCAATCCGTTTTCCAGTTCCAAACCTTCTCTTTTTCTGAGCTTTGCCAACACATTATTCTTTATCATCAAACTTTCGACGGTTAAGGTCGTTTACAATTGTCTACAGTTTCTGCTGCTTCATTAAGCTTTTTCAAAATTCAGGATATTGATCCGTGGACTGGGTGCTTTTCAGAATTTCAGAATGGAAGGTCATAATTCTAAGAGATAAAGGTTATACATATAACTGTTGATGTAGATATGCTGTGAGTTTTTCAATGTACTGATTGCTAATTCTCGGTATTTGGTATGACAATTATTGTTACAAAAATGTGAACGAGCACATGATAGGGTTTTAATGAACAATATAATGGTTTTTCGGAGAGATTTAAGCTGATGAGTAATGAAGTTACTGGTAAGTTTACTGATAATGTGGTGAGATATAAACGGTTCTCCGGTAACGATGATGAAAGGGCAATCATATATATATCAAGGTTATAATAAGGCTAGTCCGACTGAAAAGTCGAAGTTGATTTGCTGAGCTGTGACAAAATTGGCTAATTTGAAAAGGAATTGCAAAGTTGTTTTTCGGTAATAATAACGCTAAAGAAATTAGCACAGCTATGTGTTAAACGTTAACTCAGTTTCCGAGAGTTTTTCAGGTGCATAACTATATGCATAAATCTTTTCTTCCGTAGATGAAGTGCGGTTGGTTCATCCTCTCGAATGAGGTGTTTTCAAGAATCATGAAAGGTTTGTACGCAGATTGGAATCGTGAAGATACAAATGAGGTTTAAGATGAAATCAAGTGGCAAACTTGAAGAAATGTTTAGTTTCATATGTTATAATCAATATTTTAATTCATTTTAATTATCCAATATTGGTAGTCCACAGTTAATAGTCCACAGTTAGTAGTTCCATAATTCATATGTAGTTTAATATATAATATTCGAATTAATTAATACGTATCGTGACCCATTGTATACATGTCTCATACTCGATCATAACTCAAAGTATATATATTATTTTAGAATCAACCTCAACCCTGTATAGCTAACTCGGGCATTACTGCATATAGAGTGTCTATAGTTATTCCAAATAATATATATAGATGCGTCGATATGATATGTCAAAACATTGTATACCTGTCCCGATATTTAAAATGCGTAAATAACAGTATTTAAATGACGATAAATAAACTGCGTAAAATAAATAACAGAAATTAAATGACGATAAATAAAATTACGAGAATTAAAATTGTAATAAATAAAATGTAATAAGGAATTAAAAGTTAGCTAGGAACAGTTAGCTAAGATTTTGTTAGCGTGGATTCTTAACAAAATTTCTCATAGTTAATTTGTTTATTGTTGTTGATGGTTGATTCACGATATCAGCCCAAAGAAAACAGCCAGTTAACGAGCCCACAAAGAAGTCCACTAACCGAAATAAAACGACCCAAAGGAATTTACGCTGTTTGGTTTTTGCTGCAGTAGCGAAGGGACAACAGGAAAAATAAGAATAAAAGGCAAGTTGCAGCCGCCATTCATCATCTTAATCTGATCCTCATCATAAACATACATATCATCATAATCGTTCATCATGGATCATCATACATCTTCCATTATCATAATCATTACGATCACCATCATCATCATATACGTACCATCATGATTGAAATAGATAGAAAACAGAAAGTAGCTGCAGTATTGATTAATGGTGGCCTGTGGTGATTGCAGGTGGCGGTTGAGGTGATTATACATGGTGGTGATGATGGGTGGATTCCTTTTGTTGAACTGAAAACAAGATAACAAATCGTCCATCTTCCTTTTGGGTTTAGTCTCGACAACAAAACCCAACGCATCAATTTTTAATTTGTAATGGTCTGCGTGTGAATTTAGTCTGACCGGAATCAAACAGTGACCAGTAGAAATAGAAAGTATTCGATGATGGGTTTATGAAAAATGGTGTTTGGGGCTGCAAATAAAAAAAAAAAGATATCAGTGAAACAAATGGATTAATTAGAGCTAGGAAGTGGTGATTGTGTGAGTTTTCAAACGGAAACAAAGCAAAACAGACAGGTTACAATATCGAATCAGCATGTGGTGGTGGTTTTGATGATTGTAGCTACAACAAAGTAGAGATAAGGTGGTGATGGTTGTAGGAGTGCTTAGTGGTGGTTGTATGTTGATTTTCTCGGACAGAAATAAAAGAGAGAGAGTAAGAGAGAGAGTTGGTAATTGTCGATGGTGGAAGTGGGTTTGAGATGATGGAGTGGTGGGTGTAAGTATGGTGGTTCGTGATGGTGTCCGGTGAAGAAGTTTGTTTCAAGGTTGTCGATGGTGTCGGGTGTTCACAAAGAGAACAAGAAAAGGAAATGGGTGTTTGTTCTTATGGGTGGTGATGGATTGACCTCATTCGAAAAATAGAAACAAAGTGGTGGTAGTCGATGCCATGGTAGGGTGATGGTGATTATGTGGTGATGGCCATCCGTCGAATGGAAAAGTAGTTTGGTTGAGCCGTGTGTTTCGAGAGTAAGAGTAAGTGTGAGTTCTTTGTTTTGTGAAGAAATATAGTTGCAAGGTGTATCGATATGCCTATATATGTCAAAACATTGTGTAACCAATTGTATGCAAAACCCAGTAAGAGATATATATATATATATATATATATATATATATATATATATATATATATATATATATATATATATATATAAAATATAGAAGAAGGAGTATAATATTGATTAATTTTTCTCCACATGCATATTACTTAAATAATACGGAATACACAATATCCTCTTTTTTAATTTAATTGTCGACACTATATCTCGGACTAAATTTCGTACTCCGTTGTTAATTCATTGACGGATAAACGTTCTCAGAAAAATTCCAAATCTTTACAGTAATTATATTTATTTATTTTGGTCATTATGGTATAAAATTCGATCCTTAATTTGTTAAATAAAAATTACATCAACTGTCCCTCTCATTTATGGGTAAAATATAAAAAGTGTTAAAACTTAACAAATAGTTCCTAAATACATTTTTATTAAGCCTAAAATTTATAGAACTCATTTTCGTATCACCGTTTATTTTAAAATTACATAAGTTTGAATTTAACTTGCTTAATATCAATCGAAACATCAAACGAGTATTACAATCATTTAATATTTATTTTTAATATACGTTATTTATATATAGAGATATATTTTAAATAATAATTATTATAATATCCTATTTTTATTTTATTAATTTTTAATAACAACACATATAATACTTCAAATCATATTTCGAATTATTATTTATATATACATATGAACATCGTTTCAAAATTTTTTAGACTCAACATTACATACTTTGCTTATCGTATCGAAATCATATAAAGATTAAGTTTAAATTTGGTCGGAAATTTCCAGGTCGTCACACAGGAGGACCATCTGCCCCAAGCATAGAGTTAGTTGCTTGATCATGAACAATACGAACATATATATATATATATATATATATATATATATATATATATATATATATATATATATATATATATATATATATATGTGTGTGTGTGTGTGTGTGTGTGTGTGTGTGTGTGTAAGTAAAATGGTTATGCCAAAGGGCTACAATAAATAAATGTGGACAATCCAAAAACCTCTTAACACGATTAACTAAACATTTTATAACGAGTTAGAGTCTGAACTTTAACATATTTTGAAGATAGTTTGTTAAACACGGCTCTAGCTATTGAGTCGACAGCAAACGTCGATTTATTGGCGAATTTTTAGATAATAAATTAAATTTACATGCAGGATTTAAAACTCATGAAAATTTGATTTTACCATTTTCATAGCGTCTCAATTTTATTTTTAATTTTACTTTTTTTTAAGTTTTTCCTACTTATTGGCTGGAGGTCCACTCAGAAGCATTCTCTCTATCCGTCGAATAGAGAGAGTGATGACTTTCTACTTTTGAGAGTGTTTTTTACTCTGTGTGGAGAAATGACTTGTCTTTATTCTCGGATAGGGAAAAGATTTTTTAGATCTCACATTCCCCATATACCACTTATGTGGTATTGAGTTTTGTTGTTTTTGTTGTTGTTGTTGTTGTTTGTTAAACGACCTCAAAGTTCTTATATCGAGTTCGAACAAACTTACAACTACAAATATTCCTTTCATTCATATGTATTATATATATATATATATATATATATAAATAGTGGTAGGATCAAGAGGGAAGTAACCAATCGGGGGGAAGCGGGGGAAGTAAAAACTATTTTTTTTTTCGTTTTTTGAAAATTTTTTATTCACGAACATTATAGATGGGATGAAAATATGAACATTTAATAGAGACACATTGTGATAAATGTTTTTGTTTTGGCGGGAAAACGCTCGAAGAAGTAATATATAACAATTATCGTGTTTTTCGAGCGTATGTTGAGGTTTTATCTATTAGGGTTTAGATATTAGGGTTTATAGGGTTTAGATATTAGGGTTTAGAAATTTTGGGTTTAGGGTTTAGATTTAGGGTTTAGATTAGGATTTAGATCGAGTTTTTAACACGAACGGTTTAGAGTTTAGGGTTTAGGGTTTGGTGTTTTGGGTTTATGGAATAAACCCAAAACACCAAACCCTAAACCACAAACTCTAAATCGGGCTAAATTTTACTTCACAAAACTTGAAAAAAACGTTCACATTTTTCACAAACAATATTATCTTGAATGTTATTTTTGTCGATCGTTTTCCCGCCTAAATAATAACATTCATCACGAAGTGTCTTTTCTAAATGTTCATATTTTTGTGTGATCTAGATGCCGGAAAAAAATTCCAAAAAAACGAATTTTTTTTTTTTGCTTCCCCCTGATTGGTTACTTCCCCATTGATGTTGCCCATATATATATATATATATATATATATATATATATATATATATATATATATATATATATATATATACACACACACACACGAGATGATCTCGAGTCGAGCTCGTGTTTTATACATCAAACGCATCGACTTTTAGCTTAAAATATTATGCTCGAAACGAATTGAACTCACATTTTTAAATTTGGACGAGTCGACCTCGAGCTCAACTCGACTGATTATTAATGCATATAACTCCTTAAAAGGAAGTTTAATACTTTATTCTTCCTAATTTAATAGTACTAAAAAAATCGTAGACAATTTTAGTATTATTTTTTTATCACAATATCTTTTTAAAAAAAAATATTTTAGTGTTTAATTACCTTTTGAATTTAAATGTATAATAAAGTAAGTGTATGAAAGAATTATACTTTATTTATATATGAAAGCGAAATATTAATTTCGAACTAAAAAAGAATATTGTAATATCAAAATGACGCAACGAGTATTTATCAGTATTTAATATTAATAATAATATTAAATTAATAAATAAATATTATTAAATACTTAATATTAATAAGAATTTATATATATACTAATAGACAAAACACTATTTCACTATTTATCAATAGTAACCAGGGATATTTTTGCCATTTCACCTTTTTTTTGGTTCCCAACGATAAAATAAGCAACTTTCGTAAAAGAACCAACCCTTCAATGTTACCAAAAAATGTAAAAAAAAAAAAAAAAAATCTTTTTTACAAAAAAATCAACTAACTTTTTTTTCTCCGTCTCTCTTTTCTTCCTCAACGATAAAGGAGACAACTTTCATAAAATGAACAACCCTTCAATACTACCAAAAGATGTCGAAAAACATTTTTTTTTTACAAAATAGATCAACTAACTTTAAAAAAAAACAACGAACGGTAAAAGAAGCAACTTTCACAAAAGAAACAACCCTTCAATGTTAGATGACGAAAAAAATTCTTTTTTACAAAATAGATCAAGATTTTTTTTTAACTCGCATTCAAAACGGAGCCCCCGGCGCAAGCGAGGGCTCCACAACTAGTTATACTTTATTTACTTAAATAAATATTAATATATTCACACACCACTTTTTGATCTATATACATATAATTACATATTATACCCTTAATTATGCTTGAAATATATTAATAAAGTTCAACTCCCTAGATAAATCTAGGTGTATACTGTGAGTTTATAAAATAAAAGTGTACATAGATAAAAAGTGGTGTGTGAAGATGAATTCTCTTAGTACAATGTTGATATTAAAAATTAATACCTCTTACTTGTGAATTATTTGTGTCATCGGGCTTGGTCTTTCCCGAAGCATGGGTCAATCCATCCAGCCCCATTTGGTGTTTTTTGCATCATTGCAGTCCAATGGTCTCTGTTGGGCCCTAAATAAATTGTTTTGAATGCATCTACTACTATTTGTGTTTAACTATCTGTTATACTTTCTATATATACACTTCTGTGACTCTATGAGATGAGCGTATGGTATATAAATGCACGTATGAAGCAAACTACGACTTATTAACTCTGATGGACCATAAGTTTACATTTGAATTTGAGCCATAACATATAATTCAAGCAGTGGCGGAACTTTAACCCGAATACAGATGAGGCGAGTGTAAAAATTTAATAAATTTTTCAAAGTTAACAAAGGTAAACACTAAAAAAAACCTTATTTTTTGATAAAAAAAAATTGGTGTAAAATTCTTTTTCCCGTTAAATCCAGATGAGGCGAATACCCCTTTTGTGATACACTAAATTCCGCCACTGATTTCAAGTATGTTAACATGTCACATAGTATCCAACAATTGTATTTATAGCCATATTTACAATAAGATAAGCATGTTTTGCTGATGCAAAATGTCGTTTGTGCTAAATTGCTAATCTAAGACGACACGTGAACAATTAATACCATAAATAATTAGCTTCCTTTGCTTTAATGTGTAGTATCACTACATCTGCTGAACTAAAGTAATATGCATCTATAATTTTTATATGAACTAAAGTAATATGCATCTATAATTTTCATATAACTGTAATTGATAGAATTTTATTTTTTTTAACAGGCAAACTCACACATCAACCTAATATTAACACGAATATATACACCACAAAATATCACAAACAAGATTCGAACCCTCAACCTCAAGGTTGTAAGTATGACCTCGATACCCCCAAACCATTTACTCTTTGGTAGTAATATGATATAATTTGAATGTAATTCAAAAGCTTAAATAAAGAAATTCACCCAAAACAAAACCTTATATAGAAGGGATTGCCTAAATAGGATATCACTCCTTAGACCACACACGAAAACAAGTGAACCACTATTGATTGGTCTCTCTTATCTTCCTTGCCTTACTTGAATGGTAAAAAAAGATATTCAACTGATAAATCAAATATGCGTAATATGTGCGTAAGAATTCTATAAACCACCGATCACCACCATGATCTTCCACCGCTGTCACCATCCTTATCAAAACACAAACACCACCACTTCCACCATGACCAAACCCGCTAAACTTCTTGCTGCTACTATAAACCTCTTCTACTCGACAACCACACAAACCCACATATCTCTTATTACCTGTTCGACTGCTATACTAACTACACTGCTATGTCCCTATTTTTATTCGTAAACCATAAATAAAACGAACCTGCGAATGAGCTCATGTTTATTGCATTTGAAGCAGATACTGCTCCTGCTGCAGCCGCCTTGAGTCTTCACTATCCCTATTCGAAAAAGAAAAAAAAAAAAACCTGTAACTACCGTTAATTATTTTCTTTTCTTTCTTTTCCTTTTCTCTCACACATGTTACGAATCCATTGATGATTCTTCTTGGTGGCCGACATATTGTAGAGATGGTATGTTATTCGTGGACCCATATAAATATATTTCTTGGTGCAAATGGTTCAAACAATTGATTGATACATGCACTATCCTCAAATAAAAAGAGAAATAAAATATTTTGGCAGTAGGTCACCTTAGGTTGCTTTGTCTCCAAGACCATAGTAGAAAAGCCTTTAATATTTTAGAAAATGATGAACGGTTACAAAAGCATACGCATTACATTTTTTTTTTGTTTCACGATGATGTTTAGATCATATTTGTATATGATTAAGGTGATCATGATTGGGTTTAAGATGAAGAAAGGGATGTATGATGATACTCAATGACCATGATACGTGATACTGATATTGATGATGATACATGTATTCGTGAAGGTAATGATAATATAATATTAGGATGATGTTATAATGATATAGATGAGGATCGTAGTTAAGAAACGATGATGATAATTATAAGGATTTGATAGACGAGAAAAATGATGATGTTGTGATTAATGAAGAAGATGATGAAATGATAAAATGGGTTTTGTTCTTGATTTAGAGGAAGAAGAAAATAAACAGATAGATATACGGGTAATATACTTTAGATGGAGATATACTTCAGAAATGAAACAAACAGATCGATGGTAACAAGTGTGCTTTCTAAGCAAGAGGTCTTGGTTTCGAACCCAGGCCACTACAAATTTTTTTTTAGAGAAGCTGATTGGGCCGATTGTTGGGCCAGGATTCCAAACTTAGGCCGAAGTAATTATGGACTAAAAATGATGATGAAGTGATTCGTAATTGTTAAATAATTAAACACACTAATTATTATAAGAAATACGTAACGGTTCAGTGGTTTGGGAGAAAATAGTTAAACGATAGGTGGTTCGAGTCTTGTATGAGGTGTTTTTTTTTTTTTGGAGAAAAGCTTGTTGGAGGTTCGTGAATCCGAGGCCAACCCTGTATTGTTCAGTTGTTCAAAGTCGTCATATGTATTTTTACTACAAAATACAGTATTGTGAGTTTCATTTGCTCCCTTTTATATATATTTTTGGGACTGAGAATACATGCGCTGTTTTTATAAATGTTTTACGAAATAGGCACAAGTACTAAAACTAATTCTACGTAGGTTTAAACCAGAAATATACCCTTAGCTTGGTAACATTAAACTACTTGTCTATGTACGGTATGCGCGAATCCTAAAGATAGATCTATTGGGCCTGACAAACCCCATCCTGACTATGGGATGCTTTAGTACTTCGAGGTTATTTTAAACACACCTGATCTGGTGTACTTCAGAGGGTAAAACATGAACGTTAAGGCTTGTTACCGGGTGCCTACAACTTATAGAATACTTTTATACACTTGCGAGTGTACATATATTTATAAACGAAAATCTTGTGGTCTATTAATATATTGAAAAGATTGTTATGATAAACCTATGAACTCACCAACCTTTTTGGTTGACACTTTTAAGCATGTTTATTCTCAGGTACGAATTAAGTCTTCCGCTGTGCATTTGCTCATTTTAAGGACATTACTTGGAGTTGATCATCGCAATGGAACCAAATGTTTTCCGAAATATATATAGTTTGAGTTGTGATCAATACTGAGATACGTATACACTGGGTCGTGGATTGATTCAAGATAATATTTACCGATTTATTTCTGTACATCTAACTGTGAACAACTAGTTGTAGGTTACTAACGAGGACATCTGACTTAATAAACTTAAAACATCAAAATATATTAAAAGTGTTGTAAATATATTTTGAACATACTTTGATATATATGTATATATTGTTATAGGTTCGTGAATCAACCAGTGGCCAAGTCTTACTTCCCGACGAAGTAAAAATCTGTGAAAGTGAGTTATAGTCCCACTTTTAAAATCTAATATTTTTGGGATGAGAATACATGCAGGTTTTATAAATGATTTACAAAATAGACACAAGTACGTGAAACTACATTCTATGGTTGAATTATCGAAATCGAATATGCCCCTTTTTATTAAGTCTGGTAATCTAAGAATTAGGGAACAGACACCCTAATTGACGCGAACTCTAAAGATATATCTATCGGGCCCAACAAGCCCCATCCAAAGTACCGGATGCTTTAGTACTTCGAAATTTATATCATATCCGAAGGGTGTCCCGGAATGATGGGGATATTCTTATATATGCATCTTGTTAATGTCGGTTACCAGGTGTTCACCATATGAATGATTTTTATCTCTATGTATGGGATGTGTATTGAAATATGAAATCTTGTGGTCTATTATTATGATTTGATATATATAGGTTAAACCTATAACTCACCAACATTTTTGTTGACGTTTTAAGTATGTTTATTCTCAGGTGATTATTAAGAGCTTCCGCTGTCGCATACTTAAATAAGGACGAGATTTGGAGTCCATGCTTGTATGATATTGTGTAAAAACTGCATTCAAGAAACTTATTTTGTTGTAACATATTTGTATTGTAAACCATTATGTAATGGTCGTGTGTAAACATGATATTTTAGATTATCATTATTTGATAATCTACGTAAAGCTTTTTAAACCTTTATTGATGAAATAAAGGTTATGGTTTGTTTTAAAATGAATGCAGTCTTTGAAAAACGTCTCATATAGAGGTCAAAACCTCGCAACGAAATCAATTAATATGGAACGTTTTTAATCAATAAGAACGGGACATTTCAGTTGGTAGTAACTATTTTACGTCATTCCTGTCAACATGTATTTTGCGTACCATTCGAAAAACTGTACGCATACTTGAATTCAACCTTTATAGATAGGGCACAAGGTCCATCAATTGCAAGTTGATGAACCAAGAGTACTTATCACGTGAACCAAAAACTCTCTATCATTCTCTAAAGAGGTAAGAGGTGAGCATGAGAGGGTAAAATGAGATGAAGGTGCTCATGTATGAATCGTATGATCATCTAAGGATGTCATTAAAATTGGACATGGCAGCAGGTAACCTCCTCTGATCAAAGTATCGGAGGAACAATACTGTAAGGTCAAGGTATGGCAATAGATCAGATATGGATTGGGTGAACCTATATCCACATCCATTCAATTTTGAAAATTCATATCCATTTGATTATATTTCATCCATCCTGTTGGTTAGTTATCAAATGATAATATTCAAATGTTAACCACTTTATTTTGATGATGACACAAAGTCTTATGTGCTTAAAAACGTATATAACAACACAAGTTCATGAGCCTACATGATCTCTAGCAAAACGACTAATACACAAATTAGACAAGTCAAAAGAGTCATTTGAAAAACACTGGATGAGCATGGTTGGGTTCACGATCGACCACATGTCAGACCGTGGATGTCCTGCACTTTGGTTCCGAGGAACAAGTTGCACAGTCGACTCCACGGTCAATCGTGGGTTGAGCGCAGTTTTCTCTGTTCGAATTTTTGATCAAATAAAGTTTGACTTCGGGACATCTATAATTTACAAAAATTGTTTCAACATGCTTAGAATAGTTGTCCCCTTCATATCCAAATGAGCTTTGGTCACTAAAACGCTAATATTGGTTAATCACACCTAATGACATCTTAATGACACTTTAGCTTGCGATCAATTCTGAACACACAAGTGTTGCTAAAAGTCCTTTAGAGACACTTTAGCTTCTGACATAGATGTTTGGAACATCATTACTAAGTGTGATTATGTTCCATTTCAACTTAGTGAAGATAGAAAAACTAAAATAATCATACCCAGAGATAGTTGGTCCAAAGAAAATAAAACGGATGTAGGGAAAACTATCAAGCTAAACTAGTCATATTTAATGTCTTGCCTATAAAAGAATATGAAAAAAGTGCAAAGGAAATATGAGTTAGTTTAATCATTACCCATCAAGGAAATGTGTAAGTCATTGAAAATAAAATTGAACTACTTGTAGCTCAATATGAACAAAATTTAAATCTTGGATGATGAAAAAATTGATGTTGCTTATTCTAGATTTAACGATATTTGTTCAAGTTTAAAAGCTCTAGGTACTATCTACATGAACAAACAATATGTTCGGAAATTCTTAAGAGCATTGCCCTCAAAATGGAGACCTAAAGTAAAGGCAATATATGAGTCAAAGGATTTGGAAAAAATTGTCTCTTGATGAGTTCATTGGAAATCTCAAAGTTCATGAGGTCATCCTAGACAAGGATGAAGAAGCTGATAAAGTCAAGAAAGAAAAGAATAAGTCAATTGCTTTAAAGGCCAAAGCAATTGAAGAAGGTGAATACGAAGAGGATGAAGACGATATCCTAAACGACGACGAACAACTTGCATTCATTTTTCGATCATTCAAGAAATTCTACCGAAGACCCGGGAATCACGTCCCACCTCCAATGGATTCAAAGAAGGCACCTTTTGATTCCAAGAAAAAGTTTGTGAGGAAATGCATTGGATATGGTGACCCAAATCATTTGATAAGTGAATGTCCCAAAAAGAATAACGAGAAGGCATTTCTTGGAGGTGCATGGGACGATGAAGAAAATGAAACACAAGAAGAAGGAAAGGAAATGTGCCTCATTGCCATTGAAACACCAAGCTCGGAAGGAGATAATGAAGCATGCCTAGTCGTACAAATCGACAATGAGGTTCTTCCAAACTCTTTTGAATTTAATATTGATAATTTCATTAAACTATGTGATTTTAAGTAGTAGAGTTAGCACTAATAACACTATCCTAAAAAGGGAAAACAACTTACTTAAGTTAGAAGTGTCTAGACTCAAAGAAAGAATCACTAACTCACAAGAATGCCTTACTTGTGATGATCTAAAACATGAAAATAAATCACTTACAAAACGATTAAACTACTTGAAAATAAAATCAATTTTTCCAATATATGATAAAAGTGGTAAAGTATTAGAAGACATTTTAAGTGCTCAAATGTCAAGCAATAACAAACATGGGTCAGGTTTAAAGAAAGTTCTCTCAAAATAAAATCATCAATACAACAACCTATAGTGTTTGTTAAGTCTCAAGATAGTCCAAAAATCACAGAAGGCGTGCGATCGAAGTACGAAAAAGTCGTGGAGTCGACCGCATGCCAATCTTTAAAAACAAGAATTTATGAAAAGGAAAAAATTAAACAATTCAAGTCATATAAGAAGAATTCCTTAGAAACTAACCACTCAATAGACCAAAGAAAGAAAGCCTTTAAAATTAGGTCCCAACTCAAAAGAAATCACAATGCTAAAATCGTGAAAAGATGGGTTAGAATAGGAATTTTTTATGTTAATCATCCCAGACCCAATAAAACTTCGGTACCAAAGATATTGATTAACAAAATATAGGTTTGCCTAAACGGCATTGTAAAAGAGGAAGATTGGATAACTGATAGTGGATGTACAACGCACATGACGGGGAACAAAGACTTCTTCACAAAGTACAAAGAACATAACGCTGGTGATTTAATCTTTGGTGGCGATGTATGAGGTGAAATTATTGGTAAAGGTAACATCATTAATTATAAAATTGCTATTGAAGATGTCTTGTATATTAAGAACCTAAGTTTTAATTTGTTAAGTATTGGTAAAATATGTGACTAAGGTTATAACATGACATTTACCAAATCCTCATCACATAAAACTAAAGATGATAAAAATGTCGTAAATGGAATTAGGAAAAAGGGTCTTTACACATGCAAATCAAATGACTTCAAACAATTGGATATTTGTCTTATTTCCATTCATGACACTACCACTTTGTGGAATTTTTGTGATTTACATGGAGTTTTTTTGTGATTTATATGGAATTTCTCATAATTTCTCGACACCTCGCACTCGTTAATCAAATAGGGTTGTTAAAGGAAAAATCGAACTCTTTAAGAACTGAGTAGAACAATGTTGAATGAACAATCAATTCCTCAAAATATTTGGTGTGAAGCCGTAGCAACTTCTACTTATATTCAAAATAGAGTTCTAATTTGGCCTTCAATGGATAAGACACCCTATGAAATTCTAAGCGGTAGGAAATCCACCGTAAGTCACCTTAGGGTATTTGGGTGCAAGTGTTTCATCTTAAACAAAAAAGAATACATAAAGAAATTTGAACCTAAAGCCTATGAAGGAATATTATAGGATATTCGTTAGAGAGTTCGTTAGAGAGTAAAGCCTGTAGAGTTCTAAATAAATATACGAATGTCATAGAAGAGTCGTTAGATGTCACATTCGATAAAACTCCCCCACCTAAGTCTAAACAACTAGTAGATGATGATGTGATTTAACAAGAAGCCATTCTGATTAGCACAACCCAAAATGAGTCCAAAGAAGTCGAAGAAACAAATGAGAAAAAATCTTATTTGGAAGACGAGCTTAGCAAAGATAGTCTAGAACCCACAACCAACCTTAAACATATTAAGGATCATCCAATAGAACAAGTCATAGGAGATATCAACACTAGAACCACACGATCACAAATCTTCAATCTAGTTGCAAATTATGCATTCATCTCCCAAATAGAACCCAAAAATGTTAAGGAAGCTTTATTAGATGAAAGTTGGGTGGAAGCCATGCAAGAGGAATTAAATCAATTCCAAAGAAATGATGTATGAGATTTGGTTCCCTTACATAGTGAGCATAATATCATAGGAACCAAATGGATATATAGGAACAAACTAGACGAAGATGAGAGGGTTGTAAGAAACAAAACTAGGTTGGTCGCTCAAAGGTATAGCCAACAAGAATGAATCGATTATGAGGTAACCTTTGCTCCCGTATATAGACTAAAGTCCATTAGAATACTTCTTGCATATGCATGTGCCAAGAACTTAAAACTATATCAAATGGATGTCAAAAGTGCTTTTCTAAATGGTGTCATAAATGAAGAAGTATATGTGTCAGAACCTCCGAGCTTTGAAGATTTTGAAATACCATATCATGTGTTTAAACTTAAGAAAGCCCTATATGGACTTAAACAAGCTCCTAAAGCTTGGTATGAGAGACTTAGAATCTTCCTTATCAATCATGGATATTAAATGGGAAAAATTGATAATACATTATTCGTCAAAAAGCATAAAAATGATTTAGTTATTGTTCAAATATATGCCGATGATATTGTATTTGGTTCTACTAACAAATCTCTTAGCAATTAGTTTTCTAAGTTAATGCATGATGAGTTTGAAATGAGCATGATGGGTGAACTCAAGTTCTTTTTCGGACTCCAAATTAAGCAACTAGAAGATGGAACATTCATCAATCAACAAAAGTATATTCATAATATGTTCAAAAAGTTTGGAATGGAAAACTCAAAGCTAATGGCTACTCATATGGCTACTAATGTAAAGCTTACTCTCGAAGGAGAAGGAGATTCATTTGATAGCACCAAGTATAGAGAAATGATGAGATCTCTTCTATACCTAATGGAAAGCCGACCTGATATTATGTATAGCGTGTGCTTGTGTGCAAGATTTCAAGAGAATCCTAAAATGTCTCATGTTGAAGCGGTTAAATGAATCTTTAGATACTTGAAAGGTACCAAGCATCTTGGGCTATGGTACCCAAAGTTCACCGGTGTTGACATTATGTGCTTTGCGGATTCAGACCATGGAGGATCATTAATTGATCAAAAGAGCACAAGCGGTGTATGTGCATTTGTTGGGCTTTGTTTAACATCATGGTTCTCCAAGAAACAAACATTAGTTGCAGTATCTACTACCGAAGCGGAATATTTTTTCGTGGGAAGAGCATGTGCACAAGTGCTATGGATGAAACAAACATTCATCGACTACGGTATCATGTCTTCTAAAATATCTATATGTTGTGATAATAAAAGTGTTATATACCTATCTAAGAATCAAATATTACACTCTAGGACTAAGCACATAGACATTAGGCATCACTTTTTACGTGATCATGTCTAAAATGGTAATATTGTGATTGATAAGGTAGACTCCTTAGAAAATATACCTGATATCTTTACTAAGCCTCTGAAAAAGGAGACCTTCACTCTACTTAGGAACGGGTTGGGAATGATGGAGCTTGAGCCTTAATAAAAATAATCCCATTGAACCCGTGCGGTCGAAGGATGGTCGATCGTGGCCTCGACCGCACAATAGCTGACGGTTTTTATGTCTTTTTCTCGCCATCTTTATTATCTAAATAACTTTTTCACCAACCCTACTCCTTCATTAAATCCCATCCACTAGATTCCAGATTTCATTGTTGTAGTGACCCGAACTTTTCCATGTTTATATATATTAAATGAAATTGATATTTACATGATTAAGTGTTTTCAACATGTTAAGCAATCAAACTTGTTAAGACTTGATTAATTGAAATAGGTTTCATGTAGACAATTGACCACCCAAGTTGACCGGCGATTCACGAATGTTAAAACTTGTAAAAACTATATGATATATATATATATATATATATATATATATATATATATATATATATATATATATATATATATATATATATGGATATGTATATAGCTAACATGATATTATGAAAAGTAAGTATCTCACTAGGTATATTAACAATGAGTTATATACATAAAATGAGACTAT
The DNA here is from genome assembly GCF_046630445.1 of Rutidosis leptorrhynchoides. Lineage (NCBI taxonomy): Eukaryota > Viridiplantae > Streptophyta > Magnoliopsida > Asterales > Asteraceae > Rutidosis > Rutidosis leptorrhynchoides. The sequence goes on from NC_092335.1 coordinate 31,768,281, forward strand.
TGAATTATGAAACTCGAAACGATATATATAACGATTATCGTTATAGCAACGCCTTACTAAATACATATGTATCATATTATGATATATTCATTGTTGGTGATTTGTGTCACCAATATGATTTAAGTGTAATGGGATTAATTTGTTAACCAAAATAACCTTGATAAATATCGAACAAGTTTGGGAAAGTGTGGAGTGCACACTTGTTTGAACTTATCTTGATTATGACGGGGGTTCGGTGGTAGCACCCCTGATAGTGGGGTCCAAGGGGTGGCAACCCCTGGCGGGGTCCAAGGGGCAGAGCCCCTGGCTGGGATCGAGCTGCCAGGTCAGCTCAGAAATTTTTGTGTTTGGGTTAATATCGCTTTATTAAAAATGTGTTAAAATTTGATTTAAAGCTTTCAACAACATTAAATGAGATCATTAACTTAAAGCTTTCAAAAACAACACTTACATGTAACGACTAACGATGACTTAACGACTCAGTTAAAATGAATATACATGTAGTGTATTAAGATGTATTAGTACACTTTTGAAAGACTTCAAGACACATATCAAAGTAATTCTACTTAGCGAAAATGCTTACAATTACATTTCCATTCATTTTCATCAACAATTCTACTCGTAGTCATTCAGTATTCGTATCCGTATAATACACAGCTTCTAGACGTACTTACTATGAGTATATACCAATAGGAACGAGCATGAGATTCCACTCTTGATTATGTCATGCATGACTAATCAAATTTAACTTCTACCATGATCTAGTCAACTAACTAGAACTCCTTTTAACCCCACTCACCACTCATCATTCACCACTCACCAATCAATCCATTTCACTTCCAATTCTCTTTCTAACTCTCTCTCAACACCTACACACACTTATGAATGAATTTTTCCAGTAAACTAATCATCATCTTCATCAAAAATTGCTTCAAGAATCAAGCTATAATCATCATAGGAAGAACACTTCAAGAATACTTCAAAAATCCTTTCAAGTTTACTAGTTTACTTCCAAGCTTTCTAATCCATTCTAAGTAATCATCTAAGATCAAGAAACCTTTGTTATTTACAGTAAGTTATCTTTCTTATTCAAGGTAATATTCATATTCAAACTTTGATTCGATTTCTATAACTATAAACTATCTTCATTCGAGTAAAAATCTTACTTGAACTTGTTTTTGTGTCATGATCCTACTTCAAGAACTTTCAAGTCATCCAAGATCCTTTGAAGCTAGATCATTTCTTGTCACTTCCAATAGGTTTACCTACTAAACTTGAGGTAGTAATTATGTTCATAACCCAGAGCGGGTCGGTAAAACCTTCCCTTTGGGCCACCTTCAAGGAATATATTTCAATTCCTAGAGCGGGTGACGAGGTTCGAACCCGAGACCTCTAGCCCTGCGAGTACACAAGTGTAACCAATATAGCAAGTCTTTTTCTCTCATCTTCCTCCTCTCCTCTTTTTCTTTTTGGCCGCCACTTTCACATCACCATCATCATCAGTTGATCATCTTCTAGTACTTGGATCAAGGGGCTTTTTACATAATCGAATTCATCTCTTCAATCTCTACGCGTCCATATTCATCATTTCTTGATTAGGGTATAAACTCTAACCCTAACCTTTTGATTTCTCTTTAATTTTTCTATTTTTATATGTTATTATGATAGTATAGTGCCTGTATGTTGTTGGATTGTTGATTGTATGCATAGAAACACTTGTTATAGCATGTTTTCGGTTTGATTAATTTTGAACAGCAGCTTATTCGACCATTTCTGTAAATTTAACTGATTTAAATGTTAAATTAAAGTGTCTATATTTGTTCCTTTCATCAAGACATTGATTTTAGACTCCGGATTCATGTTATTTCAATTCCCGGAACTCAAATTATGATTAAAATGGTGTTTTCATGAAATCAAAGTATAAAAATGAATGTGTTCAGGTTTGGTCCGAACTCTGTGACCATATTTAGAGTCTATAGGATGTACTAGTGTGTTAGGATTGATGATTTGATGAACATTCATGTTCGGGTCATCGAAATCCGAGCCACGGCTCACCCGTTATGACTAAAACATGTTTTTGAACGGATTAAAGCTCCAAGTTGATATATGGCTGATGGTCACGGCTTGGTGGCTGTTCTTGGGGTGTTCTTGAGTGCATTAATGTTTCGGGTGGCTTTGTTAGGCGGAGATATATATAAGACTCGCCGAAAACCGATACCCGGGGCTTAAGTTATGACCCGATGAACTTTTAATTAAAACTTATGGTTATAAAATCGAACTTATGATATAAATAATGATTTTCATTATTATTAAATTACTTAGGATATAAAAAGTAATTATTTAATTTAAGACTTATGATATACATATGTATTATATCATTTATTAATTACATTTTTGATTAAAAAAAATTTAATTAAACTTATGATTAATAATACTTTCATTATTAATGAAAAATACTTATGGTAAGTATTAAACTTATGATATGAGATTATTATAATAAGACTTATAATAAGGATTAATTAATTATTTAATTATTATAAGACTTAGTTATTATTTAATTATAATTTAATTATTAAATACTTATGATTTAATAATTATAATTGAAACTTATGATATGATTAATAATTCATTATTAATTAATAATATTTATGATATGATTAAAATTTATTATTAAGTAATAATACTTATGTTATGACTAATATTTAATTAATTAAATACTTATGTTATATTAATTATATTATTTAAACTTATGTTAACTTTAATAATTCATTTTAATTTAATTAAACTTATGTTATGACATAATTATACATATATGACTTTAAATAATATTATAAATTATATTATTAATATAAATTATACTTTAAAAATTAATGTTGACTATGTTTGACCAAGGTTGACTCTTGAGTTGACTTTCGGTTGACTTTGACTTTCAGTTGACTTTTGTTGACTTTCTAATTAAGGAAACTTTCCTAACTTATAAACTTTTCAAAAATAGCAACTTTCTAAATATGGAAACTTTCCAAAAATAGACTCTTTCTAAAAATAGAAACTTTCCTAAAATAGAAACTTTCATAGAAACTTTTCTAAAATAGAAACTTTCCTAAAATGGAAACCTGCTAAAAATAGAAACTTTCTAAAAATAGAAAGTACTTGTCCTTACGCTGTTCTGATTAAACCGAAGCATGTTGAGTGTTGTTCTATGTTTACTTGCAACAAGTACTATATCTATCATACTAAGACTTGACCTAAGTTAGTTATTTATATCGACCTACTTTATTTATAGGTCGGCGTTGTGAGCATTCTTGATCACTTTACTCCATTTGCCGTTCGCTTTTTGTGTGGTTACTTCATTTGCTTTAAGGTAAGTTATAGTCCCATTTTTCTATTTTATATCTTTTGGGATGAGAATACATGCATTTTATTTTTTTATTGGACACAAGTGGAAGTTGGTTTAAGTTATTCATTGTGAGTTGAACGAAAATATTCCCTAGTCTGGTAACTGTAATCACTGGTTTCTACTGGTGAACGTGAATCCTATGAATAGATCTATCGGGTTTGACAACCCCATTTCGTGCTAGCCGTGCTAGCAATTTTTGAAGACGGAATGTATTAGTACTTCGTAATTATTTGAAGATACACCTGTTCAGTGTATATTGTGTTTGGTAAGGGTAGAATAGGTTAAGTGGTTACCAGGTAGCTCACGGGTTAATGGAATAATATTTTATATGTTTTCGAGCATATAATTTTTGTGGTCCAAAATAAGGCTTTATGTTTTCAAACATAAATTTTTGCGGTTTAAATTAAATATTGTTTGCAATATTAAACCTATAATTTAATCAACATTTTTGTTGACAGTTACTCGCATGTTTTATTCTCAGGTTCATGATTGATTGCTTCCGCTGTGCTTAGAGATCTGCATATTTTTGATGGCAGCTTTTGTTAAACATTAACTTGCATTCTATTTTGATACATTAATTTGTGGGTGTTTGTTGACATTGTTTTGGTCAACTTTTGGTCAAGTATTTATGTGTGGATTTTTTAAACTTACATATTTTGGTAGGTTTCCTTTATAGAAAATCATTTTTAAATAAAGAATGCAAGGTTATTTATTAAATTCATTTAGAGTTATGATCAAGCTGTGGGACCAAGATAACGATGGTCATCAAGTGTACTTTGACGGGTCGTTAAAGTTGGTATCAGAGCTTTGGTTGTAGGGAATTGGGCTGCATTGATGTCGTTACCCGAGTCAATAGGGTGCATTGGTGAGTCTAGTCTACAGCCCGAACTATAGCGTATAATTATATGTGGTTATTTGTATCCTATTAGTATGTATAACGTTAATATACATACATCTCCTATATCTTCTGATTTCAAGAGGAACTCCCATTCCAATTAGATGTATTCTTCAACTCTTTTGAGAGTTTATCTTTTATAAGAACACATCGGTTAGTGAAACCGAGGGATGTCATTCTTGACTTCTAGAATTCTCGACATTTCTATGTCATCTATTATGGTTATGTATATAACGTTTGAGTTATATTATGTGAGATGTCATTCTTGACTTCTAAAGGCTCGACATTTCAATGTCAGCTATTATGTTTAGATATATAACATTCTTGTTATATTACGTGCCTTTGTGCCTTTGTGATTTGGTTTTCGAACCGGAAAACGTCATTCTTGACTTTTAGAGATTCTTAATGCTTTGAAGACATTTTTATGTCATCGTTACTCTTATTCATTACTTTTGATGTTTTTGTATCTTGTGCTATCCTTAGCACATTGTTTAAGGAATCGTTTTAGAGAAATTGTGTGAAAATTCGAGGTTGATCGCGTGTCCTGACCTCATGTAGTGCTATTGGAATGGAACTATGAATTATTGAAATATAATGGCGTCAGGCCAACGTGATTATATTACGTTAATTCATAAAGAAGTCCCAATATTGTGACATGAGGAATGAAAGCGAGTCAAAGAAAATTTTTACACCACTGATTCAGAAATTCCAATGTTATTATATGAGTTAGGAAAATACTCATTTTCTTAATTGATGAGATACGGGAAACTCATTTTAACCAAACTACCTATCTCATGCTTTGTCCTTCATATCTCACTTGTTAGCGACAGTTTCGCACGTGAATAGCTTTGGCCCAAGGACTTGTGTCCTGATAATAGTCAAAACAATATTTAACTAATTGGTTTTCATGACCTCGTAACATTTGTTGGTCAAATGTCGCACGACGATTCAAGTCCTTTACTCGATCTTCCACGATCTTACTTCAACTTGTAACCTCTGAAATACAGATACTCTGTTTATCATCGGGAGTTTTACACATTTGTTTAATTGGGTGGTTCCCACGAGATTTATGGGCTAATAGAAGTAATGAAATATTTTGTCATGTATACAATTTATAAAATCATATATGTACGTATGGATTCAAATGAATAAATTTACCCTTACCTATTTTGGCTAGTATATACTAAATCATACCTTCAAAATTATTTTAAAACCACTCATTTATTGAGCTGTTTGACTAAGTCAAATTGTTTTATATAAAATGGTACACGTTTTACATACTTCTAAATTTGCTAAGAACTTCGTTCCGTTTATGTTGTCACATCAAACGTTTAAAGCTTTTTCAAAACTCCTTTGATTGATTTTATCAAATTTTCGCATCACTCTACAGAGTGTTTGGATCACAGTTCTTCTCATCCTCCGTATAAGGATGAAACTTACCATTAAATTCATTGATAGAAACTCTTACACCACTTTTGATGCCGGTTTTATAAAATTTGTTGGAAAGTCTTTGCGCTCATAAAATTTTCCCTCTTATGGTTGGACATGGCCGAAATGCGGACCGACAAATCAATTTTCTGGGGTACACTCGGTGGTCACCCTATTGTAGAAAAGGTGCTAGGTGGGTTTCTACCCCAACTGTTGTTATAGTGGGTATCATGGATGTATATTACACTAGACCGTTTGAGAAGCTCTACTCTCGATATTCACGACTAACCGCAACACCCTCTTAAACATCAATCCTATAATTCAATACTTTGAGATGAACAGAATCATTTTGGAGATTCATCTCACTTGGAGCCGACTATTCTTTATATTCAACGATTCACGCTTCTTTTCATCTGCACATAAATTAAAGAATAAGGATGAATCCCAGACTGCCTCGCTCATTGTGCAAGGTAGTTCACTCTCGTTAGAAGATCACACCTTTCGTACATCTTCCTTTCGAAAATGTAATGAAAATTTACCTTGAAGTCCATGATCCTCGTTATCCCCTTTGAAGGATTTGCCATAAACATTTATATCACTGATGTGGCCACTCTATATAATGTTTTCTTTGTTGGTTGCAACTATATTTCTTTCATCCCAGTTCGTCCCCTTGGGGAGCTCCTGTTTTGTTGTTAAGAAGAAAGATGGTTCGCTCCGATGGTGTATTGATTATCCCGAGTTGAACAAGCTTACTGTTAAGAATCGTTACCCTCTTCCGAGAATTTATGATCTGTTCGATCAGCTTCAAGGTTCGTCCATTTATTCTAAGATTGATCTCCGTTCTGGTTATCACCAATTGCGCGTTAAAGAAACTGATATTCCGAAAACCGCTTTCCGTACCCGTTATGGTCACTACGAATTTCTTGTTATGCCGTTCGGATTGACTAACACACCTGCAATGTTCATGGACCTCATGAACCGTGTGTGTAGACCCTATTTAGACAAATTCGTTATTATTTTCATCAACGACATCCTTATTTATTCCAAGAGTGATGAAAAGCACGAAGAACATTTGAAGTTGGTGCTTGATTTGTTGAGGAAAGAAGAGTTGTACGCTAAGTTCTCTAAGTGTGCTTTCTAGTTAAGAGAAGTTCAATTCCTTGGACATGTTGTTAGTAAACAAGGAATATAGGTTGATCCTGCCAAGATTGAGGCAACTGAGAAGTGGGAAATTCTGAAGACTCCTACTCAGATTCATCAGTTTCCAGGGTTGGCAGGTTATTATAGAAGGTTCATTCAAGATTTCTCTCGTATAGCGAAACCTCTGATGGATTTAACGCACAAGGGGAAGAAGTATGAGTGGAAGGATGAACAAGAGACTGCTTTTCAAACTCTGAAGAAGAAGTTGACTTGTCACTACCTGAGGGTAATGACGATTTTGTTGTTCATTGTGATACTTCGCGTCAGGGCTTTGGTTGTGTTTTGATGCAACGAAAGAAAGTCATCGCTTACGCGTCACGTCAGTTGAAGATCCATGAGCAGAATTATACAACCCATGATTTAGAATTGGGAGCTATTGTGTTTGCACTTAAGACTTGGAGACATTATCTTTATGGGGTCAAGAGTACAGTGTACACTGATCACAAAAGTCTTCAACATATTCTTGATCAAAAATAGCTAAACATGAGGCAGCGAAGATGGGTTGACTTGTTGAAAGATTATGATTACGAACTCCCTTATCATCCGGGAAGGGCCAATGTTGTGGCCGATGCTTTGAGTCGTAAAGAGAGAGTTGAACCTCGTAGGTTTAGATCCTTGAATATGACAATTCGAACTAACCTCACTAGGCAGATTCTTGAGGCACAACAAGAAGCCTTGAAGGAGGAGAATTTCGTAACGGGAAGGTCCGAGGCTTGAATAAATAGTTTGAAGTACGAACCGACGATACTCGGTATTTTGCGGGACGTCTTTGGGTTCCGAAATTTGGTGATTTGCCACAACTTGTTTTAGATGAAGCTCATAAGTCTAGGTACTCTATTCATCCTGGTTCAGGAAAGATGTATCATAATCTTAAGGAGCTATATTGGTGGCCTAACTTGAAAGCTGATGTGGCTACTTATGTGGCTAAGTGTTTGACCTGTGCTAAGGTTAAAGATAAAAATCAAAAACCGTCTGGACTTTTGGTGCAACCTGAAATTCCCGAGTGGAAGTGAGAAGATATTATGATGGACTTTATTACGAAGTTACCGAGAGCTGTGGGTGGTTATGATACCATTTGGGTGATTGTTGACCGACTCACAAAGTCAGCTCATTTCTTGCCGATTAAGGAAACAGATTTGATGGAAAAGCTACTCGTTTGTATTTGAAGGAGATTGTTTCAAGATATGGTGTTCCTGTATCTATTATTTCAGACCGAGACAGTCGATTTAAATCGAGGTTTTGACAATCCTTACAGGAAGCTTTAGGAACTAAATTGGATATGAGCACCGCTTATCATCCGCAGACGGATGGTCAGAGTGAAAGGACCATTCAAACATTGGAAGACATGTTACGAGCATGCGTTATTGATTTGGGTAATGGGTGGGATAGATATTTGCCACTAGCTGAGTTTTCTTATAATAACAGCTATCATGCAAGTATTAAAGACCCACCGTTTGAAGCTGTGTATGGTAGGAAGTGTAGGTCTCCTATCTGTTGGAATTAGGTTGGGGATGCTCAACTCACAGGCCCAGAAATTATTCATGAGACTACCGAGAAGATCGTACAGATTAAAGAAAGGTTAAGAACCGCTAGAAGTCGGCAAAAGAGTTATGCCGATAAGAGAAGGAAAGATACTGAATTTCAAGTTGGTGACCGTGTTATGTTGAAGGTATCACCTTGGAAAGGTGTAGTACGATTTGGTAAAAGGGGAAAGTTGAATCCTCGTTTTGTTGGACCATTTGAGATTATCGAGAGAGTTAGACCCATAACATATCGTTTGAAATTGCCACAAGAACTCAGTGCTGTTCATGATGTTTTTCATGTATCGAATTTGAAGAAGTGTTTGGTCGAGGCCGATGAGACCATTCCTCTAGATGAACTTCATGTTGATAAACAACTCCATTTTATAGAGGAACATGTTGAAATTATGGATCGAGAGGTTAAGACTCTCAAGCAGAGTAGAATTCCTATCGTCCGAGTGAGATAGAATGCTAGACGCGATCCCGAGTTCACTTGGGAGCGTGAAGATCAAATGAGGCAGAAGTCCCCGCATTTGTTCCCTGATGACGAGTCAACCCCTGCACCTGCTTAAATTTCGGGACGAAATTTCCGTAACGGGAAGGTACTGTCACGACCCTACTTTTTCCGTTATCTTTTACCGTTTATTATTTAACGTTCGTTAATTGTTATTCGTGCCACGCCATTTTTATTACCTATATTATTATTTGTGTAATAATATATTAATTATTATATGTTATGTTAATATTTGTATTCATATTTAAAGTTGTACGTTTCTACGTGTCGTGGATTTCTATCCGGCGGATCTTTTCGATTTTCAAACCAACGGTCAGATTTTTGAGATTTTTAAATCCAAATTATTTTTAATATGATATTTTAATATCATATGATTATATATAGTGTTTATATATTTTATTCCTCGCGTATTTGTTATCTCTACGAATAATTAATCGCGTAATAGCGTTTTCGCGTTTCGGGCTTCGTTCGGGCATTCGGGCCAAAAGCTATAAACATTTATCAAATTTGGGCCACAAAGGGGCCCACCCCATCAAAATTTCGGCCAAACTCCCCCCCTTTACCCCATTTTTATTTTTCAAACTTTTTATTTCATTTCATTTTCTCATTTCTTTTGTTTTTTCCTAAACCTAAATCTAGCAAGTCTTTTTCTCTCATCTTCCTCCTCTCCTCTTTTTCTTTTTGGCCGCCACTTTCACATCACCATCATCATCAATTGATCATCTTTTAGTACTTGGATCAAGGGGCTTTTTACATAATCGGATTCATCTCTTCAATCTCTACGCGTCCATATTCATCATTTCTTGATTAGGGTATAAACCCTAACCCTAAATTTTTGATTTCTCTTTAATTTTTCTGTTTTTATATGTTATTATGATAGTATAGTGCTTGTATGTTGTTGGATTGTTGATTGTATGCATAGAAACACTTGTTATAGCATGTTTTCGGTTTGATTGATTTTGAACAGCAGATTATTCGAACATTTCTGTAAACTTAACTGATTTAAATGTTAAATTAAAGTGTCTAGATGTGTTCCTCTCATCAAGACATTGATTTTAGACTCTGGATTCACGTTATTTCGATTCCCGGAACTCAAATTATGATTAAAATGGCGTTTTCAGGAAGTCAAAGTATAAAAACGAATGTGTTCAGGTTTGGTCCGACTTTGTGACCATATTTAGAGTCTCTAAGGTGTACTAGTGTGTTAGGATTGATGATTGGATGAACATTCATGTTCGGGTCATTGAAATCCGAGCCACGGATCACCCGTTATGACTAAAACATGTTTTTGAACAGATTAAAGCTCCAAGTTGATATATGGCTGATGGTCACGACTTGGTGGCTGTTCTTGGGGTGTTCTTAAGTGTACTATGTCGGGTGGTTTGTTTAGGTGGAGATATATATAAGACTCGCCGAAAATCGATACCCTGGGCTTAAGTTATGACCCGATGAACTTTTAATTAAAACTTATGGTTATAAAATGGAACTTATGATATAAATAATGATTTTCATTATTATTAAATTACTTAGGATATAAAAAGTAATTATTTAATTTAAGACTTATGATACACATATTTATTATATCATTTATTAATTACATTTTTTGATTAATGAAACTTTAATTAAACTTATGATTAATAATACTTTCATTATTAATGAAAAATACTTATGGTAAGTATTAAACTTATGATATGAGATTATTATAATAAGACTTATAATAAGGATTAATTAATTATTTAATTATTATAAGACTTAGTTATTATTTAATTATAATTTAATTATTAAATACTTATGATTTAATAATTATAATTAAAACTTATGATATGATTAATAATTCATTATTAATTAATAATATTTATGATGTGATTAAAATTTATTATTAAGTAATAATACTTATGTTATGACTAATATTTAATTAATTAATTAAATACTTATGTTATATTAATTATATTATTTAAACTTATGTTAACTTTGATAATTCATTTTAATTTAATTAAACTTATGTTATGACATAATTATACATATATGACTTTAAATAATATTATAAATTATATTATTAATATAACTTATACTTTAAAAATTAATGTTGACTATGTTTGACCAAGGTTGACTCTTGAGTTGACTTTCGGTTGACTTTGACTTTCAGTTGACTTTCTAATTAAGGAAACTTTCCTAACTTATAAACTTTCCAAAAATAGCAACTTTCTAAATATGGTAACTTTCCAAAAATAGAAACTTTCTAAAAATAGAAACTTTCCTAAAATAGAAACTTTCATATAAACTTTCCTAAAATGGAAACCTGCTAAAAATAGAAACTTTCTAAAAATAAAAAGTACTCGTCCTTACGTTGTTCTGATCAAACCGAAGCATGTTGAGTGTTGTTCTATGTTTACTTGCAACAAGCACTATAGCTATCATACTAAAACTTGACCTAAGTTAGTTATTTATATCGACCTACTTTATTTATAGGTCGGCGTTGTGAGCATTCTTGATCACTTTACTCCATTTACTGTTTGCTTTTTGTGTGGTTACTTCATTTGCTTTAAGGTGAGTTATAGTCCCATTTTTTATTTTATATCTTTTGGGATGAGAATAAATGCATTTTATTTTTTTATTGGACACAAGTGGAAGTTGGTTTAAGTTATTCATTGTGAGTTGAACGAAAATATTCCCTAGTCTGGTAACTATAATCACTGGTTTCTACTGGTGAACGCGAATCCTATGGATAGATCTATCGGGTTTGACAACCCCATTTCGTGCTAGTTGCGCTAGCAATTTTTGAAGACGGAATGTATTAGTACTTCGTAATTATTTGAAGATACACATGTTCAGTGTATATTGTGTTTGGTAAGGGTGGAATTGGTTAAGTGGTTACCAGGTGGCTCACGGGTTAATGGAATAATGTTTTATATGTTTTCGAGCATATAAATTTTGTGGTCCAAAATAAGGCTTTATGTTTTCTAACATAAATTTTTACGGTTTAAATTAAATATTGTTTGCAATATTAAACCTATAATTTACTCAACATTTTTGTTGACAGTTAATCGCATGTTTTATTCTCAGGTTCATGATTGATTGCTTCCGCTGTGCTTAGAGAGTCTGCATATTTTTGATGGCAGCTTTTGTTAAACATTAACTTGCATTCTATTTTGATACATTAAATTGTGGGTGTTTGTTGACATTGTTTTAGTCAAATTTTGGTCAAGTATTTATGTATGGTTTTTCTAAACGTACATATTTTGGTAGGTTTCCTTTATAGAAAATCATTTTTAAATAAAGAATGCAAGGTTATTTATTAAATTCATTTAGAGTTATGATCAAGCTGTGGGACCAAGATAACGATGGTCGTCAAGTGTACTTTGACGGGTCGTTAAAGAACCCATCGGAAATACCATAAAGCACATGGGGAATTACCGTAGGACCAGATCAAGACATTGGTCAAGAGTATAAGACTCGAGGAAATACTGTTGCAACAATATAGTACAATGTTGATGTACTATAGGACCACTTGAGCATGGTCAAGGTTAGAAGCTATGGAACCACTATAAGTGCAGTACATGGTGGATAACTAAGGGACTTATTGGGTAGATTTATGTAAGGGCTGGTTTAAGTCATAAATGGGAATTTAACGCACTATAATACAAACTAAGCTTATAAATCTTTAAGGCTGACTGAGAACTATCAGAAGTTCTAATTTGTCTACAAACCCTTAGATTTTACCAAACCATTGACAGAAAGGAATTCGAAACACAATCATAACCACTCACTTGGGTGATACTTTAAGGTGTTAAGAAAGGTTAGATATTATATATATATATATATATATATATATATATATATATATATATATATATATATATATATATATATATATATATATATATATATATATATATGGATATGCTACTTTATTCGTGTGCCCAAGGTATGCACTGCATCCAAGATGGGCCGCTTATATCATTAAACCGGACAAAGCATCGGGATTTGAGCATAGTCCATCCGATCGGAATCTTCAAAGCCTAGTTCCTCGTGACATGCTAATCGGGAAATCACTTAGTAGGGAATCTAGTGTTTACACCAAGGTATATCTATCCAATGAGTGTCTCGCAATCATCCCGACACTTCATTATCTTAAATCATGGCGAACCACGTCTTCTCTGTCCTTAGCTGTTGCATGCTAGCTAGCTTATTTTAATTATATTGCTTTAATATTTTAAATACAATTGTAAATCAAATCAACCCAACTATAGCCTTTACACAATTTGATATTACGGATAAAGTGGTGTCTAGAATAAACCAGTTGGACTTGGTTGTTGGATTTTCTGAACAGTTGCCAATTTATTGGGACCAAAAGGATCCTGCCTCTCCACACAAGGTGTACATGGCCACTAGTCTTGGATACTAATTTGTGTACAAACCCATCTTAATTACTAAATTATCTGAATAAACTCCGCTTCAAATTCGACCGCTCAAGGAATGACCCTAGGTCATATTTGCCCCTACTAACCCATATGAAGGAATAATAGATTTAGGCCTAGCATATATAAATTAAACAATCAACTTCTTCTATTGATATCCTAAATTGACGTTTTGCGACCTAACGACACCGTATAAATAAACCGTCCGATTCGGGCATATCCGCCTCTTTGCAAAAATCATTACTAATAGAGTGCCATGTAGAAACTTTTTCTTACATAATTCATAAAAGTTATTTTTTAAAACTACTCATGCACACACAAATGTTTGACCAAGTTCTTGTGATAAATGTCAATCTCATGATACTTATCAAATATTGGCAAACATAAATTGAAATGATGAAACTTGTCTATCTTTTTCAAAATGGCACAATTCACTTGTTTTTAAAAATGCGTCTAGACATTAATCAACACATGTTTAGCATATAGGTTTTCAAAACATGTTGTAAACATGCTTTCTTTGCTTAAATGTTCACGTTCCTAGGAAATGACCAACACACGAAGACAGTGTGCAGCATATCACCAACAACAAATGGAAACTCGAACCCTTCTTAAAGAAAGAGTTGTTCACTACGATGAATTTCCAAACCTCCAAACGACATTCACTCAAAAAGAATGTCTCTCTTTCTTGAACCTAGATGTGGTCATATATCCATCCCTTATCCGGGAGTTTTATGCCAACTTTGAACTTGTCAACCCAAACCAAGTCAAATTTCCACTTTGTAATAAGATTCACACTTGGTCTCTCGTACTTTGCTTCGGTTATGAATATTTCCTCACAAGGTCGTAGCTTCTACACTCCTCGAACCGATCTTAGATCCTTGCACCCTACATACCCCACACAAGAAGTACTATCCTTCATCTCTCACACGGACGAACCTGTAACATCCCACATTTTTCCGTTAAATTATTTTAACGCCCGTCTTTTTATTTTGATAATATCGTTTGTATCTAGATTCGTATCCTCCGTTAGCTAACATTCTTAATATTTCCATTATTGGATTATAACATCTCCCGTTTACTCTCGCGTATTAAAAATATTCGTTTAGTAATTTCCGCACCCGACTACAAACTTGAGGGACTAATCTTGACTAGTGGCCAAAGTGGTGACTAGGTCAACTAGTCAACCACTTCACCACCTCCACTCATTCACTCATCTCTTTTCTACTACTTCCATTATTTTTGCTCTCAAACCCTCAAACACAAATTCATCATCTAAATCCAATCTAGCAATCAAACATCAAAACAAATTACATATTTGGAATCCTTGCATCTTCCTCTTCAATTTCATACCAACTTCATCTATTTTGGGTAACTTTCTAAAAACACTAGATTTCTTGTTCTTGATGTTCTTAACTTAAAAGTGTGTTAGTTAGTGTCTATGGCTCAAGTCTAACATGAATATATGATTTATATGCTTATTCTTGTCATTTTGATGTAACTAGCTTAAACTTGAAATGGGTGTGTTTGATCTTGGGTTTTGGATGATTAAATATTGTTATTATGTTAAAGTTCATGTATTAAATGTGTTACTAGCATCATTAGCTTCAATTTGGTGTGTAGGTTGATTAAGAAAATCTCACTAACATGATTATTGATTTTGTGATTTTGGTTAGGGTTTGATAGACTTCAAAATGAACTTTTGATGCATTGAATGCTATGAAATGTTATTAGTAAGTGTTTAGTTGTATTGTATGCGTAATTACCTACGAAACGGCGTATTATATGTGTGTATTGAGTTCCCGAATCACCTTATGCATTTTATGAACTTGAAACCTTGATAATGAACCTTTAATGATCACTTGGCGAGAATTCGGTTATTGTAAATGTTATATTTGATTATTGAAATGTGTTTAGTTGTATTCCTCATTAAATTACCTTTTCAGCAATGTATGGTATGCGTTTTAAGTGGTTACGGTTTGTTAGTTGTGTTAAAAAGAAGTTTGGTTCGAGACTTGTCAAGTTTTTAAGCAGTTTCACTGAATCAAATAGGGATACGGCGCATCTGCTATGGATGTCGCGCATCTGCTAACTGATGCGGCGCATCACTTGCAGATGCGGCGCATCTGAGGCAGACTGCCCAAAGTGGTCGTTTTTCGTTTAATTCCAACTATGCTACGCACCTCCGATTAACATGTAACTTGTTCTAACATGCTCATATATGATTAGGAAACTTAGAAAAAACGTTCGAGACCCGAACCGAACGTGTTGACTTTTTCGTTGACTTTAACTTTAACCAAGTTTGACTTTTAGTCAAACTTAACCAAATGTTTATGCAATCGTTCTAACATGCTTTTTATACTTATATCTTGCATTAAACTTGACAAATTTGACTCACATGCTATATAATCGAGTCGTAATGAGCCATATGACTAATTAAACAACTTTGACCAATCGTGTTGCCGTTAGTGATACAACCTACTTGTTGTCGTAGCCCGTCCTAATCCATCTGGACGAATACATTACATTTGGTTACATCGCGAGGTACTTGACCTCTATATGATACATTTTACAAACATTGCATTCGTTTTTAAAAGACAAACTTCCCTTACATCGAAAGTTGACGACATGCATACCATTTTATAATACATCCAACTATAATTGACTTAATAATAATCTTGATGAACTCAACGACTCGAATGCAACGTCTTTTGAAATATGTCATGAATGACTCCAAGTAATATCTCTAAAATGAGCAAATGCACAGCGGAAGATTTCTTTAATACCTGAGAATAAACATACTTTGAAGTGTCAACCAAAAGGTTGGCGTGTTCATTAGTTTATTGTAATCAATCATTTCCATAATTTTAATAGACCACAAGATACTCATAATTAGAAAACAATCTGTGCAGGTCTATTCCTGCTGTAAAATCATTCATATGAAGAACACCGAAACCTTTCAAACAACTCACCAACGGTAGCTAATGCGTAGTGCAATGACAAAATCATCTCACCGTGGTAGTTAATACAATATAATTCTTACAATGGGGGCTAATGCTTACGCAATGCAAAATCATCCCTCCGAGGGTAGCTGAAACGGGGGCTAATGCGTACGCAATGCAAAATCATCCCTCCGTTACCAACTACAAAGTCGACTATAATACAATACAATACATCGGGGGCTAGTGCGTGCGTGCAATGCAAAATCATCCCGCCGATGGTAGTTAAAACGGGAACTAATGCGTACGTAATGCAAAATCATCTCTCCGTTAACTACTAAATCGAACCTCCGAATCCAAATAATTCTATCATAGAATGTAGTTTTGAATATTTGTGTCTATTTTATCAATCATTTATAAAAGCAGTTCATGTATTCTCAGTTCAAAAATATATCTCAAAAGCATTTAGGAAACAGTTATAAAAACAACGCATGTATTCTCAGTCCCAAAAATGTAAAGAGTAAAAGGGAATCAAATGAACTCACGATACTGTATTTTGTAGTAAAAATACATATGATGGTATTGAGCAATTCAGGGTTGGCCTCGGATTCACGAACCTATATTAAGTATGCATATTAAAACATATAATCGTAATCGAACAAGTTTATTATTAATACAAATTTATATTAGGGTTTTTATATGATACTAATATATTTATATATTAATTGATGTATTTTATATATAGCTTAGTTAATATCTTTTCTATAATAAAAATATAGTAATATGAAATATTAAAATATTGTAATGTAAAAAAATATCTTTTATCAATACCTATTTTATATCTATATTCATATCACACTTAATTATATTCAAATCATAATCCTAACTTAATTATTATTCGCTTTCTCACATATGTGTGTTTATATTCATATTAATATTTTATGATCATAATCAACTTCGTACTTAACATTTTTAATGATCATGCCCATAATCATATTTATCTTAATACTATTATTATAACAATACTTATTAATTCCTATGATTATCTTTTAGGATATAAGTAATTAATCAATATTGTATTATACGTCATATAAATGCATTAGTAAACATTTTAACCATCTTTTTCATAATTACACCATGTTTGTACTCAACATATTTTAAATCATAATCTAGTCTTATCTTCCTATTTTAAATCTTAATCTTAGTATTTTAATAACCTTTAATCATAATAATGATAATATTAGTAATATTGATAATAATAACTATAATACTAACACTTTATTACAAATGATAATATTGATAATAATTTTAATAATAACATTACTTAATAATGATAATCATATTAATAATAATCATGTTACTAATAATAATAAAAATGATATTAATATAAATTATATTAAGGATAGTAATACTAATAATTAACTTTAACACTAATATTAATAACTAATAATAATAATGATAATAATAGTAATAATTATAATTCTAACATAATAACATTAACATTAATAATAATAATAATAATCAGAATAATAATAATAATAATAATAATAATAATAATAATAATAATAATAATAATAATAATAATAATAATGATTTAAATGATAATAAAAATAATAGTACTAAAAAAATGGGACTACCTTAAAAGAAATGAGTTCCAAAAATAACAGTCCCTTCCCAAACTTGAACCCACGACCAAACGTTCACCCAAACATCCAAGACCATGGTTCCATGCGTGCTTTTTCTGATTAATATCTCAACCCCAAAAATATAAACTGTGATAAATTATCATCTCCTTCCTCATCAATTTGGAACTCGACCAGGCTTACAGAACGATTACAATTCAACAACTTACAAGTTTGAATTTAAATATGTAAACGAAACAAAATTTAACTAGTTGTGATTTCATTTTTTAAAAGCAAAATAAAATAAAAAATATATATATGTATATAAACCCGTCACTGTATGAACACAAAAAAAAAATTTGATTTTGAAATAGATGACATTTTACACAATTGTTAAAACATGAAATAGATTAGAAATCATTTATGAAAACTTCTCAAATCCTCAATTTAACTTGATTGATAACAGACAATTCGAATTTGCTTGAAGAACATCCTGTTGACTTTTATTTCAAGAACTTTGACTTCGAAATTCGAATTCATTAAGATGAATTGGAACTTCGAATTTTGCAGAAAGATTTAGTAATAGATTCCTAACATGACTACATTTTTACATTTTGAAATGGGATTTGATTTCGGGGTTTTGGATAAATGGTACACGAACAGGGGAATGTTTGGGTGTTCTTCAATATTTTGGTTTAATTTAATCAATATGAAGCATATAAATGAATTGTATAAGTTGTAGTTGGTGGTAAAAGGTTATATGGATTAGTTAACACTGAAAGCAATCAATTATATAAAGTATATGCGTATCAATTTTCCTAATCAAACAAAAGAGGACAGAAAAATTCAACTACATAAAATAAATATTGAATCAGATGATTATATGATTTGTACGAAGGATAGGGATGTGAAACGGTTTTGAGACAAAGGTATCAATATACTACAGTCGATCTAGATGTATAACAGGATCCAGATTATAATTTTCTGATTTTATATATAATTTGTATTACTATAAAAAAGTAGATATATTAATAACAATATTAATACTAATAATAATAGTCATTATATAAAAAATAATGATAATAATTAATAATAATCTTAACTATATATATTGTTAAAAATAATATTATTAATAATAATGTAACAAATCAAATGTATCGATTTTTACATCTATAAATTATATGATAATATTAATAATACTGTTCTTGATATTAATATTATTATTTATGAAAATGATAATAAGAAAAGTAATAATAAGAATTTTAATACATTAATTATATTTTAACTTGTAATTACATATATTTATTTTATATACTATTAATTTTATAATATTAAATATTTACGTAATACATATTGTATATTTAATATTTATACATTTAACATTATATATATCTATAGTAATAATTATGTATAAAATTTATATATATATATATATATATATATATATATACATACATATACATATACATATATTCACATTTCTATATATATGATTCGGTTTTTAAACATCAAGTTGTATTAGTTAGATAAATTCAAGGTATTACATCGTACATTTAATACTTTGTTAACGTTGACCAATTATGTTCGAAATCATTTACATTCAATAGACTCTCTAAATTTAATTAAACATCTATAAATAACAAATTTTAATTATCCTATGTTGTTTAAATTACATAATAGTTCATTAATATATTTAATTTATAATATGTAAATATTTACATATATAATTATTTATATATACATTTTTACAATTTAAAGGTTCGTGAATCGTTGGGAAATAGTCAAAGGTTAAATGAATCCATCTAAACAGTTCAAAATTTTTGTGACTCAACATTACAGACTTTGCTTATCGTGTCGAAATAAAATAAAGATCAAGTTTAAATTTGATCGGAAATTCCCGGGTCGTCACAGTACCTACCCGTTAAAGAAATTTTGTCTCGAAATTTGATTGGGATGGTCATGGCTGACAATAAGTATGTTTCCATGACAACTATGAGTCGATATATAGGGTTTTATCATTATTGAGAAATATGGATAAAACAATTTGATTACGCGAAGCGTACGAGTGAAGCTATCACAAAAGAGTGAAATGAGAAATAAAGATGCATCTTGACTTTTGATGTAGTCACTGTTGAATTTCGGAATTCTAGGAATTAAAAGAAAATCTTCAAATCTATAAAAGATTTGATTCAATCTTTGAATCTATAAAAGATTTGATTCTTCGGTAATACAGGAAATTAGGATCTCTCTAATTAAATGTGGAGATCTGCCTTGATTTTTTTATCAGATATTTCACTAAAAATTAACTTCTTCCGTTCCATTAATTTTACCATTCCTATACTCAATTCCCAAATTCAAAAGATTATGAAAATGCTTAATCCAGTTCTGATCCTTGTCCTTATCCTTACTATCGCAACAATCATTCTCCTTTTCCAACTTTCACCAGAGGAATCTGTTTTTTTCTACTTCGCACTTGGGGTTATAGTTTTTTTAATTCTCCCGTGTCTTTATGTTGAGATAAATATTGATATACACGGTTTATAATTTATGTGTTGTTATCGGGCTTTATATTCCCCCTTATATTTCGGAGCTCTTTGCCTTTTTATTCTCTTCCCGACTCTAAGTACAACAAGTAATGGTCCAGAATTTATAGTTATGATGTTTTGAATGAACATGGCTAACGTTCTAAGAGAGAGATGGTAATAGCACAATCTTGATTGGTTAAATTACTAGAATTCAAGAGAAAAGATAGAACTATCAGGAACATATGTTCTCTATATGTTTGGAGATTAGGTAGAATGTAAGAGTCGTGTAATATGGCACATGATGACGTTATAATCTGTGAATCATCACGTTCCATTAGAAACTCAGCATGACTTACTGTAACATAATCATGTTGATCAAGTGTTATTATATTATACTAACTCATGCTTCAGTTCTCAACACTACTTCAAAAACATTCATAATTCAAACTCTAAGTTTTTAGAGATTTAGAAACTAAAACAGTTTTCTTTTATGATATAACATAGATAGAGCGGAGAGATAATTAATATCAGACAAGAATATTTATGAAGATATCTTCATAAATATTGATGATATTTATAATGAAAGATACGATAGTATCTTATAATTTTACAATCAAAATGTGATGAAGAAATTCATTCACAATGATTTAGAGCAATTACGAGGCAAGGTATTCGCTAAAGATTTCATCAGAAACAGAATCATCAGGATTCTTTATGTAGAAGTTTAGTCCTTGTGATTTGTTCAGAGTCTTCTTCATGGTTTGCTCAATTTATTTTTCAATATCAAAATCCTTGAGCTTTTTCAACACTCCATTCTTCATTATCAAACTTTTGACTATTAAGACAGTCTTCAGTTTTCACTGCTTCCTCAGCTTTTTCAAAACTCAGAAAACTGATTCATAGGCTAAAGCGCTTTTCAGAAATTCAGAATTGAAGATCATAATTCTAGGAGATAAAGGTTATATGTATACAAATAACTGTTGATGTAGAAATGCTGCGAGATTCAGAATACTGATTACTAATTCTCGGTAATTGGTATGGCAATTCTCGTTATAAGATGTGAATGAGTATATGATAGGGTTTTAATGAACAAATATAATGGTTCTTCAGAGAGACTTAATCCAATGAGTAATGAAGTTGCTGGTAAGTTTCTGCTAATGTGGTGAGATATAAACGATTCCCCGGTAACGATGATGAATGGTAAATGTATATATCAAAGTTATAATAAGGCTAATCCGAATGCAAGTCGAAGTTGATTTGTTGGAGCTGTGACAAAATTGGCTACTTTGGAAAGGAATTGCATTGTTATTTTCGGTAATAACAATGCCAAATGAGTTAGCACAGATACATGTTAAACGTTTACTCAGGTTCCGAGTGTTTTCAAGTGCATAACTATATGCATCGATCTTTTCTTCCGTAGATGAAATGCGGTTGGTTCATCCTCTCGATTGAGGTGTTTTCAAGAATCATGAAAAGTTTGAACGCAGATTTTAATCATCAAGATACAAATGAGGTTTAAGATGAAATCAAGTGACAAACTTGAAGAAATGTTTAGTTTCATATGTTATAATCAATATTTTAATTCATTTTAATTGTCCAATATTGGTAGTCCACAGTTGATAGTCCACAGTTAGCAGTTCAATGATTCATATATAGTTTAGTATATTATATTCGAAATAATTAATACGTATCGTGACCCATTGTATACATGTCTCAGACTCGTTCACAACTCAAAGTATATATATTATTTAAGAATCAACCTCAACCCTGTATAGCGAACTCGAATATTACAGCATATAGAGTGTCTATGGTTATTCCAAATAATATATATAGATGCGTCGATATGATATGTCAAAACCTTGTATACGTGTCTCGATATTTAAAATACGTAAAATAAATAACAGAAATTAAATGAAGATAAATAAAATTGCGAGAATATAAATTGCGATAAATAACTTGCGATAAATAAAATGTAATCAGTTAGCTAGGAACAGTTAGCATGGATTCTTAACAAAATTTTTCTCATAGTCAATTTGTTTGTTTCTAACAAATTTTATTTTGTCCAATGTTTTCTTCATTATGCCACTTGTTGGATTCTGATAAGTCAAAATCCAAATATGAAATTGAAAGAAAATGATTACTCTGTGATGAACGGATTCGTATATCGGTGGATGTGAGTAGGATAGTAAATGACTGTTGAATCAGATTCGAAGGATGTACATATAAATGTGAAATCTAAATATTCCTCGGGTATTACCTACCCGTTAAAATATTTTCACCATTAACAGTTTGTACAAAAGAATTTTTAATTACAATCTTTATGAAAATATATATACATATATATTTTCTTCAGATGAAATCATGGATTTAATGAGTTAATATGATATTAATCTCATTTACTTTTCGGTTTGATCTAGAATAAATAATCTCTAAAACTTTTAGAAACCATATATTCTTCACAGAATATTTCTTCAATGAAGTTATGGATCAATACTTCATTGTTCATTATTGTTGGTACTCCTTGGTATCTATGGTTCGTATGATGTTGATGTTCGAGGTACAAATTGTAACGTTGAGGTGTGGGATGCGGATGTTGCTGTTGGTGGTACTGTTGGTGGTAATGTTGGTGCTGATGTTGTTGAAGCTGGTAAGTTTTACACCATATTTTTCAAATTGATTACTCGAACGTGAAGCTCGTTGACTTCTTCCATTATTCCGGGATGATTGTCGGTCAGAACGAGTGGATGAATAAGGTTTAGAATTGTGGATAGAATATAATCGTGTCGAGATACTCTGGAAATGAGAGAGAAAATGGTGTTTCAAACAGGTTCGCCGGTAAGTGCTTCAGGTTCTTCACCAAGAGGTGAATTCGGTTGGTGGAAGGGATCACCTTCTTCGCGTCTCAATTGATTAAGTAGGCAACGAACCCATCAGATGAATTGGAGATGGCTGATTGAATGACTCATTCTGGTGACACTGCTTTCGGAGCTTAGGTGAAACTCCATATCGAAATAGCTGTCGGAATCCGAGGAATTCGAACTGGTTGAGGGATTCATCTCGTACGAACAGATGAAGGATTTTCGATAAGAAATAGATTATAGGATGTAGATTAGTACCCTGCAATACATAATTTACATATGCATATATAATACTAAAATCCCATAAGTTACGGAGGAATCTACGGAAGCTGTCAGGCAAAGGTGACAATAACAGATATGCTAAGATATGAATTTATCTATACACTGTCTATGCAATAGAGGCAGTAAGACGTGTCTAGACTTTAAGTATGATAAGCAAATAATTTTCGACACTAAATGATAAGCAAAACTTTTGACATGCAGATACGGTCGAAGTCCAGACTCACTAATGCATCCTAACGACTTATCAGTTAGACACACTAATGCAGACCTGGTTCGCTAAGACCACCGCTCTGATACCACATGTCGTAGCCCGTCCTAATCCATCTGGACGAATACATTACATTTAGTTACATCGCGAGATACTTGACCTCTATATGATACATTTTACAAACATTGCATTCGTTTTTAAAAGATAAACTTTCCTTACATCGAAAGTTGACGACATGCATACCATTTCATAATACATCCAACTATAATTGACTTAATAATAATCTTGATGAACTCAACGACTCGAATGCAACGACTTTTGAAATATGTCATGAATGACTCCAAGTAATATCTCTAAAATGAGCAAATGCACAGCGAAAGATTTCTTTAATACCTGAGAATAAACATGCTTTAAAGTGTCAACCAAAAGGTTGGTGAGTTCATTAGTTTATCGTAATCAATCATTTCCATAATTTTAATAGACCACAAGATACTCATAATTAGAAAACAATCTGTGCAGGTCTATTCCTGCTGTAAAATCATTCATATGAAGAACACCAGAACCTTTCAAATAACTCACCAACGGTAGCTAATGCGTAGTGCAATGACAAAATCATCTCACCGTGGTAGTTAATACAATATAATTCTTACAATGGGGGCTAATGCTTACGCAATGCAAAATCATCCCTCCGAGGGTAGCTGAAACGGGGGCTAATGCGTACGCAATGCAAAATCATCCCTCCGTTACCAACTACAAAGTCGACTATAATACAATACAATACATCGGGGGCTAGTGCGTGCGTGCAATGCAAAATCATCCCGCCGATGGTAGTTAAAACGGGAACTAATGCGTACGTAATGCAAAATCATCTCTCCGTTAACTACTAAATCGAACCTCCGAATCCAAATAATTCTATCATAGAATGTAGTTTTGAATATTTGTGTCTATTTTATCAATCATTTATAAAAGCAGTTCATGTATTCTCAGTTCAAAAATATATCTCAAAAGCATTTAGGAAACAGTTATAAAAACAACGCATGTATTCTCAGTCCCAAAAATGTAAAGAGTAAAAGGGAATCAAATGAACTCACGATACTGTATTTTGTAGTAAAAATACATATGATGGTATTGAGCAATTCAAGGTTGGCCTCGGATTCACGAACCTATATTAAGTATGCATATTAAAACATATAATCGTAATCGAACAAGTTTATTATTAATACAAATTTATATTAGGGTTTTTATATGATACTAATATATTTATATATTAATTGATGTATTTTATATATAGCTTAGTTAATATCTTTTCTATAATAAAAATATAGTAATATGAAATATTAAAATATTGTAATGTAAAAAAATATCTTTTATCAATACCTATTTTATATCTATATTCATATCACACTTAATTATATTCAAATCATAATCCTAACTTAATTATTATTCGCTTTCTCACATATGTGTGTTTATATTCATATTAATATTTTATGATCATAATCAACTTCGTACTTAACATTTTTTATGATAATGCCCATAATCATATTTATCTTAATACTATTATTATAACAATACTTATTAATTCCTATGATTATCTTATAGGGCATAAGTAATTAATCAATATTGTATTATACATCATATAAATGCATTAGTAAACATTTTAACCATCTTTTTCATAATTACACCATGTTTGTACTCAACATATTTTAAATCATAATCTAGTCTTATCTTCCTATTTTAAATCTTAATCTTAGTATTTTAATAACCTTTAATCATAATAATGATAATATTAGTAATATTGATAATAATAACTATAATACTAACACTTTATTACAAATGATAATATTGATAATAATTTTAATAATAACATTACTTAATAATGATAATCATATTAATAATAATCATGTTATTATTAATATTAATACTTATGTTACTAATAATAATAAAAATGATATTAATATAAATTATATTAATGATAGTAATACTAATAATTAACTTTAACAATAATATTAATAACTAATAATAATAATTATAATAATAGTAATAATTATAATTCTAACATAATAACATTAATAATAATAATAATAATAATAATAATAATAATAATAATAATAATAATAATAATAATAATATTAATGATTTAAATGATAATAAAAATAATAGTACTAAAAAAAATGGGACTACCTTAAAAGAAATGAGTTCCAAAAATAACAGTCCCTTCCCAAACTCGAACCCACGACCAAACGTTCACCCAAACAACCAAGACCATGGTTCCATGCGTGCTTTTTCTGATTAATATCCCAACCCTAAAAATATAAACTGTGATAAATTATCATCTCCTTCCTCATCAATTTGGAACTCGACCAGGCTTACAGAACGATTACAATTCAACAACTTACAAGTTTGAATTTAAATATGTAAACGACACAAAATTTAACTAGTTGTGATTTCATTGTTTAAAAGCAAAATAAAATAAAAATATATATATGTATATAAACCCGTCGCTGTATGAACACAAAAAAAAATTGATTTTGAAATAGATGACGTTTTATACAATTGTTAAAACATGAAATAGGTTAGAAATCATTTATGAAAACTTCTCAAATCCTCAATTTAACTTGATTGATAATAGACAATTCGAATTTGCTTGAAGAACATCCTGTTGACTTTTGTTTCAAGAACTTTAGCTTCAAAATTCGAATTCATTAAGATGAATTGGGACTTTGAATTTTTCAGAATGATTTAGTAATAGATTCCTAACATAACTACATTTTTACATTTTGAAATGGGATTTAATTTCGGGGTTTTGGATAAATGGTACACGAACAGGGGAATGTTTGGGTGTTCTTCAATATTTTGGTTTAATTTAATCAATATGAAGCAGATAAATGAATTGTATAAGTTGTAGTTGGTGGTAAAAGGTTATATGGATTAGTTAACACTAAAAGCAATCAATTATATAAAGTATATGCGTATCAATTTTCCTAATCAAACAAAAGAGGACAGAAAAATTCAACTACATAAAATAAATATTGAATCAGATGATTATCTAATTTGTACGAAGGATAGGGATGTGAAACGGTTTGGAGACAAAGGTATCAATCTACTACAGTTGAGCTAGATGTATAACAGGATCAAAATTATAATTTTCTGATTTTATATATAATTTGTATTACTCTAAATAAGTAGATATATTAATAACAATATTAATACTAATAATAATAGTTATTATATAAAAAATAATGATAATAATTAATAATAATCTTAACTATATATATTGTTAAAAATAATATTATTAATAATAATGTAACAAATCAAATGTATCGATTTTTACGTCTATAAATTATATGATAATATTAATAATACTGTTCTTGATATTAATATTATTATTTATGAAAATGATAATAAGAAAAGTAATAATAAGAATTTTAATACATTAATTATATTTTAACTTGTAATTACATATATTTATTTTATATACTATTAATTTTATAATATTAAATATTTACGTAATACATATTGTATATTTAATATTTATACATTTTAACATTATATATATCTATAGTAATAATTATGTATAAAATTTATATATATATATATATATTTATATACATATATTCACATTTCTATATATATGATTCGGTTTTTAAACATCAAGTTGTATTACTTAGATAAATTCAAGGTATAACATCGTACATTTAATACTTTGTTAACGTTGACCAATTATGTTCGAAATCATTTACTTTCAATAGACTCTCTAAATTTAATTAAACATCTATAAATAACAAATTTTAATTATCCTATGTTGTTTAAATTACATAATAGTTCATTAATATATTTAATTTATAATATGTAAATATTTACATATATAATTATTTATATATACATTTTTACAATTTAAAGGTTCGTGAATTGTCGGGAAATAGTCAAAGGTTAAATGAATCCATCTAAACAGTTCAAAATTTTTGTGACTCAACATTACAGACTTTGCTTATCGTGTCGAAATAAAATAAAGATCAAGTTTAAATTTGGTCGGAAATTCCCGGGTCGTCACAACTGTTTAGGTCAAGACTAGCTTTCGTTCTTGCATACGCTTACTTGTGAAGTATTATTATACTCTTACACTCGAGGTGAGACCATATTCCCACCTTTTCAACAAATTTTATACTTTTAAATCTTGGGCTGAGAAACATACACTTTGTATACATTTTATACGGTTCATACTTTTATACTTTGAACACAATACGAAAACAAAGATACATACGAGTTAGAACAAAAGTCCTCAATCCAATTATCATTAGTTACACTTGCAGGGTGTAAATGTAAGCGAGTAATTATGTTGTGTGGCCATACGGGTTTGACGAACCTTCATTCAGACGGCTCGCTACCGTTAGTGAATGAAATATAATTTTATCGGGTATAGTGTAAGTTCTAACACTATAGATTCAAAATTCAGAGGAAAGATTTAGTTAAGCTTTGGTAATTGGGTGCTCGTGATACAAATGACATTTTTAGAATGTAAACGATTCGGATAATCAATTCATACTAAACCTTGTGGTTTAATACTATCTACTTACTATACCTATGATTTCACCAATGTTTTCGTTAACAGATTCTCTATGTTTTTCTCAGGTCCTTGAATGCTTAGTGATACATGCTTCCGCTCATTTTTGATACTTGATTGGATGTAAAGTATATATGCATACGTGGAGCGTCTTTTGACTTACTTTTAAATTGTGTCGCATAGGTTTCATTTGTACTTTAAACATTGTATTGTAACTAGTCGTGGAACTACTTTTGTAAACCTTGAAACATCCTTACATTTGAAATGAATGGGACATATTTTGGGTCAAACGTTGTTTTAAAGACTTATGACCATGTAACGGGACCTAAGTAGACGGCGCCGTCAATGACGATTTTGTCGGGTCACTACAGATGGTATCAGAGCATTGGTTGTAGGGATTTAGAGTTCATTGGTGTCAACCCCGAGTCATAGGGTACATTAGTAAGTCTAGACTACAACCGGAATATAGACTTGAAGTAGGAATTACTTGACTACTTGTGCATTTATACTCGAACTCTTCTATTCATATCTAACACTTGTTCTATCTTAATCTCACATTGTTTAATTTGATTGACACGCCACCTTGACTTTATGAAATAATGTCGAATGCACATACGAATTAGGGTAATATAATTGTCTGGATTATATTACGGTGACTCATATGGACGTTCTGACATTATGACATAAAGAATTTAAGGTGAGTCAAGGAAAATTTTCTCTTCATCATTATCCCATATCACGATTAGTATTATTGAGAATACTAATCACCGATATTCTTTTGTCTTGAAGGAACAATGCCTCCTCGCCGAGTCCCACGCAATGAGACTTCTGAACAATCTCTTCAACGCATGATAGCCACCGCCATAGGTGCGGCTATGGCCAGCCTCTCATCCAATGACAATAACAACAACCACAACCACAACAATCATGGAGCCGGTAATTTAAATGAGGGATGCTCCTACAAAGCTTTCATGGGGTGCAAATCTCACACTTTCGATGGTACCAGAGGACCGGTTGCTCTCACTCGATGGTTTGAGCAAACGGAAGCCGTTAATAGCATAAGCGGTTGTCGGGACCAAGACAAGGTCAAATATTCCACCCACACTTTCGCCAGTATCGCTCTCACATGATGGAATACATATGTGCAATCGGTGGGTACCGATGAAGAGACCCGAAGGCTTGAAATCGAGCTAAGAAGTTTAAAGGCGATCGAAAATGACCTCAAGGCCTATAATCAATGATTTTCCGAGCTAGCCTTGATGTGCCCAAACCTCGTGAACCCCGAGTCTCTAAGGGTTGAATTTTACATGGATGATCTCCCTAAGAGCATCAAACATGGAGTGATGTCATCCGAGCCCGCTAACCTACAAGAAGCTTTAAAGATGGCCCATCAATTGATAGAAACGGTGGACGAAATTAAAGTACCTGCACCTAAGGCCGAGGATAAATTGGGTGGCAACAAAAGAAAGTGGGAAGCCCCCCAATCGAGCAACAACAACAACTTCATCAAAAAGCCCTTCACCTCCGACGGCAAGAAAGGTTATGCCAGATACCTAGCTTATTGTAACAAGTGCTACAAACATTATCTTGGTGAATGTGGCAAACCATTTTGCAAGAAATGTCAAAGAAGTGACTATGTGGCCCACGATTGTAGGAATACCGCTCTCGTCGCTCAAAAGGGGCCCAATGCACCAAAAATGGGTGTTTGTTTTGAATGTGGCCAACCGGGTCATTTTAGGAATGCGTGCCCATAGAGGAAAGCCAACCCCAATGCACGCGGCCG
Organism: Rutidosis leptorrhynchoides; assembly: GCF_046630445.1. Classification (NCBI taxonomy): domain Eukaryota; kingdom Viridiplantae; phylum Streptophyta; class Magnoliopsida; order Asterales; family Asteraceae; genus Rutidosis; species Rutidosis leptorrhynchoides. The sequence continues at coordinate 31,798,428 of NC_092335.1, forward strand.
AGCTTTCAACATTAACACCGAGGAAGCCCGAGATGACAACTAGTCACGGGTACGTTTCTTCTCGATAATTCTCATGTTTCTTGCTTATTCGATTTGGGTGCCGATAAATGCTTTGTATCCAGGACTTTGGTTCATACTCTTTGCATTCCACCACTCCCCTGATGTGGCCGAAACGGACGGTTTTATTTTCGCGGTGTCGTCAGGCCGTGGCACGTCAGAATCAGCTACCACGAAGGCAAGTAGTGGTTTGTTTTATTATTTATATTTAGCTGGGGTTCCAAGCTATAACTCACCTACTTTTCTTCCTTTTAATGAGTAAGTGGTAAATATAACTCAGGTACGTATTTTTGTATGGTTGTTCAGTAATGTGGAACAAAAGTGCCTATATAGTTAACCCTAGTGAAAAGAGGTGATAGATTTAAGATTAGCTAGATAAAATAGTAATTTAGACAATAAAAGTAAAGATAGGTATGAAGAATAGAATTCTGAAGGGGAATTATCGCAAGAGTTTAACTTCCTAGGATAAACACTAAACCTCAATCAACTGGGCTGTGAACCTAACTGATTTGTCACTAAGAGTTTAGGCTTTGAAGATTCTGGCTAAGACAGGTATCCCTACTCCCAACGTTAACCTGAAAGGTTTGAACGACCTTATGGATGGAATCCTAGGTACATGAACAAAGTGGTTTACCCAATAAAGGAACGTCTCAGCTTTTCTTAATCCTAGTTGGTTTGATTAAAGCAATATCCTACCACTAAATCACTATGCTATGCCTCAACATTAACAGATGTGTAATCTTAGATATCCTAAGGTACTGCTAATTGGGATAGAAGTCTCTCCTTTTGCGATCACTTATTCAACCCCGGATCATCTTACAATATCTCAAGAACATTGCTTCTGACGCGAATCATGCTTCTAAGTAAGCTAGTGTTCACTAAACTCTCTATTGCTAACTCTAACCACAATCTAAATGGGCAGCTCTTCTATGATGAACAAATGGTTGTTCATACGTAGGTACTATATCCCTATTGTGACGTTAAGCACACATAACTACTTACCTCGTATCCTAGGGTTGATCAGGTCCTAATACTAGGTTATAACCACGTGAATAAGTGGAAAGGGTGATCCGTAAATTAAACTTCTAAACCATCAAGGTTTTAGCATAACAATATGATAAGTTTCAGATAAAATATTCAACACATAATAAACAATTGTAACAGATAGATAATCATGTAAGATGAAAGCAACTCAAGATAATAACTTTATTAAATTAAGGAAAGCGTTCACCATTTACAGACGAGATCTGGACCATTACAAGTGCTGACAACCTCTAGCCCGCTCCTATTACAATCTTCGGCGTTCGCCTCCGGGTACTTAATTTCCCGCTCGGAGGTGAGAAGGCCTTGAAAGCTCTAGTAGGAGAAATTGTATTGTAGTGAGAGAGTGAAGAGAGGTGTGTGTTGGAATGAATGACAAAGACCCTTTAAATAGACTTGAAAATTGCCAAATACGCCTGGCAGGCCGTATGTCAGGCCATATTTGGCAGGCCGTATTGCTGGCAGGCCGTTTGGTGGCTCGTGTGGTGGCACGTATCTGGCAGGCCGTTTCCATACTGACAGGCCATATGGCAGGCCGTATGGCTTGCTGGTCAGCCTTGATTCCCTGGATCTTAACTTGATTTCTTGTCTTTCATCGTTTTCGCTCTAGAATCTTCGTTTTAGCCCCGTTTCTCTTGATTCTTTTTGCATTGTCTTTGTAATTACTTTACCTACAAGTTTAACTGAAAAAGCGATTATTTTGCCGACAAAGCTTTGAACTTTATGCTTTTGGGACTCAATATCGCGGGTAAAAATGTGACTTTTTAGCCGATATCAAATATCCCACACTTAGACTTTGCTTGTCCTCAAGCAAACTTCTGAACTTAAAACAGTGAGGACTTTAATCCGTAGTGATCAAGCTGTTTTGTTCTGCAAGACGGAAGGGCGGAAACTTGGTTTTTATTTTTTTTGCTATTCTCGAATCTTTTCCCGCAAGCATGAGAGGAGGTTACATAACTGAGGCTATCTCACTCGGGTCACTCATTTCACTAAAGTGTTTAGGGTGTCCTAAAGTTCTAAGATATGAATTCACTCTTGGCCAGTCATGCTTTCATTCTTTGTCATAGGCTTGATCAAGACTCAAATCCCCATCACTTATTTGCGAGAATTTTCGATTATCGACTCAGCTTGACTTTGTGAAGAGATGGTGGTTCGAAAGTTTCTAGAATGTGAAGTGTTTTTGATAGATATGAGTTACTTTTTCGAAAGATTGATTTCGGCGATCCCTTCAGTTTTTGTCAGGAATTTCTTGGTGAGCATCCTTCTTTTTGACTGCCAGGAGTTCTTTTACTGGTTCTGCTCCCTTTCTCAGAGCCTTTATTCGTAGAGACTTTGCTCTAGTTTTTTTTTGAAGCAACTTTTGCTTTTCTCTTCGAGGTCTCCTTTTGGGCGATCTTCTTTGATAATTGGCTTGGATGCTTGCATTTTTCTAGTGCGATTTTGGAGGTTTTCCCGAAAAAGAGTGATTTAGTCGGGATTTATTTATTTATGAAGCGAATAGAGTAAATAAGAAAAAGTGAAATGGATTTGTGGAGCGAAAATGGAAACGAAGGTGTGTAGCGGAGGTTGTTTTTGTCTTCATGAATAGCTGAGGTTTTCACTTAGTCATCCTCGTCAAAATGTGTGATTTCGAAATGTAAATCAAGAGCAAGTTCTGATTCCGAGATGTTAACATCGGCGCGCTCAACGGAAATATAGTGAAACACTAAAAATGAGTGCTTATAAAGCCTTATCTGGGGGTGCCTCACAGCAATTATAGCAGGTCGAATTGCGCCTTTTGTTACGCAATGCTCTATTGGGAAAATTGATTTTAATTTCCGCAAAAAGTTTTCAACCTTGTTTTTACCCTTTTTGTCTATTTTGTAGCAAAAACGTTTTTATTTTTTATAGAATTTTATCATCCTTAGCGTTTTATAATTCGAAAAGTTTTAAATTTTGTGAAAAACTTGAAGATTTTACAAGAATCGTTATGTGCAATATTTGCTATCCCACACTTTAAGATAACATTGTCCTCAATGTTAAGGATACGGAGTATCCCACACTTTAGTTTTTTAAAAGAGGCGTTTGTGTTATTAAAAGTTTATGTTGGTGGGTTTGCCAATCCCACACTTAGTTTTTCTAAAGTGGTATAGTAGTTTATGTTGGTGGGTTTGCCAATCCCACACTTAGTTTTTTTTAAAGTGGTATAGTTAATTTGCGTATATTCTATTGAAAAGGTGATGAAGACGTAGTACTCCCCTATGGTTTCAAGACGTGCAATCGGATGGCGTGCTGATTATGGATTCTTCAGTTCTTACGCCGGCGTCATCCTTGTTCAAGTCGTCTTTGCTCTAGTATCCACCTCGTATGGTCTCGATCGTTGTTTGCTTGTGACGTTTATTCATGCATTATTTATTCTAAAAGCAACCATACATACTAAAACATAAAAGTAGTTATGCCCGAAACCGGGCGTACAGAAATATAAGATAATGTAATGTAATGTAGCATCAGTAATAAAAGGTACGAATGTTCCAAAATATAATCATGATTACGGCTGAGGTGCTGAATATAGAGGAGAATAGATTACGCTGGTGTGGGGCCTGACTGGGTTCCTCAATCTGGACTGACCCTCGCTGGTCATCTCCTCGTATGTGGCAAACTGGTCTGCTAACTCCTCTGTGTTCATACCCGAGGATATTCTATATTCTATCTCATCCGATCTCGCGATTAACCCAGTTAACGATGACGTGCTCGTATAAACCATCGGCCCTGCCTGCCAACCCATACTATCCTATAAATCTCTGCCTCTTCCCCACTACTAGTTCACATCCATACTATCTATTGTCCTCGGGAACCAAAGTAGCCATTCTATTGTCCTTTCTATCTAATGATGCCATAAATTTAGCCTTTATCGTGACTCAACGAATGAGCAATCTTCGTAAACTCCCTAACCGTCCACTTCCTTACTCTATTCATCTCAATCACGTCTTTCGATACCTAGATATGATAAATCCTCTAAGGGTTCCTCGTCCTGTGACAACCGCTCCGATCACTTTTTGTATTGCGACTCCTATCACAATTCTCGCATCTGACTATGAGGACTCCACCATCTCTGATGTCGTCAGCACCAATGCAAATTATCTTTAAAATGTTGGTTAGGAAAATATTAAGGGCGGGTAGCTATGTTAACTAGTCTATGATTAAGACTTATGCTTATGTTGTGTAATGTGTTATGTACTCGTATTATGACTTTTATGCGTACTAATCCTTTTTCTATGAGTCTTATGCTGCACATTTGAAGTGGGAACTATATAATCTACTGTTATGTAAGATTCAAGGGGGAGCATTACTTTAGGTTGCGCTTAGTTCCAGGGGGAGCTAACATTTTTGCTTCGACAAAAGGGGAAGAAAGTGTATGGTAAGTGATGTTAACACTTGTGTTGTATTGTACGTTTAAGCACACTTACATAGGTTTATCATTATCAAAAAGGGAGAGAATGTTTGTTAGTGATCCAATGATAATATTCAAATATTAACCATTTTGTTTTGATGATGGCACCAATTCTTATGTGCTTAAAAACGTATAGAACAACACAAGTTCATGTGCCTACATGATCTCTACCAAAACGACCAATACACAAGTTAGACAAGTTAAAAGAGTCATTTGAAAAACATTGTATGAGCACGGCTGGGTCCACTGTCGACCGCGGCTCTAACCATGGATGTTCTGCACCTTGGTTCTGAGGAATAAGGTGCACGGTCAACTACACGGTCAACCGTTGGTCGATCGCAGTTTTTTCTGTCCGAATTTTTGATCAAATAAATTTTGACTACTTTCGGGGCATCTATAATTTACAAAACTTGTTTCAACATGCATAGAATAGTTGCCCCTTGCATATCCAAATGAGCTTTGACCACTATAACGCTAATCTTGATTAATCACACCTAATGACGTCTTAATGACACTTTAGGTTATGATCAATGTTAAACACATAAGTGTTGCTAAAAGTCCTTTTGCAAAGTCGTCCTTTTTAAATCTAAAATAAATGTAGATATGATTAGGATGGTCATTAAAGTCTCAACCAAAGAGATACTCTCCACTTGATTAACTATTAAGCACTACTTACATGCTTAATAAGAGTTTAGTGTAAACTCCCAAAAGTCTTCATGTAAAACAAATGAGTCTTATTTGGAAGGTTGCAAGTAACTAATGAATGCATATATTTTCAAATCAAATGTTGACAAAAGCTTTGAAGACTTGTGATATGAAGTTTGGAAGCTTGTGGTTGTTAAATGATCGAAATTCTAATAGAAATCAATGACACACCACTAGTACAATGAGACTTTCCTCTTTTAAGCCAATATTAACCTCAAAGAATACATCCAAGATAAAAGGGGTAATGCAGGTCTTTTCAGATGTTTTTGCTCTCTAATTGCAGTCATCCGATAAGGGAAAAAAAGACAAAGTTAAAGATCTCAAACGACTACAAATTTAGGGGTCAGAGACCTGCTTGATAGACCTACGGTCGACCGTGAGGTGTGCCGCAGGCATCCGTGTTTGAATTTCTCTTGCCTATAAAAGCCAAACCTTGGAGCACTTGAAACCTCACCTGTTGTGTGATGCCCCGTACAAAACCATCGTATACGGATCATCAACAACAGGAACATTACAAGGTCAAACACTATATGCGGTTTTGAAATAAATTGCACTCATAAGAAAAGATGATGTCTTAACCAACATCAAATGTTTAACAACCGATAGTATGCTTCTATGAATAGAAGCAATTAATAATAGTACGTGACCCATAGGTCGTTACAAATTCATTGTTTAAAAAGTAACATAGTTTGAATGCAAACTAAATGTTCATGCGAAGACATCTCTAATAAGCGCAGTGGGAGTCTACAAAGCATGTCAACTACAGCGAAAGCAATCAAACCTTAAGCACCTGAGAAAAACATGCTTAAAAACGTCAATACAAAGGTTGGTGAGCTATAGTTTAAGTATAACAGTAATGTAAGGTAGGCCACTAGATTTCAGTGTTTCAAAATAGTATGAAAAGTATATGTATAACCATGGGCACTTGGCAACTAACTTAACGTAAATAACACCCCCTAAAAGTACACTTGGCGAGTGCGTAAGTTTACGAAGTATTAAACACCCGTTAAATGCTAGCGCTACTAGCCCGAGTGTGGATGTCAAACCCTATGGATCCATATCTAAGATTCGCGTTCACCGGTTCAAAGACCAATTACTAAACGTTACCGAGCTAAGGGGAAAGTTTATGCCGTTGTATAACCCACACATATATAAAGTTTAAGTACTCGTGCCTAATATGTAAAACATAAAATGCGCATGTATTCTCAGTTCTCAAAATAGTTAAAGTAAAAAGGGATGCTATAACTCACAGTGGAAAGTAGTAAAAGTCGATACGCGGGAATAGTAAGCAAGTGGTTGGTCCGAAAGGTCCTCAACCTAAGTCAAAAGTTACTAAGCCAGTAAATCGTTCCCAAAGGTTTAAAAGTATGTAAATTAGGTCTTAAGTATCATCATCATTCATCATCAAACAAAAAGTGTAAAGTAAGTTTTATTCAAGAATAGAGTTTGAAATAAAGGCTGACTTTGTTCAGTCGCCACGACCTCTACACAAACTGAAATGAGGTGATACCAGTGGCCGTGGCTCCATATATGAGTCCCCTAGAGGCTGACCAATTTCCAGAACCAAACTCATCTTTGTTTAACCGTGGCGACCATTTAAGTGTGAGTAGGTCAGAAATTTCAGCACAACGTTAAAAGGGTGTAGTGACTTTCGGGACGCCATAGATCCTAAACCGTAGCTCGGATTAAGACGAGGTCTAAACGGAAAATAATATACTCAAACTGAAATAACTGAAAATAAACTTTACAGTAGCCCAGATGGTCTGATCAGACCCAGAAAACTGTAAGAAAGGTGTTCCGGTGGGTTCTTGGTGCTTGATGCTCATCACGGTTCTCATCCTTGATGCGTATAGCTTCAAGTGTACAACTCTTTGATGGGTTTGCATCATCTTTACCAAGTTTTGACCATCATAAAACTAGTTTAATTCTAAGATATGTATCACAACTCAATTAAGGGTTGTAAGTAGTTTGATGAACCAAAGTTACATCAAGATCTTAGATCCGACACATACATGAGTTCTAATAGTAATATTAAGCTACAAACTTGAAAGTAAACTAAATAAGCAAGATCTTAAGTTGTAGAACTTAGATCTTAGCTAGATCTTAAAGATTCTAGACTAGAAAGTCTAGATTTAGTGTTCTTAAGTTAGATCCTAAGTTATAGAACTTGGATCTTCACTTTAATGAAACCATAAGTTATGAAACTTAGATTTTCAACTAGTAAAATGTATATAAGCTTATAAGCTCTTGTTTACAACAAATTTGAAAGACCATAAGCTATAGAAACTTAGATCCAACACAAGTGTATGAAATTATAACTAGAAAGTTATACTTCCATATTCTTGAACTTATAAAGTTAACTTTTAGTTTCAAGAAATATGAGATCAAGATTAACTAGTAATACTTGACCAAATTAACAACATCACAATTTTAAAGTACTAACAAAAGAAAGAATTAAACTAAAGTACAAGTATTATGTTCATGTTTGTTTCATACTTAGAAAGATTCAAATCAAAGTTTGGATCTTAGGATTTAAGTCTACAAAACATGAACACAAGTATGATTATGAAACTTATGAACTTTAAATCTTGAAAACATTTAAATGTAGAACCATAAACTAACAAGTTTAGGTTCTTGTTCTTGATTCTTCATCAAACAAAAGATTGAAGAAAGCAAGATTCATGGAGATGCAAACTAGGAAGTTTGATCTTTAACAACAACAAACAATAATCAAGTAACAAAACAAGTAAGAGTAAATTGATGATGATGATGTATATTTTCGGTTTTAAGGAAGAAAAAAGAAAGAAACTAAAGCCTTGTTACTTACAAGTTAGAGAGAAAAAAGAGAGCAAAAGAAAGTGTGAGTTTGAAGTGTGTGTAAAAGTGAAAGAGTACTAGCAAATAAGTAACCAAAAAAAAAAAAATCTTGAACTCCCTCCCCACCAAGGATGGCCGACGGTTTTGGTAGCAAAAGAGGAAGGGTCAAAAGCCAACTTTCATACATGGGGAGATGGTGTGAGCTAGAAGTAGTAATAAAGTTAAATGGTATGGGAAAAAGGTGTAAGCATACATGTAACAAGTCTTTACATATCACTAATTAATCTTGCTTTTCCTTAATGAAATACTTGCATAATAATGGGCTAATTAGTCCATTAAGAAAGTAGGGTGGGCTTCCAAGTCCATTAACACAAGCCCAAGTCCAAATAATTAATAAATTAAATAAAAGGCCCAAGTAATTAATGAAATGTCCTGTTCTTATTGATTAAAAACGTTCCATATTAATTGATTTCGTTGCGAGGTTTTGACCTCTATATGAGACGTTTTTCAAAGACTGCATTCATTTTTAAAACAAACCATAACCTTTATTTCATAAATAAAGGTTTAATAAGCTTTACGTAGATTATCAAATAATGATAATCTAAAATATCCTGTTTACACACGACCATTACATAATGGTTTACAATACAAATATGTTACATCGAAATCAGTTTCTTGAATGCAGTTTTTACACAATATCATACAAACATGGACTCCAAATCTTGTCCTTATTTTAGTATGCAACAGCGGAAGCTCTTAGTATTCACCTGAGAATAAACATGCTTTAAACGTCAACAAAAATGTTGGTGAGTTATAGGTTTAACCTATATATATCAAATCGTAACAATAGACCACAAGATTTCATATTTCAATACACATCCCATACATAGAGATAAAAATCATTCATATGGTGAACACCTGGTAACCGACATTAACAAGATGCATATATATATAAGAATATCCCCATCATTCCGGGACACCCTTCGGATATGATATAAATTTCGAAGTACTAAAGCATCCAGTACTTTGGATGGGGTTTGTTAGGCCCAATAGATCTATCTTTAGGATTCGTGTCAATTAGGGTGTCTGTTCCCTAATTCTTAGATTACCAGACTTAATAAAAAGGGGCATATTCGATTTCGATAATTCAACCATAGAATGTAGTTTCACGTACTTGTGTCTATTTTGTAAATCATTTATAAAACCTGCATGTATTCTCATCCCAAAAATATTAGATTTTAAAAGTGGGACTATAACTCACTTTCACAGATTTTTACTTCGTCGGGAAGTAAGACTTGGCCACTGGTTGATTCACGAACCTATAATAATATATACATATATATCAAAGTATGTTTAAAATATATTTACAACACTTTTAATATATTTTGATGTTTTAAGTTTATTAAGTCAGCTGTCCTCGTTAGTAACCTACAACTAGTTGTCCACAGTTAGATGTACAGAAATAAATCGATAAATATTATCTTGAATCAATCCACGACCCAGTGTATACGTATCTCAGTATTGATCACAACTCAAACTATATATATTTTGGAATCAACCTCAACCCTGTATAGCTAACTCCAACATTCACATATAGAGTGTCTATGGTTGTTCCGAAATATATATAGATGTGTCGACATGATAGGTCGAAACATTGTATACGTGTCTATGGTATCTCAAGATTACATAATATACAATACAAGTTGATTAAGTTATGGTTGGAATAGATTTGTTACCAATTTTCACGTAGCTAAAATGAGAAAAATTATCCAATCTTGTTTTACCCATAACTTCTTCATTTTAAATCCGTTTTGAGTGAATCAAATTGCTATGGTTTCATATTGAACTCTATTTTATGAATCTAAACAGAAAAAGTATAGGTTTATAGTCGGAAAAATAAGTTACAAGTCATTTTTGTAAAGGTAGTCATTTCAGTCGAAAGAACGACGTCTAGATGACCATTTTAGAAAACATACTTCCACTTTGAGTTTAACCATAATTTTTGGATATAGTTTCATGTTCATAATAAAAATCATTTTCTCAGAATAACAACTTTTAAATCAAAGTTTATCATAGTTTTTAATTAACTAACCCAAAACATCCCGCGGTGTTACTACGACGGCGTAAATCCGGTTTTACGGTGTTTTTCGTGTTTCCAGGTTTTAAATTATTAAGTTAGCATTTCATATAGATATAGAACATGTGTGTAGTTAATTTTAAAAGTCTAGTTAGAAGGATTAACTTTTGTTTGCGAACAAGTTTAGAATTAACTAAACTATGTTCTAATGATTACGAGTTTAAACCTTCGAATAAGATAGTTTTATATATATGAATCGAATGATGTTATGAACATCATTACTACCTCAAGTTTAGTAGGTAAACCTACTAGAAGTGAAAAGAAATGATCTAGCTTCAAAGGATCTTGGATGGCTTGAAAGTTCTTGAAGTAGGATCATGACACAAAAACAAGTTCAAGTAAGATTTTTACTCGAATTAAGATAGTTTATAGTTATAGAAATTGAATCAAAGTTTGAATATGAATATTACCTTGAATAAGAAAGATAACCTACTGTATATAACAAAGGTTTCTTGATCTTAGATGATTACTTGGAATGGATTAGAAAGCTTGGAAGTAAATTAGTAAACTTGAAGGGATTTTTGAAGTGTTCTTGAAGTGTTCTTCCTATGATGATTATAGCTTGATTCTTGAAGTGATTTTTGATGAAGATGATGATTAACTACTGGAAAAATACGTTCATAATAGTATGTGTGTGTTGAGAGAGAATTAGAAAGAGAATTGGAAGTGAAATGGAGTGAATGATGAGTGGTAATTGGTGAGTGGTGAGTGGGGTTAAAAGGAGTTCTAGTTGGTTGACTGGCTCATGGTAGAAGTTAAAATTGATTAGTCATACATGACATAATCAAGAGTGGAATCTCATGCTAGTTCCTATTGGTATATACTCATAGTAATTACGTTTTGAAGCTGTGTATAATACGGGTAAGAATACGACTAGAATTCTTGATGAAAGAAAAGAATGGAAAAGTAACTGTAACCATTTTCGTTAAGTATGAGTGTTTTGATATATGTCTTGAAGTCTTCCAAAAGTATTTTAATACATCTAAATACACTACATGTATATACATTTTAACTGAGTCGTTAAGTCATCGTTAGTCGTTACATGTAAGTGTTGTTTTGAAACCTTTAAGTTAACGATCTCAATTAATGTTGTTAACCCATTGTTTATTATATCTAATGAGATGTTAAATTATTATATTATCATGATATTATGATATATTAATATATCTTAATATGATATATATACATTTAAATGTCGTTACAACGATAATCGTTACATATATGTCTCGTTTCGAAATCCTTAAGTTAGTAGTCTTGTTTATATGTATATAACTCATTGTTAATATACTTATGGAGATACTTACTTATCATAATCTCATGTTAACCATATGTATATCCATATATATATCGTCATGTCGTTTTTACAAGTTTTAACGTTCGTGAATCGCCGGTCAACTTGGGTGGTTAATTGTCTATATGAAACATATTTCAATTAATCATGTCTTAACAAGTTTGATTGCTTAACATGTTGGAAACATTTAATCATGTAAATATCAATCTCAATTAATATATATAAACATGGAAAAGTTCGGGTCACTACAGTACCTACCCGTTAAATAAATTTCGTCCCGAAATTTTAAGCTGTTGAAGGTGTTGTCGAATCTTCTGGAAATAGATGCGGGTATTTCTTCTTCATCTAATCTTCATGCTCCCAGGTGAACTCGGGTCCTCTACGAGCATTCCATCGAACCTTAACAATTGGTATCTTGTTTTTCTTAAGTCTTTTAACCTCACGATCCATTATTTCGACGGGTTCTTCGATGAATTGGAGTTTTTCGTTGATTTGGATTTCATCTAACGGAATAGTGAGATCTTCTTTAGCAAAACATTTCTTCAAATTCGAGACGTGGAAATTGTTATGTACAGCCGCGAGTTGTTGAGGTAACTCAAGTCGGTAAGCTACTGGTCCGACACGATCAATAATCTTGAATGGTCCAATATACCTTGGATTTAATTTCCCTCGTTTACCAAATCGAACAACGCCTTTCCAAGGTGCAACTTTAAGCATGACCATCTCTCCAATTTCAAATTCTATATCTTTTCTTTTAATGTCAGCGTAGCTCTTTTGTCGACTTTGGGCGGTTTTCAACCGTTGTTGAATTTGGATGATCTTCTCGGTAGTTTCTTGTATAATCTCCGGACCCGTAATCTGTCTATCCCCCACTTCACTCCAACAAATCGGAGACCTGCACTTTCTACCATAAAGTGCTTCAAACGGCGCCATCTCAATGCTTGAATGGTAGCTGTTGTTGTAGAAAAATTCTGCTAATGGTAGATGTCGATCCCAAATGTTTCCGAAATCAATAACACATGCTCGTAGCATGTCTTCAAGCGTTTGTATCGTCCTTTCGCTCTGCCCATCAGTTTGTGGATGATAGGCAGTACTCATGTCTAGACGAGTTCCTAATGCTTGCTGTAATGTCTGTCAGAATCTTGAAATAAATCTGCCATCCCTATCAGAGATAATAGAGATTGGTATTCCATGTCTGGAGACGACTTCCTTCAAATACGGTCGTGCTAACTTCTCCATCTTGTCATCTTCTCTTATTGGCAGGAAATGCGCTGATTTGGTGAGACGATCAACTATTACCCAAATAGTATCAAAACCACTTGCAGTCCTTGGCAATTTAGTGATGAAATCCATGGTAATGTTTTCCCATTTCCATTCCGGGATTTCGGGTTGTTGAAGTAGACCTGATGGTTTCTGATGCTTAGCTTTGACCTTAGAACACGTCAAACATTCTCCTACATATTTAGCAACATCGGATTTCATACCCGGCCACCAAAAATATTTCCTGAGATCCTTGTACATCTTCCCCGTTCCAGGATGTATTGAGTATCTGGTTTTATGAGCTTCTCTAAGTACCATTTCTCTCATATCTCCAAATTTTGGTACCCAAATCCTTTCAGCCCTATACCGGGTTCTGTCTTCCCGAATATTAAGATGCTTCTCCGATCCTTTGGGTATTTCATCCTTTAAATTTCCCTCTTTTAAAACTCCTTGTTGCGCCTCCTTTATTTGAGTAGTAAGGTTATTATGAATCATTATATTCATATATTTTACTCGAATGGGTTCTCTGTCCTTCCTGCTCAAGGCATCGGCTACCACATTTGCCTTCCCCGGGTGGTAACGTGTAGCGACCCGACAAAATCGTCATTGACGGCGCCGTCTACTTAGGTCCCGTTACGTGGTCATAAGTCTTTAAAACAACGTTTGACCAAAAGATATGTCGCATTCATTTCAAATGTAAAGATTGTTCAAAGTTTACGAGAATAGTTCCACCACAAGTTACGTTACAAAGTTATAAGTACAAATGAAACTTATGCGACACAATTTAAAAGTAGCCAAAAGACGCTCCGTGTATGCATATATACTCTACATCCAATGCAAGTATCAAAATAATGAGCGGAAGCATGTATCATGTATCGTTCAAGGACCTGAGAAAAACATAGAAATCTGTCAACGAAAACGTTGGTGAAATCATAGGTTTAAGTAAGTAAGTACAAGTGAACCACAAGATTTGCATCAATGAAATAATAGTAATACATTCCAAAAGTTTGTTTCACGAGCACCCAATTATCAATGCTTAACATTCCTTCCATAGAACCCCATCACTTAGTGCTAGAACATACACTGTTTCTCGAAAATATATTTTATTCGTAAACGGTAGCGAACCGTTTGAATGAGGGTTTGTCAAACCCATATGGATCCATACAACATAAGTTCTCGCTTACACCCGGCAAGTGTAACTAATGATAATCGAATTGAGGATTTTGTTCTAAACTCGTATGTAGAATGTTTGTTTTCCTGTACTTGTGTTCACTTAGTAAAGAAATGTTTATGTTTTCTCATCCCAAATGTAAGTTCAAAAAGAGTAAAAGTGGGACTATGATCTCACCTTGAGTGCACGAGTAGTAAAGTACTTCAACAAGTAAACGTGTGCAAAGAACAATGCTAGTCTTGACCTAAACAATAGGTTGTATCAATAACGGTAAACACGATAGGTCAAAGATGTTCAATTAGTCCTATGGCTCGTTAAGACTCGATCATAATAGCATGTGAATCAAATTGTCATGTTTCATGCAAGGTACAAGTATAAAAACATGTTAGAACGATTGCACAAATATTTGGTTAAGTTTGATTAAAAGTCAACTTGGGTCGGGTCAAAGTCAACGAAAAAGTCAACACGTTCGGGTCGGGTCCCGAACTATTTTTCTGAGGTTTTTAATCATATATGAGCATGTTAGAACAAGTTACATGTGAATCGGAGGCCCATAGCATAGCAAACATTTTCCGTAAAATGACCAACGAGGACAGTAGCCTGTCAGTGCATCTGGACGGCGTCCAGCTTTGAAGGCTGGGATGGCGTCCAGACTTTCTGGATGGCATCCAGCTTTGAATACTGGGACGGCGTCCAAGTATCTGGACGGCGTCCAGGTTGGATTTCAAGTCTGATGCAGACTCCTAAGTGCACGAACCAAAAACCAAATAAACACAATTTATGATCCGCAAACAATCAAGTCAAGTATTTTATACCGTTGGGAAGGTAATTTGACGAGGAAGACAACTAAACACATTTCATCAATCAATCTACCTATTATAACAACCAAAACCGCATTTAATGCTCAACATTAATCGCATACAAGTTCATAAATGCAATTCAATGATTCGGGCAACCAATTTACATGAGTGATATGCCGTTTCGAAGGTAATCAAGCATACAATCCAACTAAACACTTACCAACCATAATCCATGGCATTCAATGCATCAAAAGTCCATTTCAAGTTCATCAAACCCTAACCCAAATTCACCAAAATCATAAATCAAGTTCATGAACTTTTCTAAAGCAACCTACACATCAAATTGAAGCTAGTGATACTAGGAACACAATTAGAACATGAACTTTTAACATCTAACAACATATGATCATCCAAAATTCAAGAACAACACACCAAAATTCAAGTTCATGCTAGTTATACTAAAACAACGAGATCGAGCATACAAATTACATACACGACATCACAATGAGCCATAGACACTAACTAACACCATTTCAAGTCAAATACACGAATTTAGAGAAATCTAGAGTTTTAGAAATGTTACCCAAACGAGATAAAGTTGGTACCAAAATGAAGAGGATGAAGAGAGGATCACGAATATGTAATTTATTTTGTTGTAAGCCTCCTAGGTCGAATTTAGATGATGATTGAATGAATTTGGTAAATGTGTGTGTGTTCTTGCTAGAGAGAAAGAGAGAGAGAGAGGGAGATGGTTGAATGGTGGTGATTGGGGTGGACTTGTTGACCTAGTCAACTAGTTTGCCCCGTGTCAATTTTAGTCCCTCGAGTTTGTAGTCTGGTGCGGAAAATACCTAAACGGAATATTTTAAAACGCGTATTAACGGGAGATGTTATAAACATATAACGGAGTTTAAATTAGTATAACTGAAAAGTAAATGGAAAAAGGCGGGATGTTACATTACCTACTCCTTAAAAGAAATTTCGTCCCGAAATTTAGGTAGGCGTAGTAGTCGTTGTTTCTTCCTCGAGATCTTGCGTTTCTGAATTCACGAATAGATGAGGATACTTCCTTTGCATTTGATCTTGTCTTTCCCAAGTAAACTCGGGTCCCCTTTTGGCGTTTCAACGGACTTTAACAATCAGGATTCGGCTTTGTTTCAATGTCTTGACGGAGGTGTCCACAATTTCAACCGGTTCCTCCACAAAATGAAGTTTGTCATCAATAGTAAGTTCCTCAAGAGGGATGACGATATCGGGTTCGGCAAGACACTTTTTCAAGTTAGATACATGGAAGGTAGGATGAGCGGAACTCAGTTGAGGCGGAAGATCTAAACGATAAGCAACGGTTCCAATACGCTCCAAGATTTCGAAAGGACCAATATACCGCGGATTTAGCTTCCCGCGTTTCCCAAAACGGATTACACCCTTCCAAGGTGCGACTTTTAACATTACTCGGTCACCGACTTGAAATTCAAGATCGTTGCGTCGTTTGTCGGTATAGCTCTTTTGACGACTTCGGGCCGTCCTAAGCCTATCTCGGATTTGAACGATTTTCTCGGTGGTTTCGTGAATGAGTTCGGGTCCGGTGATTTGCACATCGCCTACCTCGGCCCAACAAAGAGGTGAACGACATTTGCGGCCATATAGCGCTTCAAAAGGTGCGGCTTTAATACTCGCGTGATAACTATTGTTATAAGAGAACTCGGCGAGAGGTAAGTGCTTGTCCCAAGCTTTTCCGAAATCAACCACGCAAGCTCGTAACATGTCTTCCAAGGTTTGAATTGTACGTTCGCTTTGTCCATCGGTTTAAGGATGATATGCGGTGCTCATGTCTAAACGCGTTCCCAACGCTTCTTGCAATGTACGCCAAAATCTAGAAACGAAACGGCCATTTCGGTCGGAGATAATCGATAAAGGTACACCGTGTCGGGCTACGATCTCCTTAATGTAAAGTTGTGCAAGTTTCTCCATTTTGTCCGTTTCTTTCATGGCAAGGAAGTGTGCGGATTTGGTGAGACGGTCAACAATAACCCAAATGGTATCATAACCGCCCGTCGTTTTTGGTAGTTTGGTGATAAAATCCATCGTTATTCTTTCCCACTTACATTGCGGGATCTCGGGTTGTTGAAGTAGTCCGGACGGTCTTTGGTGTTCGGCTTTGACTTTGGAACATGTCAAACACTTGGAAACATAAGTAGCTACGTCCCTTTTGATGTTCGGCCACCAATATAGTTGTTTAAGGTCGTGGTACATCTTATTGGCACCGGGGTGAATCGAGTATCGTGACTTATGGGCTTCATCTAAAATAAGGCTTCGTAGGTCCCCATAACTAGGCACCCAAATCCTTCCAGCGTAATATCGGAGTCCGGTCTCCCTAATTTCGAATCGAGAGACGAGAATGTTCAAGAGCTCGTCTGAAAGGTTTTCATCCTTGAGGGCCTCATCTTGGGCTACACGAATTTGACTATTGAGGTTGGTGTGAATGGTGATGTTTAAAGCTTGGAAACGAAGAGGCACCGCTCTTTCTTTTCGACTTAAGGCATTGGCTACTACGTTTGCCTTCCCGGGATGGTAACGAAGCTCGCAATCGTAATCGTTCAAAGTTTCAATCCACCGTCGTTGTCTCATGTTTAGTTGCTTTTGATCGAAAATGTGTTGGAGACTTTTGTGGTCGGTAAACATAGTACTCTTGGTTCCATAAAGATAGTGTCTCCACATTTTAAGTGCAAAGACAACGGCTCCGAGTTCGAGATCATGCGTCGTGTAGTTTCGTTCATGAATTTTGAGTTGTCGAGAAGCATAAGCAATGACTTTCGTTCGTTGCATCAATACACACCCAAAACCATGTTTCGAGGCATCGCAATATACAACAAAGTCATCATTGCCTTCGGGAAGTGACAAGATAGGAGCGGTGGTTAGCTTCGTTTTCAAGATTTGAAACGCGGATTCTTGCTCGGTCGCCCAAATGAATTTCTTTCCCTTGTGAGTTAATGCTGTTAGAGGACGTGCAACCAAAGAGAAGTTTCATGTTCATAATAAAAATCATTTTCTCAGAATAACAACTTTTAAATCAAAGTTTATCATAGTTTTTAATTAACTAACCCAAAACAGCCCGCGGTGTTACTACGACGGCGTAAATCCGGTTTTACGGTGTTTTTCGTGTTTCCAGGTTTTAAATTATTAAGTTAGCATATCATATAGATATAGAATATGTGTGTAGTTAATTTTAAAAGTCTAGTTAGAAGGATTAACTTTTGTTTGCGAACAAGTTTAGAATTAACTAAACTATGTTCTAATGATTACGAGTTTAAACCTTCGAATAAGATAGTTTTATATATATGAATCGAATGATGTTATGAACATCATTACTACCTCAAGTTTAGTAGCTAAACCTACTAGAAGTGAAAAGAAATGATCTAGCTTCAAAGGATCTTGGATGGCTTGAAAGTTCTTGAAGTAGGATCATGACACAAAAACAAGTTCAAGTAAAATTTTTACTCGAATTAAGATAGTTTATAGTTATAGAAATTGAATCAAAGTTTGAATATGAATATTACCTTGAATAATAAAGATAACCTACTGTATATAACAAAGGTTTCTTGATCTTAGATGATTACTTGGAATGGATTAGAAAGCTTGGAAGTAAATTAGTAAACTTGAAGGGATTTTTGAAGTGTTCTTGAAGTGTTCTTCCTATGATGATTATAGCTTGATTCTTGAAGTGATTTTTGATGAAGATGATGATTAACTACTGGAAAAATACGTTCATAATAGTATGTGTGTGTTGAGAGAGAATTAGAAAGAGAATTGGAAGTGAAATGGAGTGAATGATGAGTGGTAATTGGTGAGTGGTGAGTGGGGTTAAAAGGAGTTCTAGTTGGTTGACTGGCTCATGGTAGAAGTTAAAATTGATTAGTCATACATGACATAATCAAGAGTGGAATCTCATGCTAGTTCCTATTGGTATATACTCATAGTAATTACGTTTTGAAGCTGTGTATAATACGGGTAAGAATACGACTAGAATTCTTGATGAAAGAAAAGAATGGAAAAGTAACTGTAACCATTTTCGTTAAGTATGAGTGTTTTGATATATGTCTTGAAGTCTTCCAAAAGTATTTTAATACATCTAAATACACTACATGTATATACATTTTAACTGAGTCGTTAAGTCATCGTTAGTCGTTACATGTAAGTGTTGTTTTGAAACCTTTAAGTTAACGATCTCAATTAATGTTGTTAACCCATTGTTTATTATATCTAATGAGATGTTAAATTATTATATTATCATGATATTATGATATATTAATATATCTTAATATGATATATATACATTTAAATGTCGTTACAACGATAATCGTTACATATATGTCTCGTTTCGAAATCCTTAAGTTAGTAGTCTTGTTTATATGTATATAACTCATTGTTAATATACTTATGGAGATACTTACTTATCATAATCTCATGTTAACCATATGTATATCCATATATATATCGTCATGTCGTTTTTACAAGTTTTAACGTTCGTGAATCTCCGGTCAACTTGGGTGGTTAATTGTCTATATGAAACATATTTCAATTAATCAAGTCTTAACAAGTTTGATTGCTTAACATGTTGGAAACATTTAATCATGTAAATATCAATCTCAATTAATATATATAAACATGGAAAAGTTCGGGTCACTACAGTACCTACCCGTTAAATAAATTTCGTCCCGAAATTTTAAGCTGTTGAAGGTGTTGACGAATCTTCTGGAAATAGATGCGGGTATTTCTTCTTCATCTAATCTTCATGCTCCCAGGTGAACTCGGGTCCTCTACGAGCATTCCATTGAACCTTAACAATTGGTATCTTGTTTTGCTTAAGTCTTTTAACCTCACGATCCATTATTTCGACGGGTTCTTCAATGAATTGGAGTTTTTCGTTGATTTGGATTTCATCTAACGGAATAGTGAGATCTTCTTTAGCAAAACATTTCTTCAAATTCGAGACGTGGAAAGTGTTATGTACAGCCGTGAGTTGTTGAGGTAACTCAAGTCGGTAAGCTACTGGTCCGACACGATCAATAATCTTGAATGGTCCAATATACCTTGGATTTAATTTCCCTCGTTTACCAAATCGAACAACGCCTTTCCAAGGTGCAACTTTAAGCATGACCATCTCTCCAATTTCAAATTCTATATCTTTTCTTTTAATGTCAGCGTAGCTCTTTTGTCGACTTTGGGCGGTTTTCAACCGTTGTTGAATTTGGATGATCTTCTCGGTAGTTTCTTGTATAATCTCCGGACCCGTAATCTGTCTATCCCCCACTTCACTCCAACAAATCGGAGACCTGCACTTTCTACCATAAAGTGCTTCAAACGGCGCCATCTCAATGCTTGAATGGTAGCTGTTGTTGTAGGAAAATTCTGCTAATGGTAGATGTCGATCCCAAATGTTTCCGAAATCAATAACACATGCTCGTAGCATGTCTTCAAGCGTTTGTATCGTCCTTTCGCTCTGCCCATCAGTTTGTGGATGATAGGCAGTACTCATGTCTAGACGAGTTCCTAATGCTTGCTGTAATGTCTGCCAGAATCTTGAAATAAATCTGCCATCCCTATCAGAGATAATAGAGATTGGTATTCCATGTCTGGAGATGACTTCCTTCAAATACAGTCGTGCTAACTTCTCCATCTTGTCATCTTCTCTTATTGGCAGGAAATGCGCTGATTTGGTGAGACGATCAACTATTACCCAAATAGTATCAAAACCACTTGCAGTCCTTGGCAATTTAGTGATGAAATCCATGGTAATGTTTTCCCATTTCCATTCCGGGATTTCGGGTTGTTGAAGTAGACCTGATGGTTTCTGATGCTCAGCTTTGACCTTAGAACACGTCAAACATTCTCCTACGTATTTAGCAACATCGGATTTCATACCCGGCCACCAAAAATATTTCCTGAGATCCTTGTACATCTTCCCTGTTCCAGGATGTATTGAGTATCTGGTTTTATGAGCTTCTCTAAGTACCATTTCTCTCATATCTCCAAATTTTGGTACCCAAATCCTTTCAGCCCTATACCGGGTTCCGTCTTCCCGAATATTAAGATGCTTCTCCGATCCTTTGGGTATTTCATCCTTTAAATTTCCCTCTTTTAAAACTCCTTGTTGCGCCTCCTTTATTTGAGTAGTAAGGTTATTATGAATCATTATATTCATATATTTTACTCGAATGGGTTCTCTGTCCTTCCTGCTCAAGGCATCGGCTACCACATTTGCCTTCCCCGGGTGGTAACGAATCTCAAAGTCGTAATCATTCAATAATTCAATCCACCTACGCTGCCTCATATTCAGTTGTTTCTGATTAAATATGTGTTGAAGACTTTTGTGGTCGGTATATATAATACTTTTGACCCCATATAAGTAGTGCCTCCAAGTCTTTAATGCAAAAACAACCGCGCCTAATTCCAAATCATGCGTCGTATAATTTTGTTCGTGAATCTTCAATTGTCTAGACGCATAAGCAATCACCTTCGTTCGTTGCATTAATACACAACCGAGACCTTGCTTTGATGCATCACAATAAATCACAAAATCATCATTCCCTTCAGGCAATGACAATATAGGTGCCGTAGTTAGCTTTTTCTTTAATAACTGAAACGCTTTCTCTTGTTCATCATTCCATTCAAATTTCTTCCTTTTATGCGTTAATGCAGTCAAGGGTTTTGCTATTCTAGAAAAGTCTTGGATGAACCTTCTGTAGTAACCAGCTAGTCCTAAAAACTGGCGTATGTGTTTCGGAGTTTTCGGGGTTTCCCACTTTTCAACAGTTTCTATCTTTGCCGGATCCACCTTAATACCTTCTTTGTTCACTATGTGACCGAGGAATTGAACTTCTTCCAACCAAAATGCACACTTTGAAAACTTAGCGTACAATTCTTCCTTCCTCAATACTTCTAACACATTTCTCAAATGTTCACCGTGTTCTTGGTCATTCTTTGAGTAAATAAGTATGTCATCAATGAAAACAATGACAAACTTGTCAAGGTATGGTCCACACACTCGGTTCATAAGGTCCATGAACACAGCTGGTGCATTAGTTAAACCAAACGGCATGACCATAAACTCGTAATGACCGTAACGTGTTCTGAAAGCAGTCTTTGGAATATCATCTTCTTTCACCCGCATTTGATGATACCCGGAACGTAAGTCAATCTTTGAATAAACAGACGAGCCTTGTAGTTGATCAAATAAGTCGTCGATTCTTGGTAGTGGGTAGCGGTTCTTGATGGTAAGTTTGTTCAACTCTCGGTAGTCGATACACAACCTGAATGTACCATCTTTCTTCTTGACAAACAAAACAGGAGCTCCCCACGGTGATGTGCTTGGTCGAATGAAACCACGCTCTAAAAGTTCTTGTAATTGGCTTTGCAGTTCTTTCATCTCACTGGGTGCGAGTCTGTAAGGAGCACGAGCTATTGGTGCAGCTCCTGGTACAAGATCTATTTGAAATTCAACGGATCGCTGTGGGGGTAATCCCGGTAATTCTTTCGGAAATACATCGGGAAATTCTTTTGCAATGGGAACATCATTGATGCTCTTTTCTTCAGTTTGTACTTTCTCGACGTGTGCTAGAACAGCATAGCAACCTTTTCTTATTAGTTTTTGTGCCTTCAAATTACTAATAATATGTAGCTTCGTGTTGCCCTTTTCTCCGTACACCATTAAGGGTTTTCCTTTTTCTCGTATAATGCGAATTGCATTTTTGTAACAAACGATCTCTGCTTTCACTTCTTTCAACCAGTCCATACCGATTATCACATCAAAACTCCCTAACTCTACTGGTATCAAATCAATCTTAAATGTTTCGCTAACCAGTTTAATTTCTCGATTCCGACATATATTATCTGCTGAAATTAATTTACCATTTGCTAATTCGAGTAAAAATTTACTATCCAAAGGCGTCAATGGACAACTTAATTTAGCACAAAAATCTCTACTCATATAGCTTCTATCCGCACCCGAATCAAATAAAACGTAAGCAGATTTATTGTCAATAAGAAACGTACCCGTAACAAGCTCCGGGTCTTCCTGTGCCTCTGCCGCATTAATATTAAAAACTCTTCCGCGGCCTTGTCTATTCGTGTTCTCCTGGTTCGGGCAATTTCTAATAATGTGGCCCGGTTTTCCACATTTATAACAAACTACATTGGCATAACTTGCTCCGACACTACTTGCTCCGCCATTACTCGTTCCGACACCATTTGTTCCTTTCGTTCTATTAACCCCTGGTCCGTAGACCTCACACTTCGCCTCGCTATGACCATTTATTTTACACTTGTTGCAAAATTTGGTGCAGAACCCCGAGTGATACTTTTCACACCTTTGGCATAGCTGCTTCTGATTGTTGTTGTTGTTGCGGTTATTATTGTTGTTGGGATGATTGTTGTAGTTGCTGTTGTTATTGTTGGGCCGTTTGTTGTAGTTGCGATTGATGTTGCGATTGTTGGGATAATTGTTGCGATTATTGTTGTAATTGTTGTTGTTGTTGTATTGGTGATTCTTATCATCGTTTTCCTCCCACTTTCTTTTGACTTGCTTCACATTGGCCTCTTCAGCAGTCTGTTCTTTAATTCTTTCTTCAATCTGGTTCACTAGTTTGTGAGCCATTCTACATGCCTGTTGTATGGAGGCGGGGTCGTGTGAACTTATATCTTCTTGGATTCTTTCCGGTAATCCTTTCACAAACGCGTCGATCTTTTCTTCCTCATCTTCGAATGCTCCCGGACACAATAGGCACAATTCTGTGAATCGTCTTTCGTACGTGATAATATCAAATCCTTGGGTTCGTAACCCTCTAAGTTCTGTCTTGAGCTTATTGACCTCGGTTCTGGGACGGTACTTCTCGTTCATCAAGTGCTTGAATGCTGACCACGGTAGTGCGTACGCATCATCTTGTCCCACTTGCTCTAGATAGGTATTCCACCATGTTAACGCAGAACCTGTGAAGGTATGCGTAGCGTACTTCACTTTGTCCTCTTCAGTACACTTACTTATGGCAAACACCGATTCGACCTTCTCGGTCCACCGTTTCAATCCGATCGGTCCTTCGGTTCCATCAAATTCCAAAGGTTTGCAGGCAGTGAATTCTTTGTAGGTGCATCCTACACGATTTCCTGTACTGCCAGATCCAAGGTTATTGTTGGTATGTAGCGCAGCCTGTACTGCGGCTATGTTTGAAGCTAGAAAAGTACGGAATTCCTCTTCATTCATATTCACGGTGTGTCGAGTAGTCGGTGCCATTTCCTTCAAAATAGTCAAATGGAACAAGTTAATCATACAGAATATTAAGAGTAGTTAATAGTATTTCGTAGCATAATATGAACTCATTTATAAAAGCTTTTTCTTCATATTAGCGTTTTATAAGTTTAAATTCGGGTAGTACCTACCCGTTAAGTTCATACTTAGTAGCTAATATACAATTCAACTACTACAATTCTCTATGAAAAACTGATTGTAATAATATTTCGCGTTCAAACTTTTATACAATATTTTACAAACTTACAATACCGCTTATTTTACATAAAGCATGAAATATAGCACACAATAACTTTGATACAAGATAGTTGTGAAGATAATTCTAGCTAGTACACAAGTCGTTCAGCAAAGGCAATAAAGACACGTAATTCATACGTCCAGAAACAAGTCATGCATTCTGGTTTTACTAGGACTACTTCCCATCCTTGGTCTTGTGGAACATAACCGTTATGGCCGTTGATAAGACAGCGTGTTGTAACGTTGTCAAAGGGACGAGGGTTACGTAATGACCAACAGTCTCGTAATAACTTAAAAACCTCATTTCTTACCCCAATTACAGACTCCGTCACTTGTGGAAAAGTTTTGTTTAATAGTTGTAGCCCGATGTTCTTGTTCTCACTTTGGTGAGAAGCGAACATTACTAACCCGTAAGCATAACATGCTTCTTTATGTTGCATGTTAGCCGCTTTTTCTAAATCATGAAGTCCTATATTCGGATATACTGAGTCAAAATAATTTCTTAACCCGTTGCGTAAAATAGCATTTGGGTTCCCCGCAATATATGCGTCAAAGTAAACACATCGTAACTTATGGATTTCCCAATGTGATATCCCCCATCTTTCGAACGAAAGCCTTTTATAAACCAAGGCATTCTTGGAATGTTCTTCGAATGTCTTACAAACTGATCTCGCCTTAAATAGTTCTGCCGAGGAATTCTGACCGACTCTAGACAAGATTTCATCAATCATGTCTCCGGGTAGGTCTCTTAAAATATTGGGTTGTCTATCCATTTTATGTTTTTATACTGTAAAATAGACAAGAGTTAGATTCATAAAAAAAAATACTTATTAATACAAGCAATTTTTACACATATCATAAAGCATAAGCACACAATATTACATATATTACACCACACGAATACAACTATCTTATTCAGACTCGCTCGTTTCTTCTTGTTCGGTTTTGGTTCGTTTTGCCAAGTTTCTAGGGATATATGATGTTCCCCTAATACGAGCCGTCGTTGTCCACATTGGTTTAGAAAAACCTGGTGGTTTAGAGGTTCCCGGGTCATTGTTACAACTTAAGGACTTCGGGGTTGACGATACATATAAAGTTCATCGGGGTTGGAATTAGATTTCTCTATTTTTATGCCCTTTCCCTTATTATTTTCTTTTGCCTTTTTAAATTCAGTTGGGGTAATTTCTATAACATCATCGGAATTCTCTTCGGAATCCGATTCATCGGAGAATTGGTAATCCTCCCAATATTTTGCTTCCTTGGCGGAAACACCATTGACCATAATTAACCTTGGTCGGTTGGTTGAGGATTCTCTTTTACTTGACCGTTTTATTATTTCCCCCACCGGTTCTATTTCTTCTTCCGATTCTGATTCTTCTTCCGGTTCCGATTCTTCTTCCGGTTCCGACTCTTCTTCCGGTTCCTCTTCGGGAACTTGTGAATCAGTCCACGAATCATTCCAATTTACATTTGACTCTTCATTATTATTAGGTGAGTCAATGGGACTTGTTCTAGAGGTAGACATCTATCACATAATATCAAACACGTTAAGAGATTAATATATCACATAATATTCATATGTTAAAAATATATAGTTTCCAACAAAAATGTTAAGCAATCATTTTTAAAGAAAACACGGTCGAAGTCCAGACTCACTAATGCATCCTAACAAACTCGATAAGACACACTAATGCAAATTTTCTGGTTCTCTAAGACCAACGCTCGGATACCAACTGAAACAAACCATAACCTTTATTTCATAAATAAAGGTTTAAAAAGCTTTACGTAGATTATCAAATAATGATAATCTAAAATATCCTGTTTACACACGACCATTACATAATGATTTACAATACAAATATGTTACATCGAAATCAGTTTCTTGAATGCAGTTTTTACACAATATCATACAAACATGGACTCCAAATCTTGTCCTTATTTTAGTATGCAACAGCGGAAGCTCTTAATATTCACCTGAGAATAAACATGCTTTAAATGTCAACAAAAATGTTGGTGAGTTATAGGTTTAACCTATATATATCAAATCGTAACAATAGACCACAAGATTTCATATTTCAATACACATCCCATACATAGAGATAAAAATTATTCATATGGTGAACACCTGGTAACCGACATTAACAAGATGCACATATATAAGAATATCCCCATCATTCCGGGACACCCTTCGGATATGATATAAATTTCGAAGTACTAAAGCATCCGGTACTTTGGATGGGGTTTGTTAGGCCCAATAGATCTATCTTTAGGATTCGTGTCAATTAGGGTGTCTGTTCCCTAATTCTTAGATTACCAGACTTAATAAAAAGGGGCATATTCGATTTCGATAATTCAACCATAGAATGTAGTTTCACGTATTTGTGTCTATTTTGTAAATCATTTATAAAACCTGCATGTATTCTCATCCCAAAAATATTAGATTTTAAAAGTGGGATTATAACTCACTTTCACAGATTTTTACTTCGTCGGGAAGTAAGACTTGGCCACTGGTTGATTCACGAACCTATAACAATATATACATATATATCAAAGTATGTTTAAAATATATTTACAACACTTTTAATATATTTTGATGTTTTAAGTTTATTAAGTCAGCTGTCCTCGTTAGTAACCTACAACTAGTTGTCCACAGTCAGATGTACAGAAATAAATTGATAAATATTATCTTGAATCAATCCACGACCCAGTGAATACGTATCTCAGTATTGATCACAACTCAAACTATATATATTTTGGAATCAACCTCAACCCTGTATAGCTAACTCCAACATTCACATATAGAGTGTCTATGGTTGTTCCGAAATATATATAGATGTGTCGACATGATAGGTCGAAACATTGTATACGTGTCTATGGTATCTCAAGATTACATAATATACAATACAAGTTGATTAAGTTATGATTGGAATAGATTTGTTACCAATTTTCACGTAGCTAAAATGAGAAAAATTATCCAATCTTGTTTTACCCATAACTTCTTCATTTTAAATCCGTTTTGAGTGAATTAAATTGCTATGGTTTCATATTGAACTCTATTTTATGAATCTAAACAGAAAAAGTATAGGTTTATAGTCGGAAAAATAAGTTACAAGTCGTTTTTGTAAAGGTAGTCATTTCAATCGAAAGAACGACGTCTAGATGACCATTTTAGAAAACATACTTCCACTTTGAGTTTAACCATAATTTTTGGATATAGTTTCATGTTCCTAATAAAAATCATTTTCTCAGAATAACAACTTTTAAATCAAAGTTTATCATAGTTGTTAATTAACTAACCCAAAACAGCCCGCGGTGTTACTACGACGGCGTAAATCCGGTTTTACGGTGTTTTTCGTGTTTCCAGGTTTTAAATCATTAAGTTAGCATATCATATAGATATATAACATGTGTGTAGTTAATTTTAAAAGTCTAATTAGAAGGATTAACTTTTGTTTGCGAACAAGTTTAGAATTAACTAAACTATGTTCTAATGATTACGAGTTTAAACCTTCGAATAAGATAGTTTTATATATATGAATCGAATGATGTTATGAACATCATTACTACCTCAAGTTTAGTAGGTAAACCTACTAGAAGTAACAAGAAATGATCTAGCTTCAAAGGATCTTGGATGGCTTGAAAGTTCTTGAAGTAGGATCATGACACAAAAACAAGTTCAAGTAAGATTTTTACTCGAATTAAGATAGTTTATAGTTATAGAAATTGAATCAAAGTTTGAATATGAATATTACCTTGAATAAGAAAGATAACCTACTGTATATAACAAAGGTTTCTTGATCTTAGATGATTACTTGGAATGGATTAGAAAGCTTGGAAGTAAATTAGTAAACTTGAAGGAATTTTTGAAGTGTTCTTGAAGTGTTCTTCCTATGATGATTATAGCTTGATTCTTGAAGTGATATTTGATGAAGATGATGATTAACTACTGGAAAAATACGTTCATAATAGTATGTGTGTGTTGAGAGAGAATTAGAAAGAGAATTGGAAGTGAAATGGAGTGAATGATGAGTGGTAATTGGTGAGTGGTGAGTGGGGTTAAAAGGAGTTCTACTTAGTTGACTAGCTCATGGTAGAAGTTAAAATTGATTAGTCATACATGACATAATCAAGAGTGGAATCTCATGCTAGTTCCTATTGGTATATACTCATAGTAATTACGTTTTGAAGCTGTGTATAATACGGGTAAGAATACGACTAGAATTCTTGATGAAAGAAAAGAATGGAAAAGTAACTGTAACCATTTTCGTTAAGTATGAGTGTTTTGATATATGTATTGAAGTCTTCCAAAAGTATTTTAATACATCTAAATACACTACATGTATATACATTTTAACTGAGTCGTTAAGTCATCGTTAGTCGTTACATGTAAGTGTTGTTTTGAAACCTTTAAGTTAACGATCTCAATTAATGTTGTTAACCCATTGTTTATTATATCTAATGAGATGTTAAATTATTATATTATCATGATATTATGATATATTAATATATCTTAATATGATATATATACATTTAAATGTCGTTACAATGATAATCGTTATATATATGTCTCGTTTCGAAATCCTTAAGTTAGTAGTCTTGTTTATATGTATATAACTCATTGTTAATATACTTATGGAGATACTTACTTATCATAATCTCATGTTAACCATATGTATATCCATATATATATCGTCATGTCATTTTTACAAGTTTTAACGTTCGTGAATCGCCGGTCAACTTGGGTGGTTAATTGTCTATATGAAACATATTTCAATTAATCAAGTCTTAACAAGTTTGATTGCTTAACATGTTGGAAACATTTAATCATGTAAATATCAATCTCAATTAATATATATAAACATGGAAAAGTTCGGGTCACTACAATTAACCACTAACATTAGTTAATTAAAAATGATTAATAATAATTAACCATGAACGTAAATAATATTCCAAATATTATTCGTGAAAAGTACGTGTGTCACAAAGACAAGTCGGGCCATGAAAAGTTAAATACGGTAACAAGTAACACGTATAAGAACACGTTTATTAAAACATAAGCATTAATAATAAATTATTAATAATTAAACGTTGGAAAATCCAGGATCGTTACATTACCCACCTGTTAAAGAAAATTTCGTCCCAAAATTTTAAGCTGAGGTAGGTGGAGGAGCTGAGAAAAGGTGAGGATACTTCTGCATCATTTGATCCTCTCGCTCCCAGGTAAACTCAGGTCCTCGTTTGGCATTCCATCGTACTCGGAGGATCGGAATCTTGTTGCGTTTCAAAGTTTTGACCTCACGGTCCATAATTTCGACAGGCTCTTCCACGAAGTGGATTTTGTCATCAATCGTAAGTTCCTCCAGTGGTATGACATGTTCCGGTTCAGCAAGAAACTTCTTCAAATTCGATACATGAAAGGTAGGATGAACTGAGCTCAATTGAGTTGGAAGATCCAAATGGTAAGCAACGGGTCCAACACGCTCCAAGATTTCAAAAGGACCAATGTATCGCGGGTTTAACTTCCCACGTTTTCCAAAACGGATGACACCTTTCCAAGGTGCGACCTTCAACATTACAAGATCACCCACGTTGAATTCGAAGTCTTTACGTTTAAGGTCTGCATAACTCTTTTGACGATCACGGGCCGTCTTGAGTCTCGCTTGAATAAATCTTCTCAGTTGTTTCATGGACTATCTCGGGTCCGGTGATTTGTGTTTCGCCTACTTCGGCCCAACAAATAGGAGATCGGCATTTGCAGTCATACAACGCTTCAAAAGGTGTGGCATTAATACTCGAATGATAACTGTTGTTGTAAGAGAATTCGGCTAGCGGAAAATGCCTTTCCCAAGCCTTTCCGAAATCAATGACACATGCATGCAACATGTCCTCCTAAGTCTGAATCGTGCATTCGCTTTGTCCGTCGGTCTATGGGTGATACGCAGTACTCATGTCGAGACGGGTCCCCAAGGCTTCTTGCAAAAAATGCCAAAATCTGGAAGCAAAATGGGGATCGCGATCTGAGATGATCGATAAGGGCACACCATGACGAGATACAACCTCTTTTATGTATAGTTGAGCGAGTCTTTCCATCGTATCCGTTTCCTTCATGGCTAAAAAGTGTGCAGATTTGGTAAGACGGTCAACGATAACCCAAATGGTATCGTATCCACTCACCGTCTTTGGTAGCTTCGTAATGAAATCCATTGTTATCCTTTCCCACTTCCATTGCGGGATTTCTGGTTGTTGAAGTAACCCAGAAGGCCTCTGATGTTCGGCCTTAACTTTCGAGCAAGTCAAACACTTCCCAACATAAGTTGCAACATCCTTCTTAAGATTAGGCCACCAGTACCGTTCCTTAAGATCGTGGTACATTTTACAGGCTCCTGGGTGAATCGAATATCTCGACTTGTGGGCTTCATCTAGTATAAGGTTCCGTAGATCTTCATAACGAGGTAACCCAATTCTTCCGGCATAGCATCGGAGTCCAGTTTCCTTAACTTCGAATCAAGAAATGAGAATGTTCAAGTATTCATGAGATATATTCTCCTCCTTGAGAGCCTCATCTTGGGCTGCGCGGATCTGGCTGTTGAGATTCGAATGAATGGTGATGTTCAGAGCCCGAACAAGAAGATGTGCCATCCTCTTCTTTCGGCTCAAAGCGTCAGCTACAACATTGGCCTTGCCAGGGTGATAACGAAGTTCACAATCATAGTCGTTCAGCGTCTCGATCCATCGATGCTGTCTCATATTCAGTTGCTTCTGATCGAAGATGTGTTGGAGGCTTTTATGATCGGTGAAAATAGTGCTCTTAGTTTCATAAAGATAATGTCTCCACAGTTTTAATGCAAAGACAACGGCTCCAAGCTCGAGATCGTGCGTTGTGTAATTTTGTTCGTAAATCTTCAGTTGTCGGGAGGCGTAAATGATAACCTTTGTGCATTGCATCAGTACACAACCAAAACCACTTTTCGAAGCATCGCAATAAACGACGAAATCATCACTGCCTTCAGGAAGTGATAAGATAGGTGCGGTGGTTAACTTCTTTTTTAAGGTTTGAAATGTTGATTCCTGTTCGTGTTCCCAAATGAACTTCTTCCCTTTGTGAGTCAGCGCGGTCAAAGGACGCGCAATCAGAGAAAAACCTTCAATAAATCTTCGATAGTAACCGGCGAGACCTAAAAATTAGCGGATATGAGTCGGAGTAGTGGGGGTTTCCCACTTGCTGATAGCTTCAATCTTTGCGGGATCAACTTTGATACCTTGATCACTCACAACGTAACCCAGAAATTGGACTTCCTTCAACCAAAACTTACACTTGGAGAATTTTGCATAAAGTTGCTCTTGTCTCAAGAGTTCCAACACTAGACGAAGATGTTGCTCATGTTCTCCTTCGCTTTTGGAGTAGATGAGGATATCATCTATGAAGACGATAACGAACTTATCCAGGTATGGCTTGCATACACGATTCATGAGATCCATAAACACGGCAGGTGCGTTGGTTAAACCGAATGGCATCACGAGAAACTCATAATGACCATAACGAGTTCTGAATGCAGTCTTCATCACGTCACTCTCTTTCACCCTCAACTGGTGATAACCGAATCGCAAATCGATCTTAGAGTAAATGTTCGATCCTTGTAGTTGATCAAAAAGATCGTCAATTCGGGGAAGAGGATACCGATTCTTGATCATCAATTTGTTGAGTTCGCGGTAGTCAATACACATGCGGAATGATCCGTCCTTCTTCTTCACAAATAAAACAGGTACGCCCCAAGGCGAGAAACTTGGTTGGATAAATCCATAGTCTAGTAGTTCTTGTAATTGACTCTGCAACTCTTGCATTTGGGAAGGTGCGAGTCGATAAGGTGCGCGAGCTACAGGTGCAGCCCCTGGCACTAAATCGATCTAAAACTCCACTGCTCTCGGTGGCGGTAATCCAGGCAATTCTTCCGGGAAGACATCGGAAAATTCGTTCACAATTCGTACATCATCCACGCTCTTCACCTCAGTTTCTAACATGTTCACATGTGCCAAAACAGCAAGACGTTCTTTCTTCATGATCTTTTGCGCTTTCATACAACTAATGAGATTCAGTTTCGAGCTACATCTCTCTTCGTAAATAATCAGTGGCTCACCATCTCCGTGTGGTATATGAAGAGCTTTATCTCCACAGTAATGTCAGCCCTTATCTTGGTCAACCAGTCCATACCAACAATAACATCAAAGCTTCCCAACATAATGGGTATCAAGTCAATCTCGAAATCCACACCAGCTATGTTGATAATAGCTCCTCGAAAAATTTGGTCAACTTTCTCAAGTTTACCATTAGCTACCTCTACAAGCATACTCTCCTTTAAAGGAACTAACGACCAATTTATCTTAGAGCAAAAGTGTCTACATACATAACTTCTATCGGCACAGTATCAAATAGGACAGAAGCTAATAGATTGTTGATAGTGAATATACCCGTGACCAAGTCGGGGTTCTCACGGGCATCCCTTGCGTTTACGTTGAAAGCTCTTCCATGCGGTGGTCCGCCGTCCTTTCGCTTGTTGGGACACTCATTTCTGAAGTGACCCGTCTGTCCGCATTCATAGCACTTTCTTGGTCCAGTAGGGTTTGTCTTCACATTCAGGGTGGTGATCTTGCAGTCTTTGCCAATATGCCCAGTCCTTTTACATTTTTCGCAGACCACGTTGCAGTACCCGGTGTGATGCTTGTAGCATCTCTTGCACTGTGGCAGACTACCCTTGTGGTTAGAGTTCGAGCTAGTGTTCGGGTTGGGGTTCCTCCCATCGTTGTGCCTCTTAGCGGGGGTTTGATCATAGGCTCTCCCCTTGTTGTTGTCCCACTTACGCTTCTCACTGCTAACCCCCGATTCAGATTTTGCCTTTTCTGGTTCATCGCTGATAATTTGGTTCATTAAGGTGTGCGCCATGTGAAATGTCCCGTTCTTATTGATTAAAAACGTTCCATATTAATTGATTTCGTTGCGAGGTTTTGACCTCTATATGAGACGTTTTTCAAAGACTGCATTCATTTTTAAAACAAACCATAACCTTTATTTCATAAATAAAGGTTTAAAAAGCTTTACGTAGATTATCAAATAATGATAATCTAAAATATCCTATTTACACACGACCATTACATAATGGTTTACAATACAAATATGTTACATCGAAATCAGTTTCTTGAATGCAGTTTTTACACAATATCATACAAACATTGACTCCAAATCTTGTCCTTATTTTAGTATGCAACAGTGGAAGCTCTTAATATTCACCTGAGAATAAACATGCTTTAAATGTCAACAAAAATGTTGGTGAGTTATAGGTTTAACCTATATATATCAAATCATAACAATAGACCACAAGATTTTATATTTCAATACACATCCCATACATAGAGATAAAAATCATTCATATGGTGAACACCTAGTAACCGACATTAACAAGATGCACATATATAAGAATATCCCCATCATTCCGGGACACCCTTCGGATATGATATAAATTTCGAAGTACTAAAGCATCCGGTACTTTGGATGGGGTTTGTTAGGCCCAATAGATCTATCTTTAGGATTCGCGTTAATTAGGGTGTCTGTTCCCTAATTCTTAAATTACCAGACTTAATAAAAAGGGGCATATTCGATTTCGATAATTCAACCATAGAATGTAGTTTCACGTACTTGTGTCTATTTTGTAAATCATTTATAAAACCTGCATGTATTCTCATCCCAAAAATATTAGATTTTAAAAGTGGGACTATAACTCACTTTCACAGATTTTTACTTCGTCGGGAAGTAAGACTTGGCCACTGGTTAATTCACGAACCTATAACAATATATACATATATATCAAAGTATGTTTAAAATATATTTACAACACTTTTAATATATTTTGATGTTTTAAGTTTATTAAGTCAGCTGTCCTCGTTAGTAACCTACAACTAGTTGTCCACAGTTAGATGTACAGAAATAAATCGATAAATATTATCTTGAATCAATCCACGACCCAGTGTATACGTATCTCAGTATTGATCACAACTCAAACTATATATATTTTGGAATCAACCTCAACCCTGTATAGCTAATTCCAACATTCACATATAGAGTGTCTATGGTTGTTCCGAAATATATATAGATGTGTCGACATGATAGGTCGAAACATTGTATACGTGTCTATGGTATCTCAAGATTACATAATATACAATACAAGTTGATTAAGTTATGGTTGGAATAGATTTGTTACCAATTTTCACGTAGCTAAAATGAGAAAAATTATCCAATCTTGTTTTACCCATAACTTCTTCATTTTAAATCCGTTTTGAGTGAATCAAATTGCTATAGTTTCATATTGAACTCTATTTTATGAATCTAAACAGAAAATTATAGGTTTATAGTCGGAAAAATAAGTTACAAGTCATTTTTGTAAAGGTAGTCATTTCAGTCGAAAGAACGACGTCTAGATGACCATTTTAGAAAACATACTTCCACTTTGAGTTTAACCATAATTTTTGGATATAGTTTCATGTTCATAATAAAAATCATTTTCTCAGAATAACAACTTTTAAATCAAATTTTATCATAGTTTTTAATTAACTAACCCAAAACAGCCCGCGGTGTTACTACGACGGCGTAAATCCGGTTTTACGGTGTTTTTCGTGTTTCCAGGTTTTAAATCATTAAGTTAGCATATCATATAGATATAGAACATGTGTTTAGTTGATTTTAAAAGTCAAGTTAGAAGGATTAACTTTTGTTTGCGAACAAGTTTAGAATTAACTAAACTATGTTCTAGTGATTACGAGTTTAAACCTTCGAATAAGATAGTTTTATATATATGAATTGAATGATGTTATGAACATCATTACTACCTCAAGTTTAGTAGGTAAACCTAATGGAAGTGACAATAAATGATCTAGCTTCAAAGGATCTTGGATGGCTTGAAAGTTCTTGAAGTAGGATCATGACACAAAAACAAGTTCAAGTAAGATTTTTACTCGAATTAAGATAGTTTATAGTTATAGAAATTGAATCAAAGTTTGAATATGAATATTACCTTGAATAAGAAAGATAACCTACTGTATATAACAAAGGTTTCTTGATCTTAGATGATTACTTGGAATGGATTAGAAAGCTTGGAAGTAAATTAGTAAACTTGAAGGGATTTTTGAAGTGTTCTTGAAGTGTTCTTCCTATGATGATTATAGCTTGATTCTTGAAGTGATTTTTGATGAAGATGATGATTAACTACTGGAAAAATACGTTCATAATAGTGTGGGTGTGTTGAGAGAGAATTAGAAAGAGAATTGGAAGTGAAATGGAGTGAATGATGAGTGGTAATTGGTGAGTGGTGAGTGGGGTTAAAAGGAGTTCTAGTTAGTTGACTAGCTCATGGTAGAAGTTAAAATTGATTAGTCATACATGAAATAATCAAGAGTGGAATCCCATGCTAGTTCCTATTGGTATATATACCCATAGTAAGTACGTTTTGAAGCTGTGTATAATACGGGTAAAAATACGACTAGAATTCTTGATGAAAGAAAAGAATGGGAAAGTAACTGTAACCATTTTCGTTAAGTATGAGTGTTTTGATATATGTCATGAAGTCTTCCAAAAGTATTTTAATACATCTAAATACACTACATGTATATACATTTTAACTGAGTCGTTAAGTCATTGTTAGTCGTTACATGTAAGTGTTGTTTTGAAACCTTTAAGTTAACGATCTCAATTAATGTTGTTAACCCATTATTTATTATATCTAATGAGATGTTAAATTATTATATTATCATGATATTATGATATATTAATATATCTTAATATGATATATATACATTTAAATGTCGTTACAACGATAATCGTTACATATATGTCTCGTTTCGAAATCCTTAAGTTAGTAGTCTTGTTTATATGTATATAACTCATTGTTAATATACTTATGGAGATACTTACTTATCATAATCTCATGTTAACCATATGTATATCCATATATATATCGTCATGTCGTTTTTACAA
The DNA here is from genome assembly GCF_046630445.1 of Rutidosis leptorrhynchoides. NCBI lineage: Eukaryota > Viridiplantae > Streptophyta > Magnoliopsida > Asterales > Asteraceae > Rutidosis > Rutidosis leptorrhynchoides. The sequence goes on from NC_092335.1 coordinate 31,834,694, forward strand.
GTTTTAACGTTCGTGAATCGCCGGCCAACTTGGGTGGTCAATTGTCTATATGAAACATATTTCAATTAATCAAGTCTTAACAAGTTTGATTGCTTAACATGTTGGAAACATTTAATCATGTAAATATCAATCTCAATTAATATATATAAACATGGAAAAGTTCGGGTCACTACAGTACCTACCCGTTAAATAAAATTTCGTCCCGAAATTTTAAGCTGTTGAAGGTGTTGACGAATCTTCTGGAAATAGATGCGGGCATTTCTTCTTCATCTGATCTTCATGCTCCCAGGTGAACTCGGGTCCTCTACGAGCATTCCATCGAACCTTAACAATTGGTATCTTGTTTTGCTTAAGTCTTTTAACCTCACGATCCATTATTTCGACGGGTTCTTCGATGAATTGAAGTTTTTCGTTGATTTGGATTTCATCTAACAGAATAGTGAGATCTTCTTTAGCAAAACATTTCTTCAAATTCGAGACGTAGAAAGTGTTATGTACAGCCGCGAGTTGTTGAGGTAACTCAAGTCGGTAAGCTACTGGTCCGACACGATCAATAATCTTGAATGGTTGATAATGCTAAAAACGAACATATATTTCATAGCATTATTCCTCAAGAAAGACAAGCTTTTAGTTGCAATTGTTCTATTTACAAGTGATATTCGTTTAAATAATAAAAGGTGAAGACAAAAGACAGATTCGACGAATTGAAGACGCAAACGACCAAAAAGCTCAAAAGTACAAAAGACAATCAAAAAGGTTCCAATTATTGATAAGAAACGTCTTGAAATTACAAGAGTACAAGATTCAAAACGCAAAGTACAAAATATAAAATTGTACGCAAGGACGTTCGAAAATCCGGAACCGGGACCAGAGTCAATTCTTAACGTTCGACGCAACGGACTAAAAATTACAAGTTAACTATGTATTTAAATATAATATAATATATAATTAATTATATTAATTATATATATATTATATATATATTATAAAACCGTCGGCAGAGAAAGACTCCAAGGGTGTGAGCTGTAAATTCATTCTCCGCGACTCGCGGAGTTTGAAGAGGATTTTGCCGCGAGTCGCGGAGCCCCAAAAATCGACTCTGCCTATAAAGCAAACCGAATTCTGATCATTTTTCATAATCTATTTCTCTCTTCTCTCATATATACGATATATATATATATATATATATAATTTATATTTTAATTTTAATTATAATTCTAAATAATAAGGGTATGTTAGCGAATGTTGTAAGGGTGTAAGTCGAAATTCTGTCTGTGTAACGCTACACTATTTTTAATCATTGTAAGTTATGTTCAACCTTTTTATATTAATGTCTCGTAGCTAAGTTATTATTATGCTTATTTAAAACGAAGTAATCATGATGTTGGGCTAATTACTAAAATTGGGTAATTGGGCTTTGTACCATAATTGGGGTTTGGACAAAAGAACGACACTTGTGGAAATTAGACTATGGGCTATTAATGGGCTTTATATTTGTTTAACTAAATGAAAGTTTGTTAATGTTAATATAAAGATTTACAATTGGGCGTCCCTATAAATTACCATATACACTCGATCGGACACGATGGGCGGGGTATTTATATGTACGAATAATCGTTCATTTAACCGGACACGGGAATGGATTAATAGCCACTAGAATAATTAAAACAGGGGTGAAATTACATTCAAGGGTAATTGGTGTAATTGTTAACAAAGTAGTAAAACCTTGGTTTACACGCAGTCGATAACCTGGTGTATTCATTAAACAAAGTATTAAAACCTTGTTACAATTCGAATCCCCAATTAGTTGGAATATTTAACTTCGGGTATAAGAATAATTTGATGAGGACACTCGCACTTTATATTTATGACTGATGGACTGTTATGGACAAAAACCAGACGGACATATTAAATAATCCAGGACAAAGGACAATTAACCCATGGGCATAAAACTAAAATCAACACGTCAAACATCATGATTACGGAAGTTTAAATAAGCATAATTCTTTTATTTCATATTTAATTTCCTTTATTTTATATTTAATTGCACTTCTAATTATCGCATTTTTTATTGTTATTATATTTAATTGCATTTTTAATTATCGTACTTTTTAATTATCGCAAGTTTATTTTATCGCACTTTTATTATTCGCAATTTCATTATCGTTATTTACTTTAGGCTTTAAATTAAGTCTTTTATTTATTTAATATTTTACATTAGGTTTTAACTGCGACTAAAGTTTTAAAATCGACAAACCGGTCATTAAACGGTAAAAACCCCCCTTTATAATAATAATATTACTTATATATATATTTGTATTTTTATAAAAAGTAAACTAATATAGCGTTAAGCTTTGTTTAAAGATTTCCCTGTGGAACGAACCGGACTTACTAAAAACTACACTACTGTACGATTAGGTACACTGCCTATAAGTGTTGTAGCAAGGTTTAAGTATATCCATTCTATAAATAAATAAATATCTTGTGTAAAATTGTATCGTATTTAATAGTTTTTCCTAGTAAAATATAAACTATTTCGTATACCTCTGCTAAAACATCAAGTATTTTTGGCGCCGCTGCCGGGGACACTCTTAAACGCCGGAAGCGCAACGCTAATATAAAAAAAAAAAAAAGGATTTTTTGTTTACTTTTATTAAAATTCGTTTTTGTAAAAATACGTTTTAAATATTCGAAAATATAAAAAGAAAAACAAAAATATAAGCATTTTTAAGATTTTGTTAAATATTTAAGTTTTATAAGTTTCTTTATTTTTATTTTAGTTTATAAAAATATAAGTTTTATTAACTATCTTTTATTTATAGAAAAAAATTAAAAACAGAAAATAAAAAAAAATAAATAAAGAAAAAACGCGTCGAATTTAAAGCTGTCATCTGAATTTTTGAACCCCGCGACTCGCCGGGTTTTCTTCATTAATTACCGCGACTCGCGGAGGGTACCTGACACACGGACAGAAGCCCTAATTCAGCATTTATTACGGATTATTAATTATTATTATTATTATTAACCCTAATTATTATTAATATTATAATTAAGTTTTATTTTAATTTATATTTTAGTTTATTAAGTTTTATTAAAATGTAAAATTAATAGTTTAATAAAATAAATAATATAAAAATAATATTTTTATAAAAATTGTACTTTTTACAACTTTTTGTATATTTTTATATTTTGTCCCTTTTTAATCATTGTAGCGTAATATTTGTATTTTTAGCTCATATTTAATTTTAAACTTAGTTTTTGCTATAGTTATTTTTACTCCTAGATTTTTAGGCTTTGCCGTAGAATTCCTTAAGTGCTTTTTCTTTAGACTAAGATTTAGGTACTTTAAAATTTTGCGACGCCTTTTTAAGTTTTAGTTTCTTTTTAAGTTATTTCCATTTGGGATTTAGTTTTTCCTGTAAGCTTTAATATTTTTAGACCTTTTACTATGTATCAATTATCATTCCAATTAGTAATTTCAATTTGCGATTATAATTTTAAGTTAGTTGTAGTAATAAGGTTAGGTTAGTCAAGTATTTTTAAGTTTTTATAAGTTTCTTTTGTTTTTCCGTCACCTTTTATTTTTCAACCATTTTTCGTTTTTCGACCTTTTTCGACGAACTCTTTTTCTTTCTTATTTCTCGCTATTCTAGTTTTAGGACATAGATTTTTATTCTACTTCTTATCTAAATTTCTTAAAATTACGAAAATTTATTTTGAGTGGTTAAATTGATAGACATCAAAATTTTCTGGTTCGTAGTAATAGTTGGATTTGTACGTGGACCGGGTTATTGGAGCCAAACAGTCCTCAATTATATTGAGACCAAACGAATCCTGCCCCTCTGCTGCATCTTTTGGCTATTCGAAACGTGGGCAAAATCAGAAAAGTCTATTAATTGGATAACTTATTATAATTTTTCTTTCCTTTTAAAAACTAATAGGATATTCAGTGAATGCACCGAGCAAGACGTTCATCACCTTTTGTACGTTCACCACCTGTAACTAGATCAAGACATTTAGCAAATATAACCGCCATTGATTTTTCTTTAGAATCGTCATCCAGTCGACCAAGTACTTCAGTTCAAATTTCCGATAATCCATTTTTTGAACCCGACCTCACAATTGAGAATCCGGAGAATATTCAGGAACGGTTCGTAGATCCTGAACCACTAAACTTTCCTCCGGAGCCACCAATCATTCAAACAGAGATTGTTGAGGAACGAACCATTAAATCAGAATCATCTAGTGATACCGATTCAACAAATTCAATTATGGAGAATCTGGAACCTTTAAGTATGGAAGACCGAATGAGAGCTAAACGCACTGGCCAAGGTCATGCAATTACTCATCCAGACATTAATGCGCCAGATTATGAAATCAAAGGACAAATTCTACACATGGTGACTAATCAATGCCAATTTAGTGGTGCGCCGAAGGAAGATCCAAATGAACATCTACGTACCTTTAATAGGATCTGCACACTATTTAAAATCCGAGAAGTGGAGGATGAACAGATATATCTCATGTTATTTCCCTGGACTTTAAAGGGAGAAGCCAAAGATTGGTTGGAATCGTTACCTGAAGGGGCGATTGATACATGGGACGTTTTAGTTGACAAATTTCTTAAACAATTATTTCCTGCATCTAAAGCCGTAAGACTTCAAGCAGAAATTATTACGTTCACACAGAAACCAAATGAAACTCTATATGAGGCGTGGACAAGATATGGAAAGTTGTTAAGAGGGTGTCCGCAACATGGTTTAGACACCTGTCAAATAGTACAAATATTCTACCAAGGATGCGACATCACTACAAGAAAAGACATAGATATAGCAGCTGGTGGTTCTATTATGAAGAAAACCGAAACTGATGCTTACAAAATTATTGATAACACTGCTTCCCACTCACATGAGTGGCACCAAGAAAAAGATATCGTTAGATCATCTAAAGCAGCTAGAGCCGATTCTAGCCATGACTTAGATTCCATTTCCGCAAAGATAGATGCTGTGGAGAGACGAATGGAAAAGATGACTAAGGATATTCACTCAATACGAATTAGTTGTGAGCAGTGTGGAGGACCACATTTGACAAAAGATTGTCTCAGTATTGAATTAACAATGGAACAAAGAGAGAATATTTCATACATAAACCAAAGGCCTGGAAATAATTATCAGAATAATAATCAACCGCCAAGACCGATTTACAATCAAAAACAGAATTATAACCGAAATATTCCATACAACAACCAACAAGGTCCTAGCAATCAACAAGTATCCAATAATACTTACAATCAGCAAAGACCTAATTTTCAAAACAAACCACCACAACAAACCGATGATAAAAAGCCGAATTTAGAAGATATGATGACGAAGCTAGTTGAAACTCAAACGCAGTTTTTCACATCTCAAAAACAAACAAATGAACAAAATGCTCAAGCATTTAGAAATCAACAAGCTTCTATTCAAAATCTGGAACAAGAAGTAAGTAACCTAGCAAGGTTAATAGGTGAAAGAAAACCGGGAAGTCTACCTAGTGATACAAATGCTAACCCCAGGAATGAAACAGCTAAAGCTATTACCACAAGAAGTGGTACAACACTTAAACCACCTGAAATACCTGTAACTTCTGATGAAACTATTTCTACTCCACAAGAACCACAACCTGATCAAGATAAGGAAAAAGAACCGGTAGTTGAAAAGGTTAATGAAAATAACACAGTTAAGGATAAACCTTATGTTAAACCATACCAACCACCACTTCCTTACCCAAGTAAAATGAAGAAAGAGAAACTTGAAGCCGAGCAATCCAAATTCTTGGATATGTTTAAACAGATAAATGTAAATCTTCCTTTCATTGATGTGATTTCAGGAATGCCAAGATATGCTAAATTCTTGAAAGATCTAATCTCAAATAGAAAGAAAATGGAAGAACTCTCGGCTGTTACTATGAATGCTAATTGTTCAGCAGTGCTGTTGAATAAGATACCAGAAAAACTATCTGATCCAGGAAGTTTCACAATTCCATGTTTTCTGGGTAGTCTTAGTTCAATAGAAGCATTGGCAGACTTAGGTGATAGTATAAATCTAATGCCGTATTCACTATACGCTAAACTAGACCTTGGAGAATTGAAACCAACCAGAATAAGCATACAACTAGCCGATAGATCAATAAAATATCCTAGAGGGATAATGGAGAACATGCTAGTTAAAGTTGGTACTTTAGTATTTCCAGTAGATTTTGTTGTTTTGGACATGGAAGAAGATTCTCAAGTCCCTCTCATATTAGGAAGACCATTCTTAAACACGGCTAAAGCAATGATAGACGTGTTCGGTAAGAAACTGACCCTAAGTATAGAGGATGAGAGTGTTACCTTTTCAGTTGATAGAGCAATGCAACAACCACAATCTGCAGATGATACATGTTATTATATTCAAACTATAGATGCACATGCAGAATTATTAGAAGAATTTCCAGAATTACAAGGAACAGGAGAATGTTCTTTAGGAGAAGATAATGAACCAATTGATGAAGCTGAAATGTTAGCTACACTTATAGCTAATGGATATGAACCAACAACAGAAGAAATTCAAATGCTAAAAGAAGAAGACAGATATCGATATAAATCATCGATAGAAGAACCTCCGAAATTAGAGTTAAAGCCACTTCCAAACCATTTGGAATACGCTTATTTACATGGTGAATCTGAATTACCTGTAATAATATCGTCTTCTCTTACTGAAAATGAGAAATCACAACTCATTTCTGTGTTGAAAGCTCATAAACCAGCCATTGCATGGAAGATTCATGATATTAAAGGAATAAGTCCTTCGTATTGCACACATAAAATCCTTATGGAAGAAGGTCATAAAACGTATGTGCAACGCCAACGAAGACTAAATCCTAATATGCAAGATGTAGTTAAGAAAGAGATTATTAAACTGCTAGATGCAGGTTTGATATATCCAATTTCTGATAGTCCATGGGTAAGCCCAGTTCAATGCGTGCCTAAGAAGGGTGGCATGACTGTCATTACAAATGAGAAAAATGAGCTTATTCCTACTAGGACTGTAACAGGATGGCGTGTATGTATTGATTATAGAAAATTAAATGACACCACCAGAAAAGATCACTTTCCCTTACCTTTCATAGATCAAATGTTGGAAAGATTAGCCGGAAATAGTTACTATTGTTTTCTAGATGGATTTTCCGGATATTTTCAAATTCCAATAGCACCCGAGGACCAAGAGAAAACCACATTCACGTGCCCTTATGGTACTTTTGCTTACAAACGCATGCCATTTGGACTTTGCAACGCCCCTGCAACCTTTCAAAGGTGTATGATGGCGATTTTTCACGACATGATAGAAGAATGCATGGAAGTATTCATGGATGACTTTTCAGTCTTCGGTGATACATTTAAATCATGTCTAGTTAATCTGGAACGAATGCTAATTAGATGTGAAAAATCAAATCTAGTACTTAATTGGGAGAAATGCCATTTCATGGTTAAAGAAGGCATCGTTCTTGGACATAAAATTTCAAAAGAAGGAATTGAAGTGGATAGAGCTAAAGTAGATGTAATTGCTAAACTTCCACATCCCACCAATGTTAGAGGAGTTAGGAGTTTTCTAGGGCATGCCGGTTTTTACCGACGTTTCATAAAAGATTTTTCTAAAATTGCCACTCCTATGAATAAACTCCTAGAAAAGGATGCGCCATTCATCTTTTCAGATGAGTGTATCAAATCTTTTAATATTCTTAAAGAGAAACTCACTAATGCACCAATCATGATAACACCAAATTGGAATCTACCATTTGAACTAATGTGCGATGCAAGTGATTTTGCAATGGGAGCCGTTTTAGGACAAAGGATTGAAAAACGATTTCAACCTATATATTATGCTAGTAAGACGTTACAAGGAGCACAAACAAACTATACAACTACTGAAAAAGAACTCCTTGCTATTGTCTTTGCTTTTGACAAATTTCGATCATATCTCGTTCTAGCAAAAACGGTGGTCTATACCGACCATTCTGCTCTTAGATACCTATTTTCAAAACAAGATGTTAAACCAAGATTAATCCGTTGGATCTTACTCTTACAAGAGTTTGATATTGAAATCCGAGATAAAAGAGGAGCAGAAAATCTCGCCGCTGATCATCTTTCTCGTCTTGAAAATCCTGAGTTAGAAGTTCTAAATGAATCGGCCATACAAGACAACTTTCCTGATGAATATCTATTGAAGATAGATTATAAAGAAATCCCATGGTTTGCAGACTATGCAAACTACTTAGTTTGTGGATTCCTTGAAAAAGGATTATCGTACCAAAGACGAAAGAAATTCTTCAGTGATATAAAACACTATTTCTGGGAAGATCCACATCTGTTTAAAAGTTGTCCCGATGGAATAATACGCCGATGTGTATTTGAAGATGAAGCTAGTAAAATTTTAAACCATTGTCACACAGGACCAACAGGAGGGCATTATGGGCCTCAACTAACAGCAAGAAAAGTTTATGAAGCTGGATTCTATTGGCCTACAATTTACAAAGACGCACACCTTCTTTGCAAATCCTGTGATGCATGTCAAAGGGCCGGAAAAATAAGTCAACGTGATGAAATGCCACAAAATGTCATCCAAGTATGTGAAGTATTTGACATTTGGGGTATTGACTTTATGGGTCCATTTCCAAAATCTCATAATAATCTATATATACTCGTAGCCATTGATTATGTATCTAAATGGGCGGAAGCACAAGCTCTCCCAACTAACGATGCACGAGTTGTAGTCAACTTTTTAAAACGTCTTTTTGCAAGGTTTGGAACACCGAAAGCTTTAATAAGTGATCGGGGAAATCATTTTTGTAATAATCAACTTGAGAAAGTTCTTAAAAGATATGGAGTAACTCATAAAATCTCCACCGCATATCATCCACAAACAAGTGGACAAGTTGAAAATACCAACCGAGCTTTAAAACGTATTCTAGAGAAAACCGTAGGATCAAATCCGAAGGAATGGTCCATTAAATTGGAGGATGCACTCTGGGCTTTTAGAACAGCCTACAAAACTCCAATTGGAACCACACCTTTTAGACTTGTTTATGGAAAAGCATGTCATCTTCCAGTAGAAATTGAACACAAAGCATTTTGGGCTTTGAAAACATGTAATCTTGATTTACATGAAGCCGGACGTCTACGATTAAGTCAACTAAACGAATTAGAAGAATTAAGACATGAAGCATACGAAAATTCGTTAATCTATAAAGAAAGAACGAAGAAATGGCATGATAAAAGAATCAGAAGTTCAAAAGAATTTAAAGAAGGAGACAGAGTTCTTCTTTTCAATTCACGATTCAAGCTATTTCCTGGAAAATTGAAATCAAGATGGTCTGGACCATTCATAGTCAAAAGAGTTTTCCTATACGGAACGATAGAATTAATAAATTAAAATGGGATTGAATTTAAAGTTAATGGTCACAGAGTTAAACATTACATACATGGTCCGATAGAAGTCGACAACGAAGTTAATCACAATTTCGACACCACAGCTAACTAAGTGTGGGGAGAATCAAGTCTTTAAAGGATAATATGTATTTCTGTTAGAGTTAGATTGTCTGTTTTCGTGTAGTTCTTGAAAATGGAACCCGAATGGTCTTTCCCTAGCAGACCCTAAAGAACTAGTCTTCTCCCCCCATTCTGAATTTTTATTTTTTTTAGGTTTTTATAAAATGAAGACTGCCTGTGAACTAAACCATGGTCTAATGCTACACGCTTTGATCACTAAACGTAATAATGACATACTCCCGAGTGAAATAGTATCAGGAATCAGAGAAAGAATGGACGGAGTTAGAAAAGAATCCAGATGCGAAGATAATAAGTTACAATTTGGTAAAGGAAAATCAAAATCTGCAGCAAAAAAGAAGAGCACGACACCTAGAACGATGTCACAAATGCGGAAAATGGTCACATGGAGGTAAATGTTCAAATAATCAAACCTATTCAAATACCGAATTTGTTACTTTATGCAGAGACGGACCGTTCATATGTTTAGAAGAAAAGATACTGAATGCTCGAGGTTATGCCTATGTAGCCATGGAAAACCAATTAAACCGACTATCTTATGAATGGAATAGATCATATAACTAAGAAATCTATTTCACAGGTATGTATGTACAGTTTTTATTTTTATTTTTATTTTTAACCTTTTGATAATAAACGCTAATTTGTTCGCTAAAAAGTATTAAATTGGTATTGAATAAAATTAGGTTTGGCGACCGAAATTATTGATATCATTCAAAAATTTATTACATCACTGCGAAATTTAACGTTTATTCTTAAGGTATAAATATCTTTAAACAATCAACCCAAAATATTTCAAAAATTCGTCATGAGTTAAATTAGGTTTTGGAACCGAAATTACTTTACCGAAAAGAGGGGCGCATATTTTTGATAATATTTGATTGATTAAAGTGGGATAAAAAGACAAAAAGATTTTTAATTTTATTTTTACCATGTTTTTAAAATTAATATTTAAATCTTAAATTAATATTGTAAACTTTATAAAAACAATATATTTAAAATTGTAAATATTTGAAAAATTAATATAAGTTTGATATGAATTTATAAATTTTTAAATTAAGTTTGGTGTGAATTTTTAATTTTTAAAATATAAATTTTTAATTTTATGCATTTCAAATTTTAAGTTTGGTGTGAATTTTTAATTTTTAATTTTGAATTTTATATTTAAGTTGTGTGAATTTAAAAACAAAAATTTACTTTATCTCATTAAGTTAATAATATGATTTTTAAAATTCGTCGTAAGTTGAAGACTAGGTCTTTGAACCGAAATTGCTTTACCCAAGGGAGGGACGAGAACTTTATTATCATTATTTTTAATCTTATTGATTTAAAGTATGCCAAAAACATTAAAAAAACCCAAAAATCTTAGCTTTTAAAACAATCGCTACAAAAAGACAAATTTTAAAATTTTGTCGAGGGACGGACTAGGACATCGATCCGAAACGACCTCGTCCTAAATAACAAGGGAAACAAAATTTTAAAATTAATTACTTAATTGTTTTAATAAGTTAATGATTATAAAAAAAAAAAATATATACCAAACTCCGCGACTCGCGGAGTTTGGAGGGTAAATCCCCGCGACTCGCGGAGGAGTCGGATTACAGAAAAAAAAAAATAAGAGCTACAACAGCTCAGTTTCACACTCCACAAACTCAAAAACTGCTGCGAAAAAACTCCGAAAAACCACCCAAAAACACCCCAAAAATCACAATTTTTAACCGTTAATCACCAAATTTTTTGCTAAAATCATGTTGAGAAGGATGCTATCTAAGAATTACTCAAGAAAAACGGTAAATTTCTACACCTAAACACCATTTAATTCGAAATTTGATGTTCTTGAGCAATTTTTTTCCCCAATTTGATTTTGATGCTTTTTAGTATAATTAGGCTTAAATTGTTTATGTATTATGCTTGTATAACCTAGATTGATGATGTTTAACATGATTAGAAGCCTTAAACTTCAAATTTTGAATAATCTAGGGTTTGTGTTCTTGAGCAAATTTGGGGCTTTTTGATATAAACAGGTTATGGCCGATTTTTGTCATGAATTGTTGCTAAATTGAGTAGTGTAACATGTCTAGGTAGTTAAATGATCCAAACTTTGAGCCTAAACATGATTTTGAGAATTAAAGTGGACTTTTTCAAGTCTAAAATTCATGAACTTGATTTTTGAAAGATAATGCCATTTGAAACTTGTTTAATTGCTAGTAATGATTATTTTGACATGTTATTTGAGTTGAATGCTTATGAACTTGGCGAACATTTTCGTATATGCTTATTTGAAAAAGTGTAAATTTGATAAAAATGTGAAAATAAGTTTAAGTTTAATATAAATTGATAATGTCATTGTAATTATTTTGATTGATGATTTTGCTGACACTAATGCATATTTGGATGCACAAAAATTGTGTTTGATGTGTTTTGCAGACTGAAAGGGGTGAATCTTCATCCCAAGCCCGCAATGCTCCTGCTGAGAATGCGGAACAACAGGAGGTGGATAACTACTACAAGCAGGATATACCTCATCTAGTCATGACCTTTTCTGATATGCACTTGGAAGAGTTGCACCCGAACCTGAGATTTGACAGACTTTGGATAGATTATCCAAAATACCAAAGGGGTTTGCATACTCTTCATTCTAAGGTTGTTGAGGTACCGAGGGTCATAGAATGGGGACCCTTAGAAGCTGTAGAATTGGCCGGGCCAATTAGGGAATTACTTGTACAGAGGTATGGTAATTCTTCTTTTAATGACTGGGTATGTTTATTCACCATACGTAGACCTGTATATAAAGTATGGTGTGAAGAATTGTTATGTAGTATAGAGTTGAATGATCGGGTAGCTAGTTTAACCGATCGTTCTTTTATTAGATTTTTGTTAGGCGGTTCGATGCGCCACATGTCTTTACTGGACATGGCTCAGGCTTTACGTATATATACGCCTGAGGAGTTAGCGTCTGCCGATTGTAGAGGATTGATACTAAACGGTAGAAAGATAGATGAGAATTTTGATACACACGGTGTGTGGAGTCAAATGACAAGCCATCACCGTTTCAAAGGGGGAAATTAATCTTATTTGGATATAGATAGAGCCGAATTAAGAGTGATACATAGGTTTTTAGCTAATTCGATTACACAAAGGGGTAAGAACAAAGAAAAAGTAAATGAACAGGATTTGTTTTACCATATGTGTATTCGAGACCCACAAAGCGCTGTAAGTATACCGTATTGTGTGGGTTATTATTTATCAGCTATGGTTCGGGGGATGCGACCGCATAGCATAATAGGAGGTGGTATTTTTATTACTTTGATTGGTGAATATCTCGGTGTGGATATAAGTCGGGGGGGATTATTAGTAGAAGAACCAGAACCCCGCGATACTATAGGTTTAAATGTATACCATGGTGCGAAAGTTTTGAAGAGGCGAAATAATGCCGCAGTACAATACCATGGTAGACATCCACAGGTGGAGAGAAACCAACAGCAAGGTAATGTAGGAGGGGGGAATGAGATGCAAGAAATGCATAGGTTTATAGCTTCTCAGGAATACGAAAATGCTAGACAGAGAGCATTTGAAGATTGGCAAGTTCATCAGAACCAGATCATAGCTCATTGCCAACATATAGGTAGAAACTATATTCCTACACCGAAACCCATCTTCCCTCCTTGGTCTATAGAGATGCAGCCACCATATCCTACGTATGACCCTGCCGAAGCATTCTATAGCACTTATGGTTATGCCTGGAACCCCTATTGGTACCAATATCATCCTTAGTTTACTTATTATTTTTTTTTTTATTTTGTAATTTGTAATTATTGATACGTTTAATACTTTTGTTAATATTGTAATCATTTTTATAATTGTCTAACTTTTATTCTTAGATTTTAATAATTTTTGAATGTGGGGTAATATACCAAACTTCAAAAATATGTATATATATTTGCAGTTTATCTTATGTACACAACAGGATAAAACAACGCATTTTCAAAGACTAGCATTAAGTTCAGCAAAAGCAACTAATTTTGACGACAAGATGCAAAATATATGCGAAATAACAACAAGACGGAATGAACAAATGATGTGCACCATTTATCATTCAGCAAACAAACGCCAATATAATTGGAAACTTTGGTAAAAATTTAATCATTTTCACACTAATCACCCTCAATAATTTAAATTGTTACTGATTTCTTGCAAATGAGGGCATTGCAAGATCTTAAGTGTGGGAAGGGGTTAAATTCTTTCGGATTTTAAAATTTTTACTTTATACACTTGGTTACCATTAAAAATACTAGTAAAGCAGTAGTTGTATTAGAATCTAGTGCTCTCTGATAATAAAGAACAGCCCTAGTCCTATATACTAACTACCCAATTCTAGTAAAATTTTAAAAAAAAAAAAAAAAAAATTTCAATTAAATGAACTCAAAATCATGTTTATACATATTTATGAACGATAAAACTAGGTTTTAACACCGAAATTATTGTTACCTCGGAAAGGACATAAATTGAGAAACAAACTAAAATGTTAAAATTCATTTAAAATGGAATAGAGGACGATAAAAAGGAAAATAAAAGCCAAGTGTGGGAAAATTTACCAAGTTATCTTAAACATATGTCACATATATCTGTAACAAATAACTGAAAATACTTTTGCTTTGGACTAAACTAAACTGTTTTACCCGATGAAAGAAAAGAAGAGATGGATCTACACGATGAATCAATTCCATCATTAAAAGGAAGTAAAGTCTTCCGAAAAAGACACGCGCTTCTTGATTTAGGTCATGAAGTTGTCGTCCAGACCAGCTGTAGGTTGACGAAAAATCTAGAAAAGTCATCACTAAAATCAGCAGGAAATCCACGGACCTCAGCATTAAACAGGGTCGCCATGTGGTCAGATTTATCCTAACCATGAGAAGGATTTATCTCGTACAATGGGGGGGCACCGTGCAAATTAGCTTGATAAGACTAATGAATCAGATCCCCAGAAAGGATAATCTCCTTAAAGATTAAAAATCAGCTTTTAAGACTGATATTACTCAATCCTAGAGATTGACCTTAAAGATTGAGAATTACAAACTCATGGAATTCAATGATATCTAAACTCGAGCTTAAACGAGAAAATATTTTGATCAAAATTACAAACCGATTTGTTTTCTGAAAACCCTATTTTCAATGCGTTCATTACCATTGAACGTAAAATCCTAGGAATTCACCTGGAATTCATTAGGTCACCTGAACTAAATCGGGTGTCAACCGTAAGAACGGTGGTTGCATAGTGGTCAAAGACAGGACCTTGTGCCAGACCGAAAAATTATAAGGGTGAGCTTTACTATTGCTCCTACCAAGGATAGTAATTGCGTCCGACACGTTATAGACCATAATCAAAAGCATGTCACGGGACATTGCCTTAACAGTTGCTTGTTCAACGCTTTCCTTTACAACCGGACGGTAGTTTGCCGAAAGGTAATATACGGAACAAGTAAACTGGACGTGTTGCTTTCCTAATACAAGGTTAGCAAGTGGGTGACACAAAACAGCAAGTTTTGAGCTAAAATTTTCAATTCTGAACCCCACCAAACCCACAAAAATATTTTGCAAACACCGGTAAAGGGTTATCCCGGAAAACTTATCTAGGGTAAAAACTAGATTTAATTTTCAAAAGATCAAATGTTTTCATAAAGATCCAATTTACTTAATGGATCTAAATTTTTATAGTCATGTGGGACTGTAAACCATATCGTTACTACCATTGTTTATACCGCCGTATAGAAATCACTGATGTACAAAGAGTGAAGAATAAAGAAGTGATTCTAGTATTTCAAGACAATATTGCTTGAGGACAAGCAACGCTCAAGTGTGGGAATATTTGATAATGCTAAAAACGAACATATATTTCATAGCATTATTCCTCAAGAAAGACAAGCTTTTAGTTGCAATTGTTCTATTTACAAGTGATATTCGTTTAAATAATAAAAGGTGAAGACAAAAGACAGATTCGACGAATTGAAGACGCAAACGACCAAAAAGCTCAAAAGTACAAAAGACAATCAAAAAGGTTCCAATTATTGATAAGAAACGTCTCGAAATTACAAGAGTACAAGATTCAAAACGCAAAGTACAAAATATAAAATTGTACGCAAGGACGTTCGAAAATCCGGAACCGGGACCAGAGTCAATTCTTAACGCTCAACGCAACGGACTAAAAATTACAAGTTAACTATGTATATAAATATAATATAATATATAATTAATTATATTAATTATATATATATTATATATATATTATAAAACCGTCGGCAGAGAAAGACTCCAAGGGTGTGAGCTGTAAATTCATTCTCCGCGACTCGCGGAGTTTGAAGAGGATTTTGCCGCGAGTCGCGGAGCCCCAAAAATCGACTCTGCCTATAAAGCAAACCGAATTCTTGGGGCAGAGTCGATTTTTGGGCAGAGTCGAATTCTTCGGTTTGCTTTATAGGCAGAGTCGATTTTTGGGGCTCCGCGACTCGCGGCAAAATCCTCTTCAAACTCCGCGAGTCGCGGAGAATGAATTTACAGCTCACACCCTTGGAGTCTTTCTCTGCCGACGGTTTTATAATATATATATAATATATATATAATTAATATAATTAATTATATATTATATTATATTTATATACATAGTTAACTTGTAATTTTTAGTCCGTTGCGTCGAGCGTTAAGAATTGACTCTGGTCCCGGTTCCGGATTTTCGAACGTCCTTGCGTACAATTTTATATTTTGTACTTTGCGTTTTGAATCTTGTACTCTTGTAATTTCGAGACGTTTCTTATCAATAATTGGAACCTTTTTGATTGTCTTTTGTACTTTTGAGCTTTTTGGTCGTTTGCGTCTTCAATTCGTCGAATCTGTCTTTTGTCTTCACCTTTTATTATTTAAACGAATATCACTTGTAAATAGAACAATTGCAACTAAAAGCTTGTCTTTCTTGAGGAATAATGCTATGAAATATATGTTCGTTTTTAGCATTATCAATGGTCTAATATACCTTGGATTTAATTTCCCTCGTTTACCAAATCGAACAACGCCTTTCCAAGGTGCAACTTTAAGCATGACCATCTCTCCAATTTCAAATTCTATATCTTTTCTTTTAATGTCAGCGTAGCTCTTTTGTCGACTTTGGGCAGTTTTCAACCGTTGTTGAATTTGGATGATCTTCTCGGTAGTTTCTTGTATAATCTCCGGACCCGTAATCTGTCTATCCCCCACTTCACTCCAACAAATCGGAGACCTGCACTTTCTACCATAAAGTGCTTCAAACGGCGCCATCTCAATGCTTGAATGGTAGCTGTTGTTGTAGGAAAATTCTGCTAACGGTAGATGTCGATCCCAACTGTTTCCGAAATAAATAACACATGCTCGTAGCATGTCTTCAAGCGTTTGTATCGTCCTTTCACTCTGCCCATCAGTTTGTGGATGATAGGCAGTACTCATGTCTAGACGAGTTCCTAATGCTTGCTGTAATGTCTGCCAGAATCTTGAAATAAATCTGCCATCCCTATCAGAGATAATAGAGATTGGTATTCCATGTCTGGAGACGACTTCCTTCAAATACAGTCGTGCTAACTTCTCCATCTTGTCATCTTCTCTTATTGGCAGGAAATGTGCTGATTTGGTGAGACGATCAACTATTACCCAAATAGTATCAAAACCACTTGCAGTCCTTGGCAATTTAGTGATGAAATCCATGGTAATGTTTTCCCATTTTCATTCCGGGATTTCGGGTTGTTGAAGTAGACCTGATGGTTTCTGATGCTCAGCTTTGACCTTAGAACACGTCAAACATTCTCCTACGTATTTAGCAACATCGGCTTTCATACCCGGCCACCAAAAATATTTCCTGAGATCCTTGTACATCTTCCCCGTTCCAGGATGTATTGAGTATCTAGTTTTATGAGCTTCTCTAAGTACCATTTCTCTCATATCTCCAAATTTTGGTACCCAAATCCTTTCAGCCCTATACCGGGTTCCGTCTTCCCGAATATTAAGATGCTTCTCCGATCCTTTGGGTATTTCATCCTTTAAATTTCCCTCTTTTAAAACTCCTTGTTGCGCCTCCTTTATTTGAGTAGTAAGGTTATTATGAATCATTATATTCATAGATTTTACTCGAATGGGTTCTCTGTCCTTCCTGCTCAAGGCATCGGCTACCACATTTGCCTTCCCCGGGTGGTAACGAATCTCAAAGTCGTAATCATTCAATAATTCAATCCACCTACGCTGCCTCATATTCAGTTGTTTCTGATTAAATATGTGTTGAAGACTTTTGTGGTCGGTATATATAATACTTTTGACCCCATATAAGTAGTGCCTCCAAGTCTTTAATGCAAAAACAACCACGCCTAATTCCAAATCATGCGTCGTATAATTTTGTTCGTGAATCTTCAATTGTCTAGACGCATAAGCAATCACCTTCGTTCGTTGCATTAATACACAACTGAGACCTTGCTTTGATGCGTCACAATAAATCACAAAATCATCATTCCCTTCAGGCAATGACAATATAGGTGCTGTAGTTAGCTTTTTCTTCAATAACTGAAACGCTTTCTCTTGTTCATCATTCCATTCAAATTTCTTCCCTTTATGCGTTAATGCAGTCAAGGGTTTTTTGCTATTCTGGAAAAGTCTTGGATGAACCTTCTGTAGTAACCAGCTAGTCCTAAAAACTGGCGTATGTGTTTCGGAGTTTTCGGGGTTTCCCACTTTTCAACAGTTTCTATCTTTGCCGGATCCACCTTAATACCTTCTTTGTTCACTATGTGACCGAGGAATTGAACTTCTTCCAACCAAAATGCACACTTTGAAAACTTAGCGTACAATTCTTCCTTCCTCAATACTTCTAACACCTTTCTCAAATGTTCACCGTGTTCTTGGTCATTCTTTGAGTAAATAAGTATGTCATCAATGAAAACAATGACAAACTTGTCAAGGTATGGTCCACACACTCGGTTCATAAGGTCCATGAACACAGCTGGTGCATTAGTTAAACCAAACGGCATGACCATAAACTCGTAATGGCCGTAACGTGTTCTGAAAGCAGTCTTTGGAATATCATCTTCTTTCACCCGCATTTGATGATACCCGGAACGTAAGTCAATCTTTGAATAAACAGACGAGCCTTGTAGTTGATCAAATAAGTCGTCGGTTCTCGGTAGTGGGTAGTGGTTCTTGATGGTAAGTTTGTTCAACTCTAGGTAGTCGATACACAACTTGAATGTACCATCTTTCTTCTTGACAAACAAAACAGGAGCTCCCCACGGTGATGTGCTTGGTCGAATGAAACCACGCTCTAAAAGTTCTTGTAATTGGCTTTGCAGTTCTTTCATCTCGCTGGGTGCGAGTCTGTAAGGAGCACGAGCTATTGGTGTAGCTTCTGGTACAAGATCTATTTGAAATTCAACGGATCGATGTGGGGGTAATCCCGGTAATTCTTTCGAAAATACATCGGGAAATTCTTTTGCAATGGGAACATCATTGATGCTCTTTTCTTCAGTTTGTACTTTCTCGACGTGTGCTAGAACAGCATAGCAACCTTTTCTTATTAGTTTTTGTGCCTTCAAATTACTAATAAGATGTAGCTTCGTGTTGCCCTTTTCTCCATACACCATTAAGGGTTTTCCTTTTTCTCGTATAATGCGAATTGCATTTTTGTAACAAACGATCTCTGCTTTCACTTCTTTCAACCAGTCCATACCGATTATCACATCAAAACTCCCTAACTCTACTGGTATCAAATCAATCTTAAATGTTTCGCTAACCAGTTTAATTTCTCGATTCCGACATATATTATCTGCTGAAATTAATTTACCATTTGCTAATTCGAGTAAAAATTTACTATCCAAAGGCGTCAATGGACAACTTAATTTAGCACAAAAATCTCTACTCATATAGCTTCTATCCGCACCCGAATCAAATAAAACGTAAGCATATTTATTGTCAATAAGAAACGTACCCGTAACAAGCTCCGGGTCTTCCTGTGCCTCTGCCGCATTAATATTGAAAACTCTTCCGCGGCCTTGTCCATTCGTGTTCTCCTGGTTCGGGAAATTTCTAATAATGTGGCCCGGTTTTCCATATTTATAATAAACTACATTGGCATAACTTGCTCCGACACTACTTGCTCCGCCATTACTCGTTCCGACACCATTTGTTCCTTTCGTTCTATTAACCCCTGGTCCGTAGACCTCACACTTCGCCGCGCTATGACCATTTCTTTTACACTTGTTGCAAAATTTGGTGCAGAACCCCGAGTGATACTTTTCACACCTTTGGCATAGCTGCTTCTGATTGTTGTTGTTGTTGCGGTTATTATTGTTGTAGTTGCTGTTGTTGTTGTTGTTGTTGTTGTTGTTGTTGTTGTTGTTATTGTTGTTGTTGTTGTTGTTGGGCCGTTTGTTGTAGTTGCGATTGATGTTGCGATTGATGGGATAATTGTTGCGATTATTGTTGTAATTGCTGTTGTTGTTGTATTGGTGATTCTTATCACCGTTTTCCTCCCACTTTCTTTTGACTTGCTTCACATTGGCCTCTTCAGCAGTCTGTTCTTTAATTCTTTCTTCAATCTGGTTCACTAGTTTGTGAGCCATTCTACATGCCTGTTGTATGGAGGCGGGCTCGTGTGAACTTATATCTTCTTGGATTCTTTCCGGTAATCCTTTCACAAACGCGTCGATCTTCTCTTCCTCATCTTCGAATGCTCCCGGACACAATAGGCACAATTCTGTGAATCGTCTTTCATACGTGGTAATATCAAATCCTTGGATTCGTAACCCTCTAAGTTCTGTCTTGAGCTTATTGACCTCGGTTCTGGGACGGTACTTCTCGTTCATCAAGTGCTTGAATGCTGACCACGGTAGTGCGTACGCATCGTCTTGTCCCACTTGCTCTAGATAGGTATTCCACCATGTTAACGCAGAACCTGTGAAGGTATGCGTAGCGTACTTCACTTTGTCCTCTTCAGTACACTTACTTATGGCAAACACCGATTCGACCTTCTCGGTCCACCGTTTCAATCCGATCGGTCCTTCGGTTCCATCAAATTCCAAAGGTTTGCAGGCAGTGAATTCTTTGTAGGTGCATCCTACACGATTTCCTGTACTGCTAGATCCAAGGTTATTGTTGGTATGTAGCGCATCCTGTACTGCGGCTATGTTTGAAGCTAGAAAAGTACGGAATTCCTCTTCATTCATATTCACGGTGTGTCGAGTAGTCGGTGCCATTTCCTTCAAAATAGTCAAATGGAACAAGTTAATCATACAGAATATTAAGAGTAGTTAATAGTATTTCGTAGCATAATATGAACTCATTTATAAAAGCTTTTTCTTCATATTAGCGTTTTATAAGTTTAAATTCGGGTAGTACCTACCCGTTAAGTTCATACTTAGTAGCTAATATACAATTCAACTACTACAATTCTATATGAAAAACTGATTATAATAATATTTCGCGTTCAAACTTTTACACAATATTTTACAAACTTACAATACCGCTTATTTTACATATAGCATGAAATATAGCACATAATAAATTTGATACAAGATGGTTGTGAAGATAATTCTAGCTAGTACACAAGTCGTTCAGCAAAGGCAATAAAGACACGTAATTCATACGTCCAGAAACAAGTCATGCATTCTGGTTTTACTAGGATTACTTCCCATCCTTGGTCTTGTGGAACATAACCGTTATGGCCGTTGATAAGACATCGTGTTGTAACGTCGTCAAAGGGATGAGGGTTACGTAATGTCCAACAGTCCCGTAACAATCTAAAAACCTCATTTCTTACCCCAATTACCGACTCCGTCACTTGTGGGAACGTTTTGTTTAATAGTTGTAGCCCGATGTTCTTGTTCTCACTTTGGTGAGAAGCGAACATTACTAACTCGTAAGCATAACATGCTTCTTTATGTTGCATGTTAGCCGCTTTTTCTAAATCACGAAGTCCTATATTCGGATATACTGAGTCAAAATAATTTCTTAACCCGTTGCGTAAAATAGCATTTGGGTTCCCCGCAATATATGCGTCAAAGTAAACACATCGTAACTTATGGATTTCCCAATGTGATATCCCCCATCTTTCGAACGAAAGCCTTTTATAAACCAAGGCATTCTTGGAACGTTCTTCGAATGTCTTACAAACTGATCTCGCCTTAAATAGTTGTGCCGAGGAATTCTGACCGACTCTAGACAAGATTTCATCAATCATGTCTCCAGGTAGGTCTCTTAAAATATTGGGTTGTCTATCCATTTTGTGTTTTTATACTGTAAAATAGACAAGAGTTAGATTCATAAAAAAAATACTTATTAATACAAGCAATTTTTACATATATCATAAAGCATAAGCACACTATATTACATATATTACACCACACGAATACAACTATCTTATTCCAACTCGCTCGTTGCTTCTTGTTCGGTTTTGGTTCGTTTTGCCAAGTTTCTAGGGATATATGATGTTCCCCTAATACGAGCCGTCGTTGTCCACATTGGTTTAGAAAAACCTGGTGGTTTAGAGGTTCCCGGGTCATTGTTACAACTTAAGGACTTCGGGGGTTGACGATACATATAAAGTTCATCGGGGTTGGAATTAGATTTCTCTATTTTTATGCCCTTTCCCTTATTATTTTCTTTTGCCTTTTTAAATTCAGTTGGGGTAATTTCTATAACATCATCGGAATTCTCGTCGGAATCCGATTCATCGGAGAATTGGTAATTCTTCCAATATTTTGCTTCCTTGGCGGAAACACCATTGACCATAATTAACCTTGGTCGGTTGGTTGAGGATTCTCTTTTACTTAACCGTTTTATTATTTCCCCCACCGGTTCTATTTCTTCTTCCGGTTCCGATTCTTCTTCCGGTTCCGACTCTTCTTCCGGTTCCTCTTCGGGAACTTGTGAATCAGTCCACGAATCATTCCAATTTACATTTGACTCTTCATTATTATTAGGTGAGTCAATGGGACTTGTTCTAGAGGTAGACATCTATCACATAATATCAAACACGTTAAGAGATTAATATATCACATAATATTCATATGTTAAAAATATATAGTTTCCAACAAAAATGTTAAGCAATCATTTTTTAAAGAAAACACGGTCGAAGTCCAGACTCACTAATGCATCCTAACAAACTCGATAAGACACACTAATGCAAATTTTCTGGTTCTCTAAGACCAACGCTCGGATACCAACTGAAATGTCCCGTTCTTATTGATTAAAAACGTTCCATATTAATGGATTTCGTTGCGAGGTTTTGACCTCTATATGAGACGTTTTTCAAAGACTGCATTCATTTTTAAAACAAACCATAACCTTTATTTCCTAAATAAAGGTTTAAAAAGCTTTACGTAGATTATCAAATAATGATAATCTAAATTATCCTGTTTACACACGACCATTACATAATGGTTTACAATACAAATATGTTACATCGAAATCAGTTTCTTGAATGCAGTTTTTACACAATATCATACAAACATGGACTCCAAATCTTGTCCTTATTTTAGTATGCAACAGCGGAAGCTCTTAATATTCACCTGAGAATAAACATGCTTTAAATGTCAACAAAAATGTTGGTGAGTTATAGGTTTAACCTATATATATCAAATCGTAACAATAGACCACAAGATTTCATATTTCAATACACATCCCATACATAGAGATAAAAATCATTCATATGGTGAACACCTGGTAACCGACATTAACAAGATGCACATATATAAGAATATCCCCATCATTCCGGGACACCCTTCGGATATGATATAAATTTCGAAGTACTAAAGCATCCGGTACTTTGGATGGGGTTTGTTAGGCCCAATAGATCTATCTTTAGGATTCGCGTCAATTAGGGTGTCTGTTCCCTAATTCTTAGATTACCAGACTTAATAAAAAGGGGCATATTCGATTTCGATAATTCAACCATAGAATGTAGTTTCACGTACTTGTGTCTATTTTGTAAATCATTTATAAAACCTGCATGTATTCTCATCCCAAAAATATTAGATTTTAAAAGTGGGACTATAACTCACTTTCACAGATTTTTACTTCGTCGGGAAGTAAGACTTGGCCACTGGTTGATTCACGAACCTATAACAATATATACATATATATCAAAGTATGTTTAAAATATATTTACAACACTTTTAATATATTTTGATGTTTTAAGTTTATTAAGTCAGCTGTCATCGTTAGTAACCTACAACTAGTTGTCCACAGTTAGATGTACAGAAATAAATCGATAAATATTATCTTGAATCAATCCACGACCCAGTGTATACGTATCTCAGTATTGATCACAATTCAAACTATATATATTTTGGAATCAACCTCAACCCTGTATAGCTAACTCCAACATTCACATATAGAGTGTCTATGGTTGTTCCGAAATATATATAGATGTGTCGACATGATAGGTCAAAACATTGTATACGTGTCTATGGTATCTCAAGATTACATAATATACAATACAAGTTGATTAAGTTATGGTTGGAATAGATTTGTTACCAATTTTCACGTAGCTAAAATGAGAAAAATTATCCAATCTTGTTTTACCCATAACTTCTTCATTTTAAATCCGTTTTGAGTGAATCAAATTGCTATGGTTTCATATTGAACTCTATTTCATGAATCTAAACAGAAAAGTATAGGTTTATAGTCGGAAAAATAAGTTACAAGTCATTTTTGTAAAGGTAGTCATTTCAGTCGAAAGAACGACGTCTAGATGACCATTTTAGAAAACATACTTCCACTTTGAGTTTAACCATAATTTTTGGATATAGTTTCATGTTCATAATAAAAATCATTTTTTCAGAATAAAAACTTTTAAATCAAAGTTTATCATAGTTTTTAATTAACTAACCCAAAACAGCCCGCGGTGTTACTACGACGGCGTAAATCCGGTTTTACGGTGTTTTTCGTGTTTCCAGATTTTAAATCATTAAGTTAGCATATCATATAGATACAGAACATGTGTTTAGTTGATTTTAAAGTCAAGTTAGAAGGATTAACTTTTGTTTGCGAACAAGTTTAGAATTAACTAAACTATGTTCTAGTGATTACGAGTTTAAACCTTCGAATAAGATAGTTTTATATATATGAATCGAATGATGTTATGAACATCATTACTACCTCAAGTTTAGTAGGTAAACCTACTGGAAGTGACAATAAATGATCTAGCTTCAAAGGATCTTGGATGGCTTGAAAGTTCTTGAAGTAGGATCATGACACAAAAACAAGTTCAAGTAAGATTTTTACTCGAATTAAGATAGTTTATAGTTATAGAAATTGAATCAAAGTTTGAATATGAATATTACCTTGAATAAGAAAGATAACCTACTGTATATAAAAAAGGTTTCTTGATCTTAGATGATTACTTGGACTGGATTAGAAAGCTTGGAAGTAAATTAGTAAACTTGAAGGGATTTTTGAAGTGTTCTTGAAGTGTTCTTCCTATGATGATTATAGCTTGATTCTTGAAGTGATTTTTGATGAAGATGATGATTAAATACTGGAAAAGTACGTTCATAATAGTGTGGGTGTGTTGAGAGAGAATTAGAAAGAGAATTGGAAGTGAAATGGAGTGAATGATGAGTGGTAATTGGTGAGTGGTGAGTGGGGTTAAAAGGAGTTCTAGTTAGTTGACTAGCTCATGGTAGAAGTTAAAATTGATTAGTCATACATGACATAATCAAGAGTGGAATCCCATGCTAGTTCCTATTGGTATATACCCATAGTAAGTACGTTTTGAAGCTGTGTATAATACGGGTAAAAATACGACTAGAATTCTTGAAGAAAGAAAAGAATGGGAAAGTAACTGTAACCATTTTCGTTAACTATGAGTGTTTTGATATATGTCATGAAGTCTTCCAAAAGTATTTTAATACATCTAAATACACTACATGTATATACATTTTAACTGAGTCGTTAAGTCATCGTTAGTCATTACATGTAAG
Source organism: Rutidosis leptorrhynchoides (assembly GCF_046630445.1). Classification (NCBI taxonomy): domain Eukaryota; kingdom Viridiplantae; phylum Streptophyta; class Magnoliopsida; order Asterales; family Asteraceae; genus Rutidosis; species Rutidosis leptorrhynchoides. The sequence goes on from NC_092335.1 coordinate 31,860,257, forward strand.
TGTTGTTTTGAAACCTTTAAGTTAACGATCTCAATTAATGTTGTTAACCCATTATTTATTATATCTAATGAGATGTTAAATTATTATATTATCATGATATTATGATATATTAATATATCTTAATATGATATATATACATTTAAATGTCGTTACAACGATAATCGTTACATATATGTCTCGTTTCGAAATCCTTAAGTTAGTAGTCTTGTTTATATGTATATAACTCATTGTTAATATACTTATGGAGATACTTACTTATCATAATCTCATGTTAACCATATGTATATCCATATATATATCGTCATGTCGTTTTTACAAGTTTTTACGTTCGTAAATCGCCGGCCAACTTGGGTGGTCAATTGTCTATATGAAACATATTTCAATTAATCAAGTCTTAACAAGTTTGATTGCTTAACATGTTGGAAACATTTAATCATGTAAATATCAATCTCAATTAATATATATAAACATGGAAAAGTTCGGGTCACTACACCATGCGCATTGCTTTCGGGACATCAGCCGGCTTTGAAGAGGTGACATTTCCCTTAATGGTCTTAGGAAGTCCCCACAAGTACCTTTCCATTCGCTTAAACTCCGGGGTAACCATCGTGGGGCACATTAGAGCTAATTCCAGATACCTACGGTTGTAACCATCAAGATCGTTTCCCACAACCTTCAACTGCCAAAACTCGGCCTCCATTTTCTGTATCTCTGTCCTGAGGCAATACTCTTCAATCATGGCCCCTTTAAATCCTTCCCACGGAGTGGCATAAGCCTCGTCAATACCCTTGGCCTGAGCAAGTGTGTTCCACCAGGTTAGTGCGCCGTCCGACAGCGTACATGAGGCATACTTTGTTTTGTTCATCTCTGAGCAGTTGCTTACACAGAACACAGATTCTAATTTCTCAAACAACCTAGTGAGACTAACTGGCCCCTCAGTACCACTAAAGTTGTGGGGCTTGCAGCTTTGGAATTCCTTATAAGTACACCTATTACGAATGGGCTGGTTAACTGGTGGGGCTTGGGGGTTCATTTCCGCTAAAGCTGCGGCTACTCGTTCAGTGATCATTTCTTCGATCTGTGCTGCTGTGGGCATTAATCTTCCATTGGCCATTAATGTTCTAAACAAAAATTTTGACTCAAGTAAAAATCCAGTATTCAATAAATAATAATATAGTATATGGCAACCAACATGAAATCAACACAACACATGTTAATTAAGTAATGCAACTAGAGACAGATATCACAAAATCATCATACATTAACGTAAATGGAACACCGTACAAAGATTAAATAACACTAAGTTCCATTCATTAATAAAAAGTTGCATACATTCGCATAAGATTCGTACAATACATAAGTAAAACATGAAACTACAACGAGATTACATAAAGAAATCTAATACAAATTCCCTATGGTGACGGTGGGTAAAGGATGTCCATTATGTGGGACACCTGGTCCTCGAGCTCAGTTACCCTAGCACGGAGGATATCTACCTCCCTCGTTTAGTTCCTCGACAGAGGGAGAGGCTGATAGAGCAGGTGGTGCTAATGGTGCAGGTGGTGCTAATGGTGCAGGTGGTGCTGGTGAAGCTGGTGGTGCAGACGGTCCGGCACCAGAAGTAGATGCTGCGTAACGGGGAGCCTTACGTATGAATAGATCAGCAGGATACGGCACAAGCCGCTTAAGGGCGGTAACTCTAACCTTCAGTCCACGTGCGTTAACGAGCACCTACCTCCGTTAACCCCCAGAATAACAGTACTATCGAAACGATACCGCTTCTTCGGCGGGGTGGAGGGTGGCTGCACGGGTGCCTCCTCAGGGTCCTCGTTGGAATCATCGTCGTAGGAATCGTCGGATGTTGAGTCGTCGGATGATGAGTCATCGGAATCATCGGAAGGTGGGTGTGCTCGGCCAGTAGTCATCAGTCGGTATCTGCCGGGTGGAATCGGCATAACACGTCCATCAGAAAGGCGTCTAGCCCAATGATTATGCTCATTACGGAACAAAAAGTCCCCATATTCCCCAGGAATCACAGCACCACTGGAATGGTGCTGTGGCTCCGAGGGTCCTGGGATGAGTGGAGCTGGAATCTCCGGTGGATCCTCATGTCCGTCTGAGATGATCACTGGGTCGGGTGTGTGGCTACTGGCTCCAGAGGGCGAAGCGCCAGAGTCGCTGGAGGGTAAAGAGGACGGGATCTGTGAATCAGCAACAATGGAGGGCGATGTGGCGGATGAGTCTGAGTCGCTCTCCAAAATGATAACGGGCGGGACATCCGACATCTGAACAAGGAAAAATAACTTTTTCCATGTCAGTAAGTCATAAAGCAAGCACGTATTAGGCAAGGTAACTACGACAGTCTAGATCATCTATAGCGGTAAGTAGCATGGCAATAACGACAAGTATCATGCAATTGAAAGCAGGTAATAGCATGCAGTTGTGAAAGCAAGTAACAGTATACAGCTTATAGCAGTAAAAGTAAACAGCAGCATGCAGCAAGTTTCGCAGAAACAAGTAAACTAGCAAGTTGTAGATTAGTCCTATTAGTGAATCCTACTCAGTCTGGTCTAGACTCAATAATGCAACCTAATTCCCTACAACCAATGCTCTGATACCAAATGTGATGCCCCGTACAAAACCATCGTATACGGATCATCAACAACATGATCATTAGAAGGTCAAACACTATATGCGGTTTTGAAATAAATTGCATTCATAAGAAAAGATGATGTCTTAACCAACATCAAATGTTTAACAACCGATAGTATGCTTCTATGAATAGAAGCAATTAATAATAGTACGTGACCCATATGTCGTTACAAATTCATTGTTTCAAAAGTAACATAGTTTGAATGCAAAGTAAATGTTCATGCGAAGACATCTCTAATAAGCGCAGCGGGAGTCTACAAAGCATGGCAACTACAGCGGAAGCAATCAAACCTTAACCACCTGAGAAAAACATGCTTAAAAACGTCAACACAAAGGTTGGTGAGCTATAGTTTAAGTATAACAGTAATGTAAGGTAGGCCACGAGATTTCAGTGTTTCAAAACAGTATGAAAAGTATATGTATAACCATGGGCACTTGGTAACAAACTTAACGTAAATAACACTCCCTAAAAGTACACTTGGCGAGTGTGTAAGTTTACGAAGTATTAAACACCCATTAAATGCTAGCGCTACTAGCCCGAGTGGGGATGTCAAACCCTATGGATCCATATCTAAGATTCGCGTTCACCGGTTCAAAGACCAATGACTAAACGTTACCGAGCTAAGGGGAAAGTTTATGCCGTTGTATAACCCACACATATATAAAGTTTAAGTACTCGTTCCTAGTATGTAAAACGTAAAATGTGCATGTATTCTCAATTCCCAAAATAGTTAAAGTAAAAAGGGATGCTATAACTCACAGTGGAAAGTAGTAAAAGTCGATACGCGGGAATAGTAAGCAAGTGGTTGGTCCGAAAGGTCCTCAACCTAAGTCAAAAGTTACTAAGTCAGTAAATCATTCCCGAAGGTTTAAAAGTATGTAAATTAGGTCTTAATTATCATCATCATTCATCATCAAACAAAAAGTGTAAAGTAAGTTTTATTCAAGAATAGAGTTTAAAATAAAGGCTGACTTCGTTCAGTCGCCACGACCTCTACACAAACTAAAATGAGGTGATACCAGTGGCCGTGGCTCCGTATATGAGTCCCCTAGAGGTTGACCAATTTCCAGAACCAAACTCATATTCGTTTGACCGTGGCGATGGTTTAAGTGCGAGTAGGTCAGAAATTTCAGCACAACGTTAAAAGGGTGTAGTGACTTTCGGGAGGCCATAGATCCTAAACCGTAGCTCGGATTAAGACGAGGTGAAATGTCCCGTTCTTATTGATTAAAAACGTTCCATATTAATTGATTTCGTTGCGAGGTTTTGACCTCTATATGAGACGTTTTTCAAAGACTGCATTCATTTTTAAACAAACCATAACCTTTATTTCATCAATAAAGGTTTAAAAAGCTTTACGTAGATTATCAAATAATGATAATCTAAAATATCCTGTTTACACACGACCATTAAATAATGGTTTACAATACAAATATGTTACAACAAAATAAGTTTCTTGAATGCAGTTTTACACAATATCATACAAGCATGGACTCCAAATCTTGTCCTTATTTAAGTATGCGACAGCGGAAGCTCTTAATAATCACCTGAGAATAAACATGCTTAAAACGTCAACAAAAATGTTGGTGAGTTATAGGTTTAACCTATATATATCAAATCGTAACAATAGACCACAAGATTTCATATTTCAATACACATCCCATACATAGAGATAAAAATCATTCATATGGAGAACACCTGGTAACCGACAATAACAAGATGCATATATAAGAATATCCCCATCATTCCGGGACACCCTTCGGATATGATATAAATTTTGAAGTACTAAAGCATCCGGTACTTTGGATGGGGTTTGTTAGGCCCAATAGATCTATCTTTAGGATTCGCGTCAATTAGGGTGTCTGTTCCCTAATTCTTAGATTACCAGACTTAATAAAAAGGGGCATATTCGATTTCGATAATTCAACCATAGAATGTAGTTTCACGTACTTGTGTCTATTTTGTAAATCATTTATAAAACCTGCATGTATTCTCATCCCAAAAATATTAGATTTTAAAAGTGGGACTATAACTCACTTTCACAGATTTTTACTTCGTCGGGAAGTAAGACTTGGCCACTGGTTGATTCACGAACCTATAACAATATATACATATATATCAAAGTATGTTCAAAATATATTTACAACACTTTTAATATATTTTGATGTTTTAAGTTTATTAAGTCAGCTGTCCTCGTTAGTAACCTACAACTAGTTGTCCACAGTTAGATGTACAGAAATAAATCGATAAATATTATCTTGAATCAATCCACGATCCAGTGTATACGTATCTCAGTATTGATCACAACTCAAACTATATATATTTTGGAATCAACCTCAACCCTGTATAGCTAACTCCAACATTCACATATAGAGTGTCTATGGTTGTTCCGAAATATATATAGATGTGTCGACATGATAGGTCGAAACATTGTATACGTGTCTATGGTATCTCAAGATTACATAATATATAATACAAGTTGATTAAGTTATGGTTGGAATAGATTTGTTACCAATTTTCACGTAGCTAAAATTGAGAAAAATTATCCAATCTTGTTTTACCCATAACTTCTTCATTTTAAATCCGTTTTGGGTGAATCAAATTGCTATGGTTTCATATTGAACTCTATTTTATGAATCTAAACAAAAAAAGTATAGGTTTCTAGTCGGAAAAATAAGTTACAAGTCGTTTTTGTAAAGGTAGTCATTTCAGTCGAAAGAACGACGTCTAGATGACCATTTTAGAAAACATACTTCCACTTTGAGTTTAACCATAATTTTTGGATATAGTTTCATGTTCATAATAAAAATCATTTTCTCAGAATAACAAATTTTAAATCAAAGTTTATCATAGTTTTTAATTAACTAACCCAAAACAGCCCGCGGTGTTACTACGACGGCGTAAATCCGGTTTTACGGTGTTTTTCGTGTTTCCAGGTTTTAAATCATTAAGTTAGCATATCATATAGATATAGAACATGTGTTTAGTTGATTTTAAAAGTCAAGTTAGAAGGATTAACTTTTGTTTGCGAACAAGTTTAGAATTAACTAAACTATGTTCTAGTGATTACAAGTTTAAACCTTCGAATAAGATAGCTTTATATGTATGAATCGAATGATGTTATAAACATCATTACTACCTTAAGTTCCTTGGATGAACCTACTGGAAAAGAGAAAAATGGATCTAGCTTCAATGGATCCTTGGATGGCTCAAAGTTCTTGAAGCAAAATCATGACACGAAAACAAGTTCAAGTAAGATCATCACTTGAAATAAGATTGTTATAGTTATAGAAATTGAACCAAAGTTTGAATATGATTATTACCTTGTATTAGAATGATAACCTACTGTAAGAAACAAAGATTTCTTGAGGTTGGATGATCACCTTACAAGATTGGAAGTGAGCTAGCAAACTTGAAAGTATTCTTGATTTTATGAAACTAGAACTTTTGGAATTTATGAAGAACACTTAGAACTTGAAGATAGAACTTGAGAGAGTTCAATTAGATGAAGAAAATTGAAGAATGAAAGTGTTTGTAGGTGTTTTTGGTCGTTGGTGTATGGATTAGATATAAAGGATATGTAATTTTGTTTTCATGTAAATAAGTCATGAATGATTACTCATATTTTTGTAATCTTATGAGATATTTCATGCTAGTTGCCAAATGATGGTTCCCACATGTGTTAGGTGACTCACATGGGCTGCTAAGAGCTGATCATTGGAGTGTATATACCAATAGTACATACATCTAAAAGCTGTGTATTGTACGAGTACGAATACGGGTGCATACGAGTAGAATTGTTGATGAAACTGAACGAGAATGTAATTGTAAGCATTTTTGTTAAGTAGAAGTATTTTGATAAGTGTATTGAAGTCTTTCAAAAGTGTATAAATACATATTAAAACACTACATGTATATACATTTTAACTGAGTCGTTAAGTCATCGTTAGTCGTTACATGTAAGTGTTGTTTTGAAACCTTTAGGTTAACGATCTTGTTAAATGTTGTTAACCCAATGTTTATAATAACAAAAGAGATTTTAAATTATTATATTATCATGATATTATGATGTACGAATATCTCTTAATATGATATATATACATTAAATGTCGTTACAACGATAAACGTTACATATATGTCTCGTTTCAAAATCATTAAGTTAGTAGTCTTGTTTTTACATATGTAGTTCATTGTTAATATAATTAATGATATGTTTACTTATCATAATATCATGTTAACTATATATATAACCATATATATGTCATCATATAGTTTTTTTACAAGTTTTAACGTTCGTGAATCACCGGTCAACTTGGGTGGTCAATTGTCTATATGAAACCTATTTCAATTAATCAAGTCTTAACAAGTTTGATTGCTTAACATGTTGGAAACATTTAATCATGTAAACATCAATCTCAATTAATATATATAAACATGGAAAAGTTCGGGTCACTACAGTACCTACCCGTTAAATAAATTTCGTCCCGAAATTTTAAGCTGTTGAAGGTGTTGACGAATCTTCTGGAAATAGATGCGGGTATTTCTTCTTCATCTGATCTTCACGCTCCCAGGTAAACTCGGGTCCTCTACGAGTATTCCATCGAACCTTAACAATTGGTATCTTGTTTTGCTTAAGTCTTTTAACCTCACGATCCATTATTTCGACGGGTTCTTCGATGAATTGGAGTTTTTCGTTGATTTGGATTTCATCTAACGGAATAGTGAGATCTTCTTTAGCAAAACATTTCTTCAAATTCGAGACGTGGAAAGTGTTATGTACAGCCGCGAGTTGTTGAGGTAACTCAAGTCGGTAAGCTACTGGTCCGACACGATCAATAATCTTGAATGGTCCAATATACCTTGGATTTAATTTCCCTCGTTTACCAAATCGAACAACGCCTTTCCAAGGTGAAACTTTAAGCATGACCATCTCTCCAATTTCAAATTCTATATCTTTTCTTTTAATGTCAGCGTAGCTCTTTTGTCGACTTTGGGCGGTTTTCAACCGTTGTTGAATTTGGATGATCTTCTCGGTAGTTTCTTGTATAATCTCCGGACCTGTAATCTGTCTATCCCCCACTTCACTCCAACAAATCGGAGACCTGCACTTTCTACCATAAAGTGCTTCAAACGGCGCCATCTCAATGCTTGAATGGTAGCTGTTGTTGTAGGAAAATTCTGCTAACGGTAGATGTCGATCCCAACTGTTTCCGAAATCAATAACACATGCTCGTAGCATGTCTTCAAGCGTTTGTATCGTCCTTTCGCTCTGCCCATCAGTTTGTGGATGATAGGCAGTACTCATGTCTAGACGAGTTCCTAATGCTTGCTGTAATGTCTGCCAGAATCTTGAAATAAATCTGCCATCCCTATCAGAGATAATAGAGATTGGTATTCCATGTCTGGAGACGACTTCCTTCAAATACAGTCGTGCTAACTTCTCCATCTTGTCATCTTCTCTTATTGGTAGGAAGTGTGCTGATTTGGTGAGACGATCAACTATTACCCAAATAGTATCAAAACCACTTGCAGTCCTTGGCAATTTAGTGATGAAATCCATGGTAATGTTTTCCCATTTCCATTCCGGGATTTCGGGTTGTTGAAGTAGACCTGATGGTTTCTGATGCTCAGCTTTGACCTTAGAACACGTCAAACATTCTCCTACGTATTTAGCAACATCGGCTTTCATACCCGGCCACCAAAAATGTTTCTTGAGATCCTTGTACATCTTCCCCGTTCCAGGATGTATTGAGTATCTGGTTTTATGAGCTTCTCTAAGTACCATTTCTCTCATATCTCTAAATTTTGGTACCCAAATCCTTTCAGCCCTATACCGGGTTCCGTCTTCCTGAATATTAAGATGCTTCTCCGATCCTTTGGGTATTTCATCCTTTAAATTTCCCTCTTTTAAAACTCCTTGTTGCGCCTCCTTTATTTGAGTAGTAAGGTTATTATGAATCATTATATTCATAGATTTTACTCGAATGGGTTCTCTGTCCTTCCTGCTCAAGGCATCGGCTACCACATTTGCCTTCCCCGGGTGGTAACGAATCTCAAAGTCGTAATCATTCAATAATTCAATCCACCTACGCTGCCTCATATTCAGTTGTTTCTGATTAAATATGTGTTGAAGACTTTTGTGGTCGGTATATATAATACTTTTGACCCCATATAAGTAGTGCCTCCAAGTCTTTAATGCAAAAACAACCGCGCCTAATTCCAAATCATGCGTCGTATAATTTTGTTCGTGAATTTTCAATTGTCTAGACGCATAAGCAATCACCTTCGTTCGTTGCATTAATACACAACCGAGACCTTGCTTTGATGCGTCACAATAAATCACAAAATCATCATTCCCTTCAGGCAATGACAATATAGGTGCCGTAGTTAGCTTTTTCTTCAATAACTGAAACGCTTTCTCTTGTTCATCATTCCATTCAAATTTCTTCCCTTTATGCGTTAATGCAGTCAAGGGTTTTGCTATTCTGGAAAAGTCTTGGATGAACCTTCTGTAGTAACCTGCTAGTCCTAAAAATTGGCGTATGTGTTTCGGAGTTTTCGGGGTTTCCCACTTTTCAACAGTTTCTATCTTTGCCGGATCCACCTTAATACCTTCTTTGTTCACTATGTGACCGAGGAATTGAACTTCTTCCAACCAAAATGCACACTTTGAAAACTTACCGTACAATTCTTCCTTCCTCAATACTTCTAACACTTTTCTCAAATGTTCACCGTGTTCTTGGTCATTCTTTGAGTAAATAAGTATGTCATCAATGAAAACAATGACAAACTTGTCAAGGTATGGTCCACACACTCGGTTCATAAGGTCCATGAACACAGCTGGTGCATTAGTTAAACCAAACGGCATGACCATAAACTCGTAATGACCGTAACGTGTTCTGAAAGCAGTCTTTGGAATATCATCTTCTTTCACCCGCATTTGATGATACCCGGAACGTAAGTCAATCTTTGAATAAACAGACGAGCCTTGTAGTTGATCAAATAAGTCGTCGATTCTCGGTAGTGGGTAGCGGTTCTTGATGGTAAGTTTGTTCAACTCTCGGTAGTCGATACACAACCTGAATGTACCATCTTTCTTCTTGACAAACAAAACAGGAGCTCCCCACGGTGATGTGCTTGGTCGAATGAAACCACGCTCTAAAAGTTCTTGTAATTGGCTTTGCAGTTCTTTCATCTCGCTGGGTGCGAGTCTGTAAGGAGCACGAGCTATTGGTGCAGCTCCTGGTACAAGATCTATTTGAAATTCAACGGATCGATGTGGGGGTAATCCCGGTAATTCTTTCGAAAATACATCGGGAAATTCTTTTGCAATGGGAACATCATTGATGCTCTTTTCTTCAGTTTGTACTTTCTCGACGTGTGCTAGAACAGCATAGCAACCTTTTCTTATTAGTTTTTGTGCCTTCAAATTACTAATAAGATGTAGCTTCGTGTTGCCCTTTTCTCCGTACACCATTAAGGGTTTTCCTTTTTCTCGTATAATGCAAATTGCATTTTTGTAACAAACGATCTCTGCTTTCACTTCTTTCAACCAGTCCATACCGATTATCACATCAAAACTCCCTAACTCTACTGGTATCAAATCAATCTTAAATGTTTCGCTAACCAGTTTAATTTCTCGATTCCGACATATATTATCTGCTGAAATTAATTTACCATTTGCTAATTCGAGTAAAAATTTACTATCCAAAGGCGTCAATGGACAACTTAATTTAGCACAAAAATCTCTACTCATATAGCTTCTATCCGCACCCGAATCAAATAAAACGTAAGCAGATTTATTGTCAATAAGAAACGTACCCGTAACAAGCTCCGGGTCTTCCTGTGCCTCTGCCACATTAATATTGAAAACTCTTCCGCGTCCTTGTCCATTCGTGTTCTCCTGGTTCGGGCAATTTCTAATAATGTGGCCCGGTTTTCCACATTTATAACAAACTACATTGGCATAACTTGCTCCGACACTACTTGCCCCGCCATTACTCGTTCCGACACCATTTGTTCCTTTCGTTCTGTTAACCCCTGGTCCGTAGACATCACACTTCGCTGCGCTATGACCATTTCTTTTACACTTGTTGCAAAATTTGGTGCAGAACCCCGAGTGATACTTTTCACACCTTTGGCATAGCGGCTTCTGATTGTTGTTGTTGTTGCGGTTATTATTGTTGTTAAGATGATTGTTGTGGTTGCTGTTGTTGTTGTTGTTGTTGGGCCGTTTGTTGTAGTTGCGATTGATGTTGCGATTGTTAGGATAGTTGTTGCGATTATTGTTATAATTGCTGTTGTTGTTGTATTGGTGATTCTTATCACCGTTTTCCTCCCACTTTCTTTTGACTTGCTTCACATTGGCCTCTTCAGCAGTCTGTTCTTTAATTCTTTCTTCAATCTGGTTCACTAGTTTGTGAGCCATTCTACATGCCTGTTGTATGGAGGCGGGCTCGTGTGAACTTATATCTTCTTGGATTCTTTCCGGTAATCCTTTCACAAACGCGTCGATCTTCTCTTCCTCATCTTCGAATGCTCCCGGACACAATAGGCACAATTCTGTGAATCGTCTTTCGTACGTGGTAATATCAAATCCTTGGGTTCGTAACCCTCTAAGTTCTGTCTTGAGCTTATTGACCTCGGTTCTGGGACGGTACTTCTCGTTCATCAAGTGCTTGAATGCTGACCACGGTAGTGCGTACGCATCATCTTGTCCCACTTGCTCTAGATAGGTATTCCACCATGTTAACGCAGAACCTGTGAAGGTATGCGTAGCGTACTTCACTTTGTCCTCTTCAGTACACTTACTTATGGCAAACACCGATTCAACCTTCTCGGTCCACCGTTTCAATCCGATCGGTCCTTCGGTTCCATCAAATTCCAAAGGTTTGCAGGCAGTGAATTCTTTGTAGGTGCATCCTACACGATTTCCTGTACTGCTAGATCCAAGGTTATTGTTGGTATGTAGCGCAGCCTGTACTGCGGCTATGTTTGAAGCTAGAAAAGTACGGAATTCCTCTTCATTCATATTCACGGTGTGTCGAGTAGTCGGTGCCATTTCCTTCAAAATAGTTAAATGGAACAAGTTAATCATACAGAATATTAAGAGTAGTTAATAGTATTTCGTAGCATAATATGAACTCATTTATAAAAGCTTTTTCTTCATATTAGCGTTTTATAAGTTTAAATTCGGGTAGTACCTACCCGTTAAGTTCATACTTAGTAGCTAATATACAATTCAACTACTACAATTCTATATGAAAAACTGATTATAATAATATTTCGCGTTCAAACTTTTATACAATATTTTACAAACTTACAATACCGCTTATTTTACATAAAGCATGAAATAAAGCACACAATAACTTTGATACAAGATAGTTGTGAAGACAATTCTAGCTAGTACACAAGTCGTTCAGCAAAGGCAATAAATACACGTAATTCATACGTCCAGAAACAAGTCATGCATTCTGGTTTTACTAGGACTACTTCCCATCCTTGGTCTTGTGCAACATAACCGTTATGGCCGTTGATAAGACAGCGTGTTGTAACGTCATCAAAGGGACGAGGGTTACGTAATGTCCAACAGTCCCGTAATAATCTAAAAACCTCATTTCTTACCCCAATTACCGACTCCGTCACTTGTGGAAACGTTTTGTTTAATAGTTGTAGCCCGATGTTCTTGTTCTCACTTTGGTGAGAAGCGAACATTACTAATCCGTAAGCATAACATGCTTCTTTATGTTGCATGTTAGCCGCTTTTTCTAAATCACGAAGTCCAATATTCGGATATATTGAGTCAAAATAATTTCTTAACCCGTTGCGTAAAATAGCATTTGGGTTCCCCGCAATATATGCGTCAAAGTAAACACATCGTAACTTATGGGTTTCCCAATGTGATATCCCCCATCTTTCAAACGAAAGTCTCTTATAAACCAAGACATTCTTGGAACGTTCTTCGAATGTCTTACAAACTGATCTCGCCTTAAATAGTTGTGCCGAAGAATTCTGACCGACTCTAGACAAGATTTCATCAATCATGTCTCCGGGTAGGTCTCTTAAAATATTGGGTTGTCTATCCATTTTGCGTTTTTATACTGTAAAATAGACAAGAGTTAGATTCATAAAAAAAAAAAATACTTATTAATACAAGCAATTTTTACATATATCATAAAGCATAAGCACACTATATTACATATATTACACCACATGAATACAACTATCTTATTCCGACTCGCTTGTTTCTTCTTCTTCGGTTTTGGTTCGTTTTGCCAAGTTTCTAGGGATATATGATTTTCCCCTAATACGAGCCGTTGTTATCCACATTGGTTTAGAAAAACCTGGTGGTTTAGAGGTTCCCGGGTCATTGTTACAACTTAAGGACTTCGGGGGTTGACGATACATATAAAGTTCATCGGGGTTGGAATTAGATTTCTCTATTTTTATGCCCTTTCCCTTATTATTTTCTTTTGCCTTTTTAAATTCAGTTGGGGTAATTTCTATAACATCATCGGAATTCTCGTCGGAATCCGATTCATCGGAGAATTGGTAATCCTCCCAATATTTTGCTTCCTTGGCGGAAACACCATTGACCATAATTAACCTTGGTCGGTTGGTTGAGGATTTTCTTTTACTTAACCGTTTTATTATTTCCCCCACCGGTTCTATTTCTTCATCCGGTTCCTCCTCTTCCGGTTCTGATTCTTCTTCCGGTTCCGACTCTTCTTCCGGTTCCTCTTCGGGAACTTGTGAATCAGTCCACGAATCATTCCAATTTACATTTGACTCTTCATTATTATTAGGTGAGTCAATGGGACTTGTTCTAGAGGTAGACATCTATCACATAATATCAAACACGTTAAGAGATTAATATATCACATAATATTCACATGTTAAAAATATATAGTTTCCAACAAAATTTGTTAAGCAATCATTTTTCAAGTAAACACGGTCGAAGTCCAGACTCACTAATGCATCCTAAAAAACTCGATAAGACACACTAATGTAAAATTCTGGTTCTCTAAGACCAACGCTCGGATACCAACTGAAATGTCCCGTTCTTATTGATTAAAAACGTTCCATATTAATTGATTTCGTTGCGAGGTTTTGACCTCTATATGAGACGTTTTTCAAAGACTGCATTCATTTTTAAACAAACCATAACCTTTATTTCATCAATAAAGGTTTAAAAAGCTTTACGTAGATTATCAAATAATGATAATCTAAAATATCCTGTTTACACACGACCATTAAATAATGGTTTACAATACAAATATGTTACAACAAAATAAGTTTCTTGAATGCAGTTTTACACAATATCATACAAGCATGGACTCCAAATCTTGTCCTTATTTAAGTATGCGACAGCGGAAGCTCTTAATAATCACCTGAGAATAAACATGCTTAAAACGTCAACAAAAATGTTGGTGAGTTATAGGTTTAACCTATATATATCAAATCGTAACAATAGACCACAAGATTTCATATTTCAATACACATCCCATACATAGAGATAAAAATCATTCATATGGTGAACACCTGGTAACCGACAATAACAAGATGCATATATAAGAATATCCCCATCATTCCGGGACACCCTTCGGATATGATATAAATTTCGAAGTACTAAAGCATCCGGTACTTTGGATGGGGTTTGTTAGGCCCAATAGATCTATCTTTAGGATTCGCGTCAATTAGGGTGTCTGTTCCCTAATTCTTAGATTACCAGACTTAATAAAAAGGGGCATATTCGATTTCGATAATTCAACCATAGAATGTAGTTTCACGTACTTGTGTCTATTTTGTAAATCATTTATAAAACCTGCATGTATTCTCATCCCAAAAATATTAGATTTTAAAAGTGGGACTATAACTCACTTTCACAGATTTTTACTTCGTCGGGAAGTAAGACTTGGCCACTGGTTGATTCACGAACCTATAACAATATATACATATATATCAAAGTATGTTCAAAATATATTTACAACACTTTTAATATATTTTGATGTTTTAAGTTTATTAAGTCAGCTGTCCTCGTTAGTAACCTACAACTAGTTGTCCACAGTTAGATGTACAGAAATAAATCGATAAATATTATCTTGAATCAATCCACGATCCAGTGTATACGTATCTCAGTATTGATCACAACTCAAACTATATATATTTTGGAATCAACCTCAACCCTGTATAGCTAACTCCAACATTCACATATAGAGTGTCTATGGTTGTTCCGAAATATATATAGATGTGTCGACATGATAGGTCGAAACATTGTATACGTGTCTATGGTATCTCAAGATTACATAATATATAATACAAGTTGATTAAGTTATGGTTGGAATAGATTTGTTACCAATTTTCACGTAGCTAAAATTGAGAAAAATTATCCAATCTTGTTTTACCCATAACTTCTTCATTTTAAATCCGTTTTGGGTGAATCAAATTGCTATGGTTTCATATTGAACTCTATTTTATGAATCTAAACAAAAAAAGTATAGGTTTCTAGTCGGAAAAATAAGTTACAAGTCGTTTTTGTAAAGGTAGTCATTTCAGTCGAAAGAACGACGTCTAGATGACCATTTTAGAAAACATACTTCCACTTTGAGTTTAACCATAATTTTTGGATATAGTTTCATGTTCATAATAAAAATCATTTTCTCAGAATAACAAATTTTAAATCAAAGTTTATCATAGTTTTTAATTAACTAACCCAAAACAGCCCGCGGTGTTACTACGACGGCGTAAATCCGGTTTTACGGTGTTTTTCGTGTTTCCAGGTTTTAAATCATTAAGTTAGCATATCATATAGATATAGAACATGTGTTTAGTTGATTTTAAAAGTCAAGTTAGAAGGATTAACTTTTGTTTGCGAACAAGTTTAGAATTAACTAAACTATGTTCTAGTGATTACAAGTTTAAACCTTCGAATAAGATAGCTTTATATGTATGAATCGAATGATGTTATAAACATCATTACTACCTTAAGTTCCTTGGATGAACCTACTGGAAAAGAGAAAAATGGATCTAGCTTCAATGGATCCTTGGATGGCTCAAAGTTCTTGAAGCAAAATCATGACACGAAAACAAGTTCAAGTAAGATCATCACTTGAAATAAGATTGTTATAGTTATAGAAATTGAACCAAAGTTTGAATATGATTATTACCTTGTATTAGAATGATAACCTACTGTAAGAAACAAAGATTTCTTGAGGTTGGATGATCACCTTACAAGATTGGAAGTGAGCTAGCAAACTTGAAAGTATTCTTGATTTTATGAAACTAGAACTTTTGGAATTTATGAAGAACACTTAGAACTTGAAGATAGAACTTGAGAGAGTTCAATTAGATGAAGAAAATTGAAGAATGAAAGTGTTTGTAGGTGTTTTTGGTCGTTGGTGTATGGATTAGATATAAAGGATATGTAATTTTGTTTTCATGTAAATAAGTCATGAATGATTACTCATATTTTTGTAATCTTATGAGATATTTCATGCTAGTTGCCAAATGATGGTTCCCACATGTGTTAGGTGACTCACATGGGCTGCTAAGAGCTGATCATTGGAGTGTATATACCAATAGTACATACATCTAAAAGCTGTGTATTGTACGAGTACGAATACGGGTGCATACGAGTAGAATTGTTGATGAAACTGAACGAGAATGTAATTGTAAGCATTTTTGTTAAGTAGAAGTATTTTGATAAGTGTATTGAAGTCTTTCAAAAGTGTATAAATACATATTAAAACACTACATGTATATACATTTTAACTGAGTCGTTAAGTCATCGTTAGTCGTTACATGTAAGTGTTGTTTTGAAACCTTTAGGTTAACGATCTTGTTAAATGTTGTTAACCCAATGTTTATAATAACAAAAGAGATTTTAAATTATTATATTATCATGATATTATGATGTACGAATATCTCTTAATATGATATATATACATTAAATGTCGTTACAACGATAAACGTTACATATATGTCTCGTTTCAAAATCATTAAGTTAGTAGTCTTGTTTTTACATATGTAGTTCATTGTTAATATAATTAATGATATGTTTACTTATCATAATATCATGTTAACTATATATATAACCATATATATGTCATCATATAGTTTTTTTACAAGTTTTAACGTTCGTGAATCACCGGTCAACTTGGGTGGTCAATTGTCTATATGAAACCTATTTCAATTAATCAAGTCTTAACAAGTTTGATTGCTTAACATGTTGGAAACATTTAATCATGTAAACATCAATCTCAATTAATATATATAAACATGGAAAAGTTCGGGTCACTACACGAGGTCTAAACGGAAAATCATATACTAAAACTGAACTAACTGAAAATCAAATTTCCAGTAGCCCAGGTGGTTTGATCAGACTCAGAAAACAGTAAGAAAGGTGTTTCGGTAGGTTCTTGGTGTTTGATGCTCATCACGGTTCTCATCCTTGATGCGTATAGCTTCAAGTGTACAACTCGTTGATGGGTTTGCATCATCTTTACCAAGTTTTGACCATCATAACACTAGTGTAAGTCTAAGATATGTAGCACAACTCAATTAAGGGTTGTAAGTAGTTTGATGAACCAAAGTTACATCAAGATCTTAGATCCGACACATACATGAGTTCTAATAGTAATATTAAGCTACAAAATTGAAAGTAAACTAAATAAACAAGATCTTAAGTTGTAGAACTTAGATCTTAGCTAGATCTTAAAGATCCTAGACTAGAAAGTCTAGATCTAGCGTTCTTAAGTTAGATAAAAAGTTATAGAACTTGGATCTTCACTTTAATGAAACCATAAGTTATGAAACTTAGATTTTCAACTAGTAAAATGTATATAAGCTTATAAGCTCTTGTTTACAACAAATTTAGAAGACCATAAGCTATAGAAACTTAGATCCAACACAAGTGTATGAAGTTATAACTAGAAAGTTATACTTCCATGTTCTTGAACTTATAAAGTTAACTTTTAGTTTCAAGAAATATGAGATCAAGATTAACTAGTAATACTTGACCAAATTAACAACATCACAACTTTAAAGTACTTACAAAAGAAAGAATTAAACTAAAGTACAAGTATTATGTTCATTTTTGTTTCATACTTAGGAAGATTCAAATCAAAGTTTGGATCTTAGAATTTAAGTCTACAAAACATGAATTCAAGTATGATTATGAAACTTATGAACTTTAAATCTTGAAAATATTTAAATGTAGAACCATAAACTAACAAGTTTAGGTTCTTGTTCTTGGTTCTTCATCATTCAAAAGATTGAAGAAAGCAAGATTCATGGAGATGCAAACTAGGAAGTTTGATCTTTAACAACAACAAACAATAATCAAGTAACAAAACAAGTAAGAGTAAATTGATGATGATGATGTATATTTTCGGTTTTAAGGAAGAAAAAAGAAAGAAACTAAAGCCTTGTTACTTACAAGTTAGAGAGAAAAAAGAGAGCAAATGAAAGTGTGAGTTTGAAGTGTGTGTAAAAGTGAAAGAGTACTAGCAAATAAGTAACCAAAAAAAAATCTTGAACTCCCTCCCCACCAAGGATGGCCGACGGTTTTGGTAGCAAAAGAGGAAGGGTCAAAAGCCAACTTTCATACATGGGAAGATGGTGTGAGCTAGAAGTAGTAATAAAGTTAAATGGTATGGGAAAGAGGTGTAAGTATACATGTAACAAGTCTTTACATATCACTAATTAATCTTGCTTTTCCTTAATGAAATACTTGCATAATAATGGGCTAATTAGTCCATTAAGAAAGTAGGGTGGGCTTCCAAGTCCATTAACACAAGCCCAAGTCCAAGTAAGCAATAAATTAAATAAAAGGCCCAAGCAATTAACCACTAACATTAGTTAATTAAAAATGATTAATAATAATTAACCATGAACGTAAATAATATTCCAAATATTATTCGTGAAAAGTACGTGTGTCACAAAGACAAGTCGGGCCATGAAAAGTTAAATACGGTAACAAGTAACACGTATAAGAACACGTTTATTAAAACACAAGCATTAATAATAAATTGTTAATAATTAAACGTTGAAAAATCCAGGATCGTTACATCTTGCACTTACATTTCCATATATTTACTGATATCATTCAAATACTACTATAATCTATTTAGTGTGATTCTAGCAAGAGTGGTTGTAAACTTAGTTGTGAGTTTACTTGTAAACTATCTTCTTAAAGAGATCTAGAAGATAGTTGAGGTTTCACTTAGTTGGAGTATCATGATCTTATGGTAAGAGCATTTGGTGATTGTGAATTCTTTAAAGGGACGTAAGGGTTCATAAGTTGCGTCTTATCAAGGAGCTAGTGTTGTATCCGGACACTCCACCGAGTTTGGTGCATCGTAGTGAAACTAACTCTCAATTCGTTAGAATTGAGGAGTGGATTAAGGAAGATTAGTTAACATCTTTCCGAACCACTACAAATCTCTGTGTTTGTTCTCTTATGCTTTATCTTTGCATTTACTTTACTTGTGAACAAACAAATCAAATCACACTACAGTTATCTCAAGTTCTAAATCGAAAAACTTTGTAAAAATCGACTAAGTAACTATTCACCCCCTCTAGTTAGTTACACATCCATATCCATATCCGTTGGATGTAAAGTCTTTTCTAAAAATATTCTATGTAAGACACACATATGAATTTAATACTACTTACATAGTTATATCTTCACGATCTATATTTCAATAACATTTTAATAGTTTATAGTGTTCAAAATAAGGATATGTAAATATATATGCATATATCCAAGTAAATATGTATATATTTATTTGTATATATGTATTTCGGGTGCTATATAAATTTATCTATGGATGATAAATTGTCATTCATAGTTGATCCAATAATTTTTCACACCATCCGTATAAATATTCACTTAATCACTTAATCGTATATGGCAATTTAATCAGGTCCAATTATCTTTCGACTAATAATTACCATATACGATATTAGCAAGACTACTCTTATTCATGACACATGTGTTCACAATCACACTATGCCACATCAGCAACGACTCAACACTTCTTTCCTATCACTAACACATCATTTTACACTAGTACCATGACATATACTTTTACTATCAAATTGACGCGCACAAATTAACTAATTAATCAATACAATATACCACTTTTAATGTATAATCTACAAACAAATAAAGCAACAACACCGCCTTAAAAAATGCTACGCAACGACTTGAACTACTATGGTGATGGCAACAACGATGAAACGGAGCTTCCTAGTATCAGTGTCTTCGATCGAAACAACGCTATTGATATTGGTAGTCTAAGGGTCATAAATGGTCTTTGCAAATGTCATCATTCTTCTTTCTTAGATTACAATATTTATCAAGAGAATTTTAAATAATTTTTAATCTATCTTCCTGCAAATCAGATCCATAATAAAGTGGACAACCTTTTCCTACAATTGTTTATCTTTCTGTATGCCGGTTCAACATTGTCAGCTCACTCAGCCATGTGCGCCTATTAACTGTTTGGTCAAATGCCCCAAAGAAAGTTCACCCTAGTATGCTGGTACACTTTTACGTCACCAGTTATATTTTCAACAAAAAATATAAATAAAAATTCATATAATTCCAAGGTTCCAACGAATAAAAACAATGTTAATTAATATACTTTTTTGTTATATATAACAGAATTTCATGTTAATGTCAACCTCTCTCTCTCTCAAATGTCAATGTCTCTTCTTCTATAGTATCTATACATCTGTAAATCACAACCATTCATTCATTGGATTCACCTTTCAACTATTGAACTTAGTTGCCTTGTTTGATTAATTCTTATCATATTCTCCCATAATAATTTGTTTGTGGGTCATTTTAGCTTCACTTTGTAATCATCACTTGTCTCATCTGTTTAACAATCCCTTGCTAAACATATCGTCATTAAAGTTATAAGTGTTTATTTTTGTCTTTATTTTGTTTTATCGTCATTAAATATATATTATATTTGTTTATAAGTTTAGAGTTTATCTATAATTCCGATAATTCCTAAAATATAGGAACTCTTATTGTATTCAATCTATGTATCTGTAACATATATATAATCGATTAATGCAATACCCACAAAACGTGTGTCGTATCAATATCTCATACGATTGATGGGTAATTCAGTATTGTTGTTTGCAATTTTGCTCTCATGGGTTGTAATTGGAAGTTGTAACTATTTGTTAGATCAAGAAAAAGATAAGATTTTGAAGCTTCCTGGGCAACCACCAAATGTTGATTTTAATCAGTATTCGGGTTATGTTACTGTGAATCAACAATCTGGGAGATCATTGTTTTATTGGTTGACTGAGGCACCTGCAAATCGTGACCCAAAGTCCAGACCACTTTTGTTATGGCTCAATGGTGGTCCTGGTTGTTCATCTGTGGCTTATGGTGCTGCTGAAGAAATTGGTCCGTTACATATAAATTCTGATGGGAAAACTCTTTACAGTAACCCTTATTCTTGGAACAAATGTATGTAATTTTATAATTTATACATCCATTTAATTTTTTTATTGAATGTGTAATTAATTAATATTGGTTATATTTAATTTGGCAGTGGCAAATTTGCTGTTTCTTGAATCACCAGCAGGAGTTGGCTTCTCATATTCAAACACAACATCAGATTTGTATACCTTTGGTGATGCTAAAACTGGTAAGGCCCTCATAATAATAATAATATTCACTAAAAGTTTCTTCTTTTTTGAATTACTGGTAATTATTTTAATGTGTTGGCACTTTTCAAGATAAAAATTTGCTGTAAATTACATAAAGTTGTGATCTTTTTTCTTAATTTTTATTTCTTTGGCTGTTTGTTACATAAAGCTGTAATCTTTTAGCTTAAATTTTTGACTTCTTTGACTGTTTTTGGAACTTGGGTATTTTCGATTTGTAGCTGAAGATTCATATGCGTTTCTACTCGGCTGGTTCGAAAGGTTCCCTCAATACAAACACCGCGATTTTTACATTGCCGGAGAAAGCTATGCAGGTGACGATTCACACCAGCAAATCTTGTTACTTAATGTCTCGTTTGTTGAATGATCTAATGTGTCTTTATCAATCTAATCAGGTCATTATATTCCCCAATTGTCTCAAATCATCTACGAAAAAAACAAAGGGGTCAAGAATCCAGTAATTAACTTCAAGGGTTTCATGGTAAAACTAATTTAAATTCTCTCTAACAATAATTTACCATCATTCATTTATATTTATAATGTCCAACTTTTAATCTCTGTTGTAGGTGGGAAATGCTGTTACTGATGATTATAATGATTATGTTGGCACATTTGAGTATTGGTGGACACATGGTTTGATTTCGGATTCAACTTATAAATATCTTCAAGCATCATGTGAAGGATTTTCATCTGAGCATCCACCCGTTGAGTGCAGTCGGGCTCTAAATGCTGCTGAAACCGAATGGGGTAATATTGACCCGTATAGTATATACACAAAGCCTTGTAATTACTCTTCATTACTAAAATCTAGAGGACGTTACGTAAGTTAATTCATATTCAACTTTCCGCATAAATATATCATACTATGAACTTTACTAATAATAGCTTTACAATTTATAATCCAACAGCCATGGAGGCGTGGAGCTTATGATCCGTGCACAGAGCAATACGCAACCAAGTACTTCAATCGTCCCAAAGTTCAAAAGGCGTTTCATGCCAACATCACCAAGCTTTCGTATCCATGGAAAACGTGCAGTGATATCGTTGGCGAGTATTGGGCAGACTCCCCACTATCAATGCTTCCTATCTACAAGGAACTCATAGCTGCCGGTTTAAGGATATGGGTATTTAGGTACAGTTTTGTTTTATGTATATTCGTTACATTGTTGGCTATATATGTTAATAAACGCATTTGTGTTTTTGTTATCTAGTGGTGATACAGATTCGGTTGTTCCCCTCACAGCAACAAGATACTCAATTGATGCATTAAATCTTAAGACGGTTGCCAATTGGTATCCGTGGTATGATAATGGAAAGGTAATGAGTTAGCATTACGTATTTTCTGTTAAAGTTTTTCGTACTAATGATCGTCTGAATATTCAAATATATTCTATTTTTTGGGTTAGGTTGCGGGGTGGAGTCAAATCTACGAAGGACTGTCATTAGTGACAGTAACGGGTGCAGGACATGAAGTGCCATTGCATAGGCCTCGACAAGCTTTTATACTTTTAAGGTCATTTTTGGAGAACAAACCAATGCAAAGAAGCTAAAGATCTCCATTTAGGTTCGATTTGATTGTTGGTTGCATAATAAGCGAACGCGTATACAAGATTGTTTCGTGGGGCTATGCAGAAAGGAAAGATATAAATAAGGATATGCATATACCCCTTCTTCATTATTGCTTCCAAATGATTTTTATTTGTTTTAAGTTTCCTGGTTAGTTCATTGTTAGAATCTTATCACCATGTGTCAGTTGTGTCTAACTGAACTACTGAAGAAAACATGGTTTACTGATGATTCCTTTATACTATACAGTAATTCTAAATTTTTAGTTGTCTCATAATATATATACAGCTTTTATTTGTGGTTTTATATGTAACTGAAGATTGTTATTGCTCTTGGCCAACTTCTTTTGTTTTGAGATGTTCAATTTTCATATTTTTGAAGGTTTATTGGAGTATTACTTCTTTTGTTTGTAACTTGTAAATGAGCCCCGCGTTTCGCACAACGGTAGGTATGAACGGACACCAAGAGAGAACATAATATTAAAGAAAACAATGGGTATGAATAATAGCTCGAAATATTTAGCGTTTTTGAAAAGCGTCCATTTTGCGTATAGGTAGTTGCGTTGTGTTTGTAAAATTATTTCGAGTTAAACTGTGGTTTCGGAAAAATTTAACATGTGGCGAGCGAGAATATGTGGTCCGTTGAAGATTTGGGTGTAACAGACTCGTCCCACATCGGTGGGAGAGGAAAACAAAGCACTCCTTATAAGGGTGTGGATACCTCTTCTGGTATGACGCGTTTTGAGGGTGTTTACCCGAGAAGCAAATCCGTGAGGTAGAAGTGCGATCCGGGGTTGTACTCGTGCGCGGGTAGCCCGTCGGTGATCGGCTTGTGTCCAAAGCGGACAATATCATACTACGGGCTGATGGTGATGTTACTTATGGTATCAGAGCTGGGGCCAGCATACCTCTTCTGGTATAACGCGTTTTGAGGGTGTTTACCCGAGAAGCAAATCCGTGAGGTAGAAGTGCGATCCGGGGTTGTACTCGTGCGCGGGTAGCCCGTCGGTGATCGGCTTGTGTCCAAAGCGGACAATATCATACTACGGGCTGATGGTGATGTTACTTTGGGTGAGTTTTTTTATGTTTTTTTATTTAGAAATATGTAAGTTTCACTTTACCCCTTGAAGTTTGGGGTGTTTAACATTTGTTAGTAAAGGGTGCTAGTGAGTACGACGATTTAAGAGGAACGCACAACTCCTCTAAGCGTGGAAGTGGGCTACTATTCATCAATAGTAACCCACTTTTGCTCAAATGTATTGAAGAATTGGGTGAGTTTTTTTATTTAGAAATATGTAAGTTTCACTTTATCCCTTGAAGTTTGAGGTGTTTGACATTTGTTAGTAAAGGGTGCTAATGAGTACGACGATTTAAGAGGAACGCACAACTCCGAAGTGAGCTACTATTCGTCAATAGTAACCCACTTTTGCTCAAATGTATATATATACAATGAGCAAACATTTTAATTTGAGCTAGGCCTGTTTGTAATTTCGGCTAGGCCCGTTTCTAAATCGGTCTTGAATTTAGTTCTGGCCCATATTAGTTAGTAGTATAAAACTAGTAATCAGTGAGATACTCTTTTTCTTTTTCTTTAAGGGAAGGCTATGTTTAACTTATTAAGAGATTTTATAAGTTACTTGTAACTTGTATAAACCACCTTCATTAATTTGTTAATAACTACTTCATCCGTTTAAAAATAACCGCCTACTTTATCATTTTGATTTGTCCTTCAAAAAAATCTTTCCTTACTTTAAATTACAATAAAAAACTACTTAATTTCTAATTGAACCCTTTTTATATTTTGAAATGTAACATTTATTATAGAAACAAATTTACTAATTACTATTTATAATAAACTTCTTTACTTGAAAACTCATTCAACCGAGGTTATAATAGACAACTCACAAAAATATTTTAAATTCAGATAATAATTCTGGAACACAGGGACTATCTTATTAATCACTATGTAACATTATATATATTTAAAAGAGTTTTCTAATGGGACATTTAGAGTTGTTATTAAAAAATCTGGAAATAAACTTTGTACATTAACTAAGTCAACACACTTTATGGAGATTATGATCCCACATGTACTATACTTTTTTGTATTAATTTAATTTTTAATAAATGACAATCCTTGGTTGTCATTAGAAAAATTCATATTTAAATTATTTTATTAAACATACCCCTACAAGAGTTTTGATCAGATAAATTTTAATTCTAATTTCTATTTCTAATATATATAGTAATGTTATAATTCAGTAGGTTTATAACTACCTTTAGTGGCCTATAGATTTCTATTGATGTAATGCAGAGAGAAAATAGAGAGGAAGAAAAATATATTCGAGGAAATTGTACACCATTTACAATTGCATTTGATGCATATTTATAGTATATAACTTACTGTACAATGCTCCTTATTTTCAATATGTAAACATCACAAGATATAGTCAAATATATTGTCGGCCACTTTGCATGACTTTTGATTTTCATAACACTCCCCCTTGGCTGACAATTTTATTTAGAGAGAAACTAGTTCTGCCTCGTTAAAAACCTTGCTAAAGAAAATCCATTGGGAAAAAAAACTTTAGCTAAGGGAAAAAGAGTGCAGCATAGAGTTGACTCCCCCTCAAGTAGACATCGTTGATTTTTTACATCTTTTGAACATGTCTCATTCCAATATTGTGAACGTGTGTTCTGAAAATAGCAATTGGGAGTGGTTTGGTGAAAAGATCAGCAGAGTTTTTGCTGGATTGAACATATCTCATTTCAATCTGATTGTTCTTAATGAGATCTTGAGTGTATGAGAAGAATCTTGGAGGTATGTGTTTTGTTCGGTCACTTTTGATATACACTTCTTTCATCTGTGCTATGCAAGCTGCATTATCTTCATAGATAGTCGTTGAACTTTTATCGCGTTTTAGTCCACAAGAATCAGTAATGAGTTGTGTCATTGATCTCAACCAAAAACATTCTCGGGTAGCTTCGTGTAATGCAATCACTTCGGCATGATTTGATGATGTTGTAACAAGTGTTTGTTTTAAGAACGCCATGATATTGTGGTGTCGCCATTTAGGAATATATATCTAGTTTAAGATTTAGCTTTATGTGAATCAGATAAATAACCTGCATCTGCATAACCAACTAAATCTTGTTTTGATTCGTTAGAATAAAATAATCCTAAATCAGTAGTTCCTCGGAGGTATCGAAATATTTGTTTGATCTCATTCCAGTGTCTTTTGGTAGGAGCTGAGTTGAACCTTGCCAACATATTAACTGCAAAAGAAATGTCAGGTCTCGTACAATTTGTAAGGTATATAAGAGCTCCAATTGCACTAAGATATGAAACTTCTGAACCAAGAACATCTTCATGTTCTTCTCGGAGACGAAATGGATCAGTGTCAACATTGAGTGATCTAACCACCATAGGAGTACTTAATGGTTTTGCCTTGTTCATATTGAAGCGTTTTAAAACCTTTTTGGTATAATTTGTTTGATGTACAAGTAAACCATTAGGCATATGCTCAATCTGTAAACTAAAGCAATACTTGGTTTTTCCGAGATCTTTCTTTTCAAATTCTTTCTTTAGAAGTTGAATGACTTCATGAATCTCTTTATTTGTACCTATGATGTTAAGATCATCGACATAAACAGCTATAATCACATATCCGGATGTTGTTTTCTTAATGAAAACACATGGGCAAATAAGATTATTTGTATACCCTTTGCTTATCAAGTAATCACTTAATCGGGTATACCACATGCGACTCGATTGTTTCAACCCATATAAAGACCTTTATGATTTAATGGAATACATTTTCTTGGTTCATTAAATGCTTTTGGATACCTTAAACCCTTTAGGTATATTCATATATATATATATATATATCACTATTAAGTGATCCATATATATAAGTAGTAACAACATCCATGAGATGCATTTTTTAAGAAACTGCCACGTTGATTAAGTATCTAAAAGTAATTTCATCTATTACAGGAGGATAAGTTTTTCTCATAATCCATTCCTGGTCTTTGAGAGAAATCTTGAGTTACAAGTCTGGCTTGACCTTGTAAGTTCATTTTTCTTATTTCCTTTTCGAATTAAAATTCATTTGTATCACATACATTTTACATCTTTAAAAGTGATAACTATTGATCCAAAAATTTTTCTTTTATTGAGCGATTCAAATTTAGTTCGTATTGCTCCTTTCCAATGATCTCGATCATGTCTATTTTGACATTCCATGACAGATTTTGGTTCTGGATCATCATCATCATTCACGATGTCATATGCAACATTATATGAAAATATCTCATCAAGATTTTTCATTTCATTTCGGTTCCATAATATTTTTGAATGTACATACTTGATTGAAAATTCTGTATTGACATTATCAATCTCCTCTGCATAAGGAGTATTGATTTGTGGTTCTTCTTGAACATTTTCTTTTACCTCATTATCAGCTGATTTTATTTTTCAAGGATTTTTATCATTTGAACCAATTGGTCTCCCACGTTTCTGGCGTGGCGAAGACTCATGAGTGACATTATTGCCAGCTTTTGAAATTTCAATTCTAGCTTAAGCATTTACTGCTGGTATATATATATATATATGATTTAGTCACTCTTTTTTTTGTATCTGTAAATGCATCGGGTAATTTATTTGCAAGTTCTTGCATATGCATTATTTTTGAACTTTTATTTCGCATTCTTTTGTGCGATGATCAAGATACTTTAATTGATGTTCACATCATGAAACATCATTTTTTTATTTTTTTTTCATTTCTCCCCCTAATCTAGGGAACAATTTTTCATTAAAATGACAATCAGCAAAAACGTGCTGTAAAAACATTACCCGTCATGGATTCAATATATCTTATGATTGAAGATGTTTCATATCCAACATATATTTCAATCCTTCTTTGAGGAACCATTTGTTTGTAGCGACCCCGACAAATCGTCAAGTGACGGCGTCGTCTACCTGGGTCCCATTACCTGGTCATAAGTCTTTATGACAACGTTTGACCAAAATATGTCGCCTTCATTTCAACATAAAGATTGTTTCCAAAGTTTAAAAGAATTGTTCAACCAAAAGTTAAGTTACAAGGTTATAAGTACAAATGAAATCTAGGCGACACGGTTTAAAGTAAAGTCAAAAGACGCTCCATGAAATGCATGTATACTCGACATCCAATGCAAGTATTAATTAGTGAGCGGAAGCATGTTTCACATATCGTGCAAGACCTGAGAAAAACATAGAAATCTGTCAACGAAAACGTTGGTGAAATCATAGGTTTAAGTAAGTAAGTGTGTAAAAGTAAGTAATCGAACCACAAGGTTTGAAAAGTTGAAATAATAGTAATACATTCTAAAAGTTAATATTCACGAGCACCCAATTATCAAAGCTTAACATTCCATCCATTGTATACCCCATCCATAGTGCTAGAACAAACACTGATTCTCGAAAATATATTTCATCCGTAGACGGTAGCGAACCGTCAAATACGAGGGTTGTCAACCCATATGGCCATATAACATAAGTTCTCGCTTACACCCGTCAAGTGTAACTAATGATAATCGAATTGAGGATTTTTGTTCTAAACTCGTATGTAGAATGTTTGTTTTCCCGTTCTTGTGTTCACTTAGTTCAAAAGAATCGTTTATGTTTTCTCATCCCAAATATAAGTTCAAAAAGAGTAAAAGTGGGACTATGATCTCACCTTGAGTGCAAGAGTTAATAAAGTACTTCGACAAGTAAACGAGTGTAAAGACAAAGCTAGTCTTGACCTAAACATATAGGTTATATCAATAACGGTAAACACAAACGGTCAAAGATGTTCAATTAGTCCTATGGCTCGTTACGACTCGATTATATTAGCATGTGAATCAAATTGTCAAGTTTCATGCAAGATACAAGTATAGGATCATGTTAGAAAGATTGCATAATTAATTGGTTAAGTTTGACAAAAAAAGTCAAACTTGGTCGGGTCAAAGTCAACGAAAAGTCAACATGTTCGGGTCGGGTCCCGGACTATTTTTCTATGCTAATTATTCATATACAAGTATATTAGAACAAGTTTCATGTGAATCGGAGGTCGGTAGCTAGTCAAACATTTCACGTGAAATGGGACAAAGAGGTCAGAATCTGACCAGGCCAATCCGCGCGCCGCGCGGGGATGGGGCGCGTCGCGCCACCATCTTGGCAGAGAATTCTGGTCAGTTTTTCAAAGTATGCACGAACCAAAACCTTTTCCAACCCAACTCTTGACCCGCAAACACTTATAATGCCTATCATATATCGTTGGAAAGGTATTTTGACGAGGAATACAACTAAGCACTTATGGTCAAACAATAACATCATTTACAAAAGCCGAAATCTCATCCAGTGAACAATAAAAGTCCATTTTCAAAGTTTCAAGTTCATCAATTGCATTTTGAGTTTCGGGAAACCAATTCACACATATGATATGCCGTTTTGAAGGTAATGAAGCATACATTACTACTAAACACTAACAATTAACATTCCATGACATTCAAGCATCCAAAAATTCATGTCAAGAACTATCAAACCCTAGTCAACATCTCAAAATCAATAATCATGTTTTTGAAGTTTTCTTAATTAACCTACACCTCAAATTGAAACTAATGATGCTAGTAACACATTTAATACATGAACTTTAACAATTAAACAACTTTTAATCATCCAAAATCAAAGATCAAGCAAGCAATTTTCATATTGAACTAGCTACACCAAAAACAACGAATCAAACTCATAAATTACATACACGACATCACAATGAGCCATAGACACTAATTAACAACTTTATAAGTCAAGAACACGAATTTAAAGAAACCTAGTGTTTTAGAAATGTTACCCAAAATCGAAGTAGTTAGCATCAAATCGAAGAGGATGATGAGAGGATCAAGAATATGTAATTTATTTGGTTGCTAGCTCCCTAATCCGGATTTAGATGATGAATTTATGTTAGAAAGTTGAGAGGATTTGGAAGTATCAAAAGGAGAAAGAGAGAGATGAATGAGAGGAGGAGGTTGAAGGTTTGACTAGTTGACCTAGTCAAATCTTTGGCCTCTTTGCAAGTTTGGTCCCTCTGGTTTCAAAGCGGGTGCGGGAAATAACCAAACGAATATTTAAAACGCTCGAGTAAACGGGTGACGTTATAATTAAATAACGAGGATATTATGAACGTTAGTTAACGAAAGATGCCAAATTAAATGACAAAAGATATTATTAAAAAAAAAAAGACGGTGTTAAAATAAATTTAACGAAAAAACGCGGGATGTTACATTATCCACACCTCAAAAGAAATTTCGTCCCGAAATTTAGTTGGAAGTAATAGTCGATGTCTCTTACTCGAGACCTAGTGTAGTAACTCTACGAATGATTGAAGTTACTTTCTTGGACATTCCACGAATCCGGATAGTCGGGGTGTTACGTTGTATTAGGGCTTGGTTTTACGATCCACAAGTTCAGCCGGTTTTTCCTATGAGGAGGAGTTTGTCATCAATAGTTGGTGCATCTAGAAGGATTGCACGTTCCTGTTCCGCAGGACACGTTTCTAAGTTTGTTACACGAAATGTAGGGTAAACGGAAACTTAATTGAGTCAGAAGTTCTAAACGATAGGAAGCGGTTCCAATACGCCCCAAGGTTTCAAAAGGTTCAATATTGCGGATATAGCCTTTCTCGATTTCCCAAAATGGATTACACCTTTCCAAGGTGCGGTTTCTCAATATTACGTGGTTACACACTGGGATTTGTGAGGTTTTCATCTAAGTTTGGTATGACTCCTTTGGGCGACTACGGGTCGTCTCGAGCCCTTCTCGGACTTGGATTATCTCAATTGTTGTTTCTTGGATGAGTTAAGATTCGGTGTTTTGTTTGCCACATGCTTTGGTCCAACGAATAGGGGTATGACATTAGCGGTCATATAGGGTTTCGGAAAGTGCGTGTGAACACACGAGTGGTAACTACTGTTGTAAGAGGGATCTACTAAAAACGACCATACAAGTTTGAAACATGTCTTTCCAAGACGTAAATCGTTCGTTTGTTCGGTTCGTCTGTTGTGGGAGATACGCGGTACATGTGTCTAAGCGGGTTCCCAAGGTCTCTTGTAACGCTAGAAGTGAAACGAGTATTTCGATACATGATAAATGACGAAGATACACCGTGTTGGAATAGAATCTCTTAAGATATGTTTGAACAAGTCAGTTAGGGTTCGAAAATATTCGTTAGGACTATTCACCCTCGTGGCGAATACTAATGTAATATAAGGAGTTTCTCTATCCATGGAGAAATGTCACAAGGAGTTTCCTTAAACGGAAATGCGAGCGATAAAGATAGGAGTGAAATGAGGACCTAGAATAGGATGAGCTTACATCTCGAGGTTGCCATAACGTGCCTCTAGTTGTCAAAAGTTGAAGTCTGAAAGAGAAACGAGGTAGTACACGTAGTTGTATAGTTCGGGGTTGAACAATAGTTGACCGATTATCAGAAACACAAGGGCGTTAAGTCAAAGAAGAGTGAAGTATCGTTGGATTGTGTGTTATCTTAAATTCCAGTAATATCAGACGGTGATGGTGAAATAACAGAGGTAGGTAGTGTGGTACGGGATGACGAGAAAATTGATCGGATCCACAATTTAGTATTCGAATTCTTCGTGCAAAATAACGAATTTTAGTTATGTTGATTTTTGAGTCGAGAGAGTATGCCTTTCGGCGTTCAAGTAGAAATATTTCCATATTTGAGTTCCATCTGGTGCTATACGAATTTAGCTAGAAATGTTGGTGTGAAGAATCACGCTCAAGGTTCGATCGCGGAGAGATTAAAGTCGTGTAACACGAGAAAAGTCAGAAATGAATCTTCGGTAATAACCGGCGAGATCTAAGATTTTACGAATACAAGTCTGAGTTGGGAGAGTTCCCTGATTATGTGTGGCTTGATTTCGAGATTGATTGTAATGCCTCGACCATTAACATCATGGTCTAGAATATTGGACTTCGTTCAACAAAAATTCCCACTCGGAGAATTTGGTATAGAGTTGCTCTTTTCTCAAAAGTTCGAGCGTAAGATGGTGATGTTGTTCGTTTCCTTCTTTACTTGAATAGGTTAGGATATCATCTATAAATACGATAACGGATTTGTCTAGATAAGTTTGCATACGTGGTTTAGGAGGTTCATGAATACGGACGGAGTCCTAAATAAATCGACGGTACTAAGAGAGATTTACAACTAACGTTGCGAGTTCGGAAAAATGGCTTAGGAGACATCGTCTCCCTTAACCCCCAATTGATGATAACCGGAACGGAGGTCGTTT